>NC_072444.2:67924305-68230000 GCF_028878055.3 Symphalangus syndactylus
TGCCACTGCCACCACCACCTCTTCAAACTAGTATTAGTGTCATGTACGTTGCATTTTACCACAAATACCGTACACCATGCTTAAAAATGGCCTGTAAAAAAGAGACGTTCACCTCCTGTAGGATGAATTTCTGTGCGTTGTGTATCTCAAATGACAAGTTTGATTTTTTTAAACTTCAAATTATAAGAATTCCACCTGATTTTAACCTACTTTAAACTCCCTTGCACACTTTGACCTATTTCCTATGTCTTGTGTTTGGTGTACCCAAGCTATTGAAGTACTTTCTTTGGTAACAAGTCAAGCTGCTAGTATTCTTACCTGGTTAGATTTATAATGCCTCTTTAATTCCTCATTCTTTCTTTTTCCTTCTTCCTTAGTCTTTTTTGAATTTATGATAAACTTTTCACTGATGTTGAAGTAATAATTTTTATGAATATGAATAAAAATGTTAATATGTTTGATGCCTATAACTGTTTTTGTCTCAACATGAAAACTGAACACAGACATAATTTAAACTTCTACAGAGCATTCAAAATTTTCAAGTTCTTTACTTAAAAATTTTACTTTGATCTTTGCTACTGGGGTCTGACTGAGCATTGTCCTTCAAGTAGCCATAATTTATGGGGTTGATTGTGGTTTGTACATGATCTAATTATAACCTGCCAAAGCAGTTTTTATCATTAGCGTTATTCTTATCTATTCTTTATTCTTATCATGCCATTGTAGACTTTAAAATACTTGCTGGCCATTTTACTAATGTGCACCCCATCAAAGCAAAGGTGATTACATTAACCAGGAGACAAAATAGGTTCTACTGAGACCTCACAATTCCTTATTTTTCTTAAATATGGATAATGGGACAGCAGTCTTGCTATGAGAATGGACCCGGAAACCCAGATTGGATTCGGTATGCATTTAAGACCATAGTTTCTCACTTTTTGACTGTTAACCTGAGCTTGCCACCACTCACGCTGCCCTTTCTAACTCTGAGCCCCCTATCTCCTGTCTGACTGCTTTGATGAAACCAGTCTTGGAAGATCCTTGTTCCCCAAGATCACCAACATGTACCTAGAACTCTGGTTGCTTTTTTTCACCTATGCTTCAGAGGCCTGTTTCAGACTTTTCCTCATCAAAAACAATGACAATTTCAAGTCTACTATTCACACTCTAGGGTAAGAATGATGGGTCTAAACAGGGGTTACCATCAAGTGGCGGCTTCCCCCATCCAATATTACCAGAGGCACTTTTTATTTGGTTGGAGTGGTGTTTTTAAAAATTTGAATTTGAAAGCCTTCAATTGGAGTTGTGGTGTTTTCCTGCAGGTTGCATTACCTGCTTGGCCCTAAGGACATTTGACTTGGTATTCTTAAAGCTATTCTATTCACTGGCTGTTCAGAGGTGAGGAGATAATGTGGTAAGTCAGGAAATAACAATTGTTGGTCATAAATTTGAAAGCTTAGAAGATGACAGTCGTAAGGCATAAACTTAGAAGTGTAGTCTTTATCACATTTCACTGATAGTGCAAGTAGTTTATATTACATAGCTAAACAGGAATTTTCTTATTTGGGCTTTCTCATTTGCACTTAATTTCAATTATTTATGTATTTATTATGTTAGAGACAGGTTCTGGCTGTGTTGCTTGGGCTGGAGGGTAGTGGTGCAGTGGCATGTTTATAGCTCACTGCAGCCTTGAACTCCTGGGTGCAAGTGCAAGCAATTCTCTTGTTTCAGCCTCCCCAGTAGCTAGGACTATAGGTGCACACCATCAATCCTGGCTATTTTTCAATTTTTTTGTAGAAACGGGGTCTTGCTGTGTTGCTCAGGGTAGTCTGGAACTCCCAGCCTCAAGCAATCCTCCCACCTTGGCCTTCCAAAGCGCTGGGATTACAGGCCTCGGCCACCATGACTGGTCCTAATTTCAATTTTAGTCTCTTAAATTATTGTAAATTAAGAAACATCGTGCTGCCTTTCAAGTAACACTAAAAAGTAACCATGGTTTTCTGTACAAAAGGTGTTCTCTTGTCATCAAGTTTTAAATATTCTGTTTATTCTGGGTTATCTATGATTTAACTTTAATCATTCTGAAAACTTGAAGAGATGCTACTTTGTATTTAAGTGAAGCAGTGTACTTGTAAATCTTATCACAAAGAATCACACAAGGCCCTTACAATATTATACAAAATTTAAATCAACTCGATTTGACTAGTCATCTAATTATCATGATTTACTTTACATTCTCACTAATTGATTTGGAGACTTTTAAACTTTGTTAGAATTTTTATTTCCTTTTCCATTGACATGTAACATCTATTAAGAAATGAAACAACAAAAAATGAACTCTACAAACACAGTCTCCACTCACTTCTTCATAGCCAAAATGTCTTTTTCGGGAGCATCTGCTTTACCAAATAGAAGCCTTAATGGAAAGAGAAACAGGTTCACATGAGGAAGATACTGCTACATGGCCAAGGGCCTCTTTAGAATTTCTCCACTTGGAACTGGCATGTTGAATTCCACCTAAAGATGTATTTTATTTTGCCTAGACAGTGCTTTCTCCTTTTTGTTTTTTAATTGAGCTGACATATTGACCTTCTGAGATTTCGCATGAAAATTTGTGTTTGTGACATGTCTCAAAAAATCAGAAATTCTGGCATCTGGGGCTGGTTCCCCACGGAGCAGGCAATAACTGGCTGAAGCTAAGTATCTCTTGCCTCCTCTAGATAGGGCAAATTCTCCCTAGTTCAAAGCAGTCCAGCCAGGCCCCCTTCATGGGGTGTTTTTACCTATCTGGCATTTGAGTTGGTGATGCTGGCTTTAGCATATCTATTCCAACCTCATTTGTATGTCCCCTGAGGACCACAAGAAACTGAGTTGTCATGCAGATAACTGCAAAACTCTTGTCTCCTTTCAGTATTACTTTTCCGAGTTGCCTCCTAGGTAGGAAGAAGCTTTTGAAAGAGGAGGAAATAGTTATTTCATGTATTTAGGTGGTTATTTGCATAAATGAAACTTTGGAAAACATCCTTTGCTGATTCCCAAAGACACTAGTGCCCCTGGGACACACCCAGGGCACTGATTTGAATTGCCAATGACAAATCAAAGTGTCAGTCATGGGTAGATATGGAAAGCATTTGTCCCTGAAGTGCGCCCTCCAGGTTCAATCAGAACTGTCAGGGGCCAGTGCAGTAGAGGTAGTAATGCTTTTATTTGTTAGTTATGAGCATGATACAGGTTCAGTAATCTGACCAGTAGCATTTCACTCTAGCCAGGATTAGAAATATTTTTAGGAAGTCAAAGCCAGATGTAAATTATCCCCTCAAGTAAATCTTCATGATGCAGATTCTATAAAAATTGTAGAAAATTGCTATTATTATGCCACCTGTTTGTATAAAGTCCTTTTGTCAGGCCTGGCTCTGTACCTTTGAGCTGCTCTGTGTGCCTCACTCTGCCATTTGACCATCACTTTTCAGCAAATGAGCTTCCAACACCCACCTACATTCTGAACCATTATAATTTAAACCACCCTGAACTCTTATTCAACCTGTTCTTGATTGATTTTAGCTTCTGATTCTTAGGGAAAATCACCTCTGTGTTTTATTATTCTTCCTGCAACAATGTCTGCTGACTTCCATCCTCAGCTACAATTCACAGTGAGCTCTAACATTACAATAATACAAATGTTTACCATGTGGGGACATCTATATGTACTTGGCATTATGCTAAGTGCTATAACTTGATGAGAGACTACTTTGTATTTAAGTGAAGCAGTGCACTTGTAAAGAAGATTTGGTTAATTCCACACCACCACCACCAACAAATAAATGATTGGACTGAGATGTGACTTTAAAGATACCTGATACCACCCAAAACTCAAGCTTTTGACATGCTGAGGCACACGCTGTGTTATTGACCCTGAGCCCTGAAGCTCTCCCTGCTGCATGCATTTGTGGATACATTCTGCCATGTTCAGTGTGGCTAAGAGAATGAGTGGTAATCAGATGTGTATTCCCTGTTATGCCTATTAAAATTCTATTCAACTTCAGAGAGCCAACTAAAACTCAACCTCCTGCCTAGCTTTCTCTGACTGACCTTTCTCTCATCTGAACTCCTATAACAATTATTCCTTTGATTGATTCTGTAATTGTTCACCTTGCACAACTTTAGTGCATTTCTTTCTGCTTTATTTAAAAAACTTATTTATCCTCATTATTATTATTCAGCATTTTATGTGTTCATATTATAGATCTCCTGTTACAGTGAAGACTCCGTGAAGTCAGATACCATGTCTAACCTCAACAGAACCTTGACGAAAATAAGCATTTAATTTTTTTCAACCTAAGGTACTTTAAAAGGTTTAGAATATTATGTGGCTAGTAACATCTAATAATATTCTAATTTCTGGAGAAAACATTCCTGAAGACACAGAGAGGGCAAAAACACAAGAATTAACAACAAAAAAATAGAATCTAGAGATACCTCATAATCATAAAGCTGAAGGAGCTGAATTAAAGAAGAAAAATAATAGTTCAGCTATGCTTCACCTCATGAACATGGAGTGACCTCAGGATGTCACTACTGTATTCATTGAGGCTGAAATTGGCAGCTTATCTTTTCTACTGCCTGCCTTGTGGTTCAGAGTTTATAATGTGCAAACCCACCAAATACTAGGCAAGCATCCCTGTGCTACACAGGTGTTGTTTTCTAAAACAGCCAGAATTCTGTTGCTCTTCATCTTTGCTCCTCTTTCTATATCCATTTAGAGACTGGAAGTCACAGGAAACAACACGGCAGGAAGAGTGGGGGACTGGCAGTAAAATAAGGCATCCTGGAGATTATAGTAACCACAATTATATTGCTAAAGATGGAGCTGGAGTTACGGAAAGCACCAGTAGAAAGGCAGACTGGGGATTTAATTTTTTATGTGTACTAACTACACCCTTACATCGACAACCAGGCTGGGAAAGTTGGAGATGATTCCACCTGTGTCTAGCAAAACTATACTAGTAGTCTTGTTGATGAAAAATTTGATAAAGAATAATGCTTCTCGAACTGCCTCAAGCTGTACCTAGCCCTAAGAAAGGAATCTGTCCACCCCTAAGAATAATGAATTCAGTCCAGGAATGGTAACATGACCTTTTGTAACCATTAAAGATTCCATTTGGCCCTATGTAGCAGAAAAGTGGACATAGTGATTTAAATAAACAAACCCGTAGTGGGTTTTTTTCTTTTTTTTCTTTTTAAATGTTTGTATAACAATAACTCAGAGCAGTTGCTGTGCTTGGCTAAACCAATGATCAAAGACACAGGTTTATCCTTTTTCTCCATTCAACATCTTTAGAATGTAGTTTTTTTCCTATTGCCTCTCTTCTCATGGCCAGCAGATGGCTGCTTTATCTTTAGCATTTCAGCTACATTCCAGGCAGGAAAGGAGACAAGCATTAAGGGGAAAAGGCATGTGCAAGATGAACCTGCTCTCTTTTAAATAGCTTCCATGGAAAGCCCATTCAGCAATCTCTACTTACATCTCATTGTTCAAAAGGGTATCAAATGTTGACGTTTAGCTTCAGGAAGACTGGGAGATGTGATTTTTAATCAGGACACTTCGCTGCTGCAAACAAAATAACATTGGTTAGAGATAAAGGCTAATATAAGATCAGAGTGAATTAAGAGTGAGGTGAAAGTAGGGACATTCCTTAGATCACACAGGGCTTTGTAGTCGACTGCAAGGAGTTTAGATTTTATTATCTGATGCACAATCAGAGGCCACAAAAGGATTTTAAGCACATAACTCTCTCTGTTGGGTAAAGCATAGGTTAGGAGAGGAAGAGAGAAAATGGGGACACTATTAAGGAGCCTGTTCATCCTATTCTCTATTCAATAAATCGTGGTGGCTTGTGCTAGATTGGTTGAGTGGGTACAGATGGAAGAAAACAATTAAAGGACATTGTCAATATAGAACTGAAAAGAATTGCAGAGGGGTTCGATGTAGGTAGAAAGAAAGTAGGAGTCTTCTGAGAGTCAAGATGGAGAAACTGGGTGGATGATAGTGCCAATCACTGAGACAGGAAGAACCGAATATCACAGGGATCTGGTGAGGTGAGATGTCAAGTGGGTCATATTTGGTTGTGAGAAGCTTGAGATTTCAGGGCACACGGAAGTGAAAGTGTCATAGGGACGATCAATTACGTGAGTTTGGAGCTCAGAGAATAGATATGCCTTGGAGATATAATTTCGATGTCAACAACCAACAGATGGCATTTAATGCTACAGAAATAGCCAAGATCCCATTGAGACAAAGCGTAGAAATAAAAGAGGGCTCAAACCTTTAAGGAAGCCTACAAAGAAGTTAAAAGACTGATCGGAAAAGTGGGAGTGAACCAGACGATGTCAGTTGACATCCATGAATTTCAAGAAAGAAGGGGTGCCCGAGAAGACTCAAATAAAAAATATATATACATACACACAAACACTTAGGTAACTATGAATTCAGTTTCTTTGAAGACAAAAATACTTCAAAGGATTTGAAAATGAGTTAAAACTAGTAGATGTAGACATTGATATATATGACCTAAAAATATATATTAAAAAAAACCAGAGATGTTTGTTTTATGTACAAGTATTTTGGATATAATTTATAATCATATACAAATATGCACAGTTATACAAGTAGTATTTATAATTATATATTTAAGTGTATGTTTTGATAAAAACTAATCAATTTTAGAGATTGTTATAGATTGTAAATGTTTTTTCCTCTCCTATAAAAGAAAAACCGAAAATTTATTTTGTACTTTTAACTTTCCCATAAACGTATCAATCCTGGTTCAAGAGAGGGAATATCTCATTGCAACATCAGAAAGAATAGGAAAATCTCTGGAAAATGATAACTGGCTTCAACATGCAAAATAAATATTCAAAGATAGAATCAAAGGGCAAACACCAAGGTAAATATAAAGAAATAAGCTGCACACAGAT
Organism: Symphalangus syndactylus; assembly: GCF_028878055.3. Lineage (NCBI taxonomy): Eukaryota > Metazoa > Chordata > Mammalia > Primates > Hylobatidae > Symphalangus > Symphalangus syndactylus. Next base: position 67,931,281 of record NC_072444.2, read on the forward strand.
AATAAAGATAATCCACAAAACTCAAAAAAAACCTCTAATTTTATCTTGAGTAAATTGAGTGGATATTTTGAACTTTATTTTTCATTTACAGTTTGCCCCAGGATAAAATGATAAGCTCTATTAATCAGAAAAGGTTAATAGCATATTATATCTTTGGTAGACTGATAACAGTCTCTGGACCAAGTTGTTTGTAACTTCTGTTCAAGAGTACAATAGTACCTCAGCAGCAAATCACATGAAAGTGTCAACCGTATGTTAGATTTTACCCACTTAAAGAAAAAAATCCCACAAGAAACGTTATAGGATAATGGAATGTGCAAAATTAATCGCTTTTCAAGGGGTCGTTCTGAGTTTTATTCTCCTTGGTTGAATTCCCTCCCCAATTTGCCCCTCAGATATGCATTCTTTTATTGAACGACGTGATTGTGGTGACTGTACTGGAGCCCACTTTGAGTCAACGTCGCATTTATCTAACAGTTCCCTCTCACCCAAACATTCCCAGTGTAGTCACTGCTAGCAATCCTCCTTTATTTGTACTCTCCATTTGTACCTGGTGGATTCTATATTATATTAATTCATAATACCAGCTCTGCCAGGCTCCCTACAGTTACAATTATTAAAGCTGTAACTGAAACGATATCTCTCATATTGATCTTCAACCAGAAGTTCTTGTCCCGAAGCTTTTGTTTCAAATTAAGACACTAATGATCACCTTCACCAAATGAGCAGCTTAATAGTCACAAAAAGCTAAATGAAAAGACTTTGATCACCACCTTTGAGAGCACTGTGTTCCAACATCTCTCCCATCCATAATTGGCAAACACTAACTGAGCTTTTAATTTTTTTAAAAAAAGAAAGAAACATTCAAAATACTTAAAAGAAACTTATTTTTTCAGAAACATTTTCTCCTTTTTTGTTGTGTTTGCCAAGTATGCTTAGCCCTACCTATTCTATTTGTTTTCCAGGTCATATAAAGCGTCTGTGTGCCTATAGGTTATTTTTTTATACCTGATTTTTAACAATTTATTCATTTTCTTTTCATGAGAACTGAGATGAGTTATAAATTCAGTTGAAGTGATAGAAATTATGCAGCACTTTTGAGTGCCTATTTGATTTACTTGTTAAAAGAATTGGTACAGATTAATCAGTATGGTCTCCCCCATATCTGGAGGGACAATGGAGCTACTCAATGGTTCTTTCATATTCACATTTCCTCCTGGAAAAAGTAGAATAATGACTCTATAATGAAGTCTTTATACAAACACAATGTATCCCGAAAAAAATATTAACAATATTTTTGTAATTGATCAAATGGGAAAAAAATTCTCTGTGGGTATTAATTAGACATATTAATGTTATTCATTCCACTGCTAAAAAAGTAACAACACTACAGAGACTTTTTATATCCAAGTTTTAAATCAACTTTATATTGTAGACTATTAATTTTCCCAATGAACCTGCAGATGCATAATCTGAAAATGGACACTCTGTAGTGGTGGACTATGCACACATAGAAAGAAAACCACAGAGGGTTAAAAAATAGCAAGCCTGAGTTTTCATGGGTCATTAGCTCTTTAATGCATCTCAAGGGCTCCTAAACCAATGAACTGAGAGTCTTGGGAAGACTCTAGTCTGACCTGAGTGAAAGAAATGAGGAAGGGCACAAGTATTAGCAGTGCTCGATGCTATTAAAATATTAACCAAAGACTAATTTGAAAATGTATTAACCGCATAGTAAGTTAAGGCCCATCACAGATCAAATGCTAAGTTTTGGGACAGGAAGAAATTGGCGGAAGTAATTGGCAAATATTCAGGGCGGAAAGACTGGAAGAGAGAAAAGCTATCATGGAAAATGACCTGATAGCCCTTTAAGGCCTTGTGGTTGTCAGAGATCCCTGTGATAATGATCTGCATCCATTGGTGTTTCTTCCCTGAGGAGGCAAACGCCTGAAAAACAGAAGCTCCAATATTTCTGTGGGTGTGCAGCAGGTATCCGCATAGCACAGTGAAGAAAAGTAGTGGGGATACTCACCACTCTCATTCTCAACCACAGATCTTGGGGTGACTAACGCTCTCTGAAGTAATCTTCAGAAGCCACTATAACTCTTTTAAAGTTGCTTCCTTGAACTTAGAAATGGGTGCAATATTTTGGGGGAGGCCTCTCTAACTGCTGCAAACCACCAATATCTCTAAGGCTATTAATGATGATCATCTTGAAAACCCAACATAGTAGCAGATGTGGTTTCAATGGAAAAAGAAACAGTCAAATCCAAGTCAGAGAATCAGAAAAGACAGTGGACGTTGTCTATTTGAGTAATATAAAAAATAATGTGATATAATTGAATAGTATAATATACATAATACTTGAAAGAAATTAGTATGTTATACATTGAAAATAAAATACATATGTCTGTCTAGAGACCATTTTTTTAAAGACTGACAAATTTCAAGGGAATCATTCCACTGTTATGCTTGAACACAAATGAGTTACTATATCTTCAAAGATTCCTTCAGATCAACAATTGGTCATGTGAGGAAGAGAGATGACTTCATTCCCTTAAGCAAAATATTTCAGAAGGCTTTTGTCACAAGGTTCTAAGGATTTACAAAAATTATTTAATATTGATGGAAAATATTAAATGAGCAATTATATAAGAAAACTTTTATATTATTCACCTATATCAATGAAACATTTTACTCAAAGTTTCAGTTGCAATTTTCAAAAACAATCGAGAAAAGTATTTAATAAGAAAATAAATCTAACTACTTTGTTAATTTAGGTTATTTGCATCATGTTATTAAAAAAGTGGAATTGATATTCGTATGCAGAAGACATGCTATGAATAAATGAATAATTATATATCCTAAATAAGCTTGAGTTTTGAGCAGCTAGTTAAATTATTACGTGATAGCAGAGGATGTATCTTCTTTCTTTTGTCTTCTCTGTCATTTAATAGTAAGTAGTAAAAAAAACTAGTAAATAAGACAATCTACATAAGAATAATCATGTACTGCTCAGGTCTTTTTTGGTTGCAAATATAGAAACCCCATTTGAACTAGTTTAGAAAAGAAAAAAGAGTATTTGCTTTTATAACACGTATTCATGATATACTGATAAACCATCCCCAACTGTGTATTTAACTTACAAATCTGCACTTTGGGCGGGATTCACAAGGCAAGGCTCAGGTCATTGGCTGGGGCAGCTCCACTTAGGCCGGAAAAAATTTACTTTGAAGACAGTTCTCTCACATGATTGAAAGCTAATGCTATTGTTTCCTGAAAGCTCAGCTGGGGCTGAGGGTTGCAGATTGGAGGGGGCTCTATTTCCTTCCCCATGGGCCTTTCCATGGCCTCCTTCAGCTTCTTTGTGGCATAGGGACTAAGTTCCAGGAGCCAGTGTTCCAAGAGGACCAGAAAGAAGTTGTATAACCCTTTATGTACCAGTATTGGAAGTCTTAAGGAGTCACTTTCTTGGTAGTTACAGCCCTGCCATATCTAAGGGAAAGGAACATAGATTCTCACAGTGAGGAGTATTGTGAATGACTTGGAAACTAAAATATGCGACATAACTGAAATTTAGATATGCTCTTTTCTCTATCTATGCACCTTTGCCTCTCTTTTATGTACTGCCTTTTTTATCCTCTGTTAAGACAGTCTTTCTCCATTAAGTGGGTAAGATGAGAGCTGGCTGTTCACATGCTTAGAGTAGTCTGTTGTAGAATTAAAAGGAATTCTTCTCCATCAGCTTGAGGGGGAATAAGGGCTTAAAAGGCAAAGTTAGAATTTGGACAGTACTCATCAGAAACATAATTAGGAAAAATAGTCCTCACTCTCACCAAGTATGGGTTACATTCAGGTCAGACAACATAAACAACGTCCACTAGAAGTTTTGACAACAGAAAAGGGTCTTTTGCATTTTGCTGCCTACCTTTCACTTTCTATTGCATACTCATTTGTTTATTCACTCAAGTATGTGTACTTACACTCTCTGACAGGGAGTGTTCTACATCAGTGATTCTCAAAGGGTGATCTGGGGATCCCTTGGGGTTCCTCATCCTTTCAGGGGGTCTAAGAGGTCAAATCTATTTTCATAATAATTCTAACACATGATTTGCTTTTTTCACTCTGATTTTTATAAGGGTGTACAGTGAAGCCTTCCAGAGCCTACATGACATGTATCACAATAGTGAAGAGATTTCCTGCTGTCTTCTCTTAAGCCAGACATTAAAGACATTTGCAAAAACGCAAACCATTGCCTCTCTTGTCACTGAATTTTTCTTTATTTTAGGAAATAGTTATTTTATTAAAAATATGCTATTTGTGTTAACAAGCAATGCATTTATTTACTGTATCTACTTGATATGTGTTATTAAAATTACTCAAATTTAGTTTCTAACAAGCTAAATGTTGGTAGTTGTAACCCACATTAACAAGGTCTTTAAGGAATTGAAAAAATTTTTAAGAATGTAATGTCCTATGAAAAATGTTTGAGAACCTGTATGTAACTTGAAATGTGGTATCCAACAAAGCAAATGAAGCCTCTGCTTTCTGAGTACAGAAGAGATGCCAGCCTACTTCAAGGAGGATTACAAGATTTATTATGCCGCACCATAATTATCTATCAATGGTCAAGGTCCTCCACAAAACTCTAAGTTTCTAGAGGGCAGAGACTATATATTATTTTCAGAAAAAACTTCAAAACTTATAGTTATTATTTTTTCAATGAGAAATACAAAAGTATTCAATTTTCGGCATTCATGAACTCCATTGAAGGATGAAATTTTTCTTATTATTTTATTTCTAAGGTGGCAATAAAAATTGAGAAGTTATCAGTTTTAAAGAACTCATTAGGCTGGGCGCTGTGGCTCACGCCTGTAATCCCAGCACTTTGGGAGGCCGAGGCAGGCGGATCACGAGGTCAGAGATCGAAACCATCCTGGCTAACACAGTGAAACCCCGCCTCTACTAAAAATACAAAAAAAAAATTAGCCGGGCGAGGTGGCGGGTGCCTGTAGTCCCAGCTACTCGGGAGGCTGAGGCAGGAGAATGGCTTGAACACTGGGGGGCGGAGCCTGCAGTGAGCCGAGATCGCGCCATTGCACTCCAGCCTGGGCGACAGCAAGACTCTGTCACCAAAAAAAAAAAAAAAAAAGAACTCATTAAAATCTAAGGCTTATCAGAAATTGATATTGGCTAAATAGTATCTAAAATGACATATAAATGTTCATGATGTCTGTATTGAAGAATTCACGCTAAATAAAATAGTATTATGTTAAGTGCATTTTACTGATTTGGGATTGTTATAAACCTACAAACAAAATGTTGGCTATTTTTCTTTTTTTAATTTTTAAATTTTTTATTCCTATTATTTTTTGTAGAGATGTGTCTCGCTGTGTTGCCCTGGCTGGTGTCAAACTCCTGGCCTCAAGCAATCCTCCCACCTCAGCCTCACATAACACTGGGATTATAGGCATGAGCCACTGCGTCAGGCCCATTTTTCTGATCTTGTGTTAATTTTCCTGCTACTGAGCATACATAGTACATGCTTCATACATTTTGAGTTTGATTGTTTTAGATTAGATGCAGATTGTAACATAGAAATGCAATATAGAATTGCTTGAGCACCATTTTTCATCGCCAGTCTGGAATCACCAATTTATTTTCTTTGGCTATGATTTTGGAGTCTTTAGAAAGCAACACTAAAATCCTAGAGGTAAAGTCTTAGGCTCATTTAGAATGAGAAATGCTCATTTGCTACCATGCTAAGGTGCATGCAATTATCCAGGGTACCTGGCAATTATCACCCTTCTCTAGTGCAATGATTACCTAATTTGGCTAAGAATCATTAGAGGGCTTTTTAAAAATACAGATTCCTGCACCTAACCTAGACCTTATGAATCAGAATCCAGCTTCTATTATTTACTGAGTGTCAAATGTTTGATATCTCAAAGCTAAACAAACAAACAAAATCTAGGAAGAGTCCCTATATTTGCCTGTCTCTGCTTTGAAACTCAGCCTATGAAACAAAGAGCACTATATCATAGAAGTCATCTTGCATTCAAAAGCTACAAATATCCACCTTATATCCTGCCTATAAGTCTCCAACTTCCTCTTATGTCTTAAGAAAAGTCTAGACATAGCTCAACTGTGTCTAAGAAAATCTGTGCAAGCAAACTTCAGATATATTGCAGGTTTGGTTCCAGACTACCAAAATAAACAAATATTGCAATAAAGCAAGTCATACAAAAATTTTGATTTCACAGAGCAAATAAAAGTTATGTTTATACTATTCTATAGTCTATTAAGAGAGCAATAGCATTTTGTATAAAAAACAATATGAGTCAAGCGTGCTGGTTCATGCCTGTGATCCCAACACTTTGGGAGACTAAAGCAGGAGGATCACTTGAGCCTTGGAATTCAAGACCAACTTTGCCCATGTAGTGAGACCCTGTCTCTACAAAAAAAATTTTAAAAAAATTAATCGGGCATGCTTTTGCATGCCTCTAGTCCCACCTACTTGGGAGGCTGAGGTGGGAAGATTGAGCCCTGAAGGTGGAGGTTGCAGTAAGCTGTGATTGCACCACTGCACTCCAGCCTGGGAGATAAAGTGAGACACTGTCTCAAAAAAAAAAAAAAAAAAATGCATACCTTAATTTAAAGAAATATTATTGCTAAAAAATGCTAACAATCATCTGAGCCTTCAAAGAGTCATACTCTTTTTGCTGTGGAAGTTCTTGCCTTGATGTGGATGGCTGCTGACTGATCAGGGTGGTGATTTCTGAAGGGCAAAGTAGCTGTGGCAATGTTTTGAAATAAGTCCACAGTGAAGTTTACCACATTGGTTGCCTCTTTCTTTTGTGAAAGATTTCTCTGTAGCATGTGTTGCTGTTTGACAGCATTTTACCTACAGTAGAATTTCTTTCAAAATTGGAGGCAATCTTTTCAAACTCTGCTGCTGTTTTATCAACTGAGTTTATGGAATATTCCAAATTTTGTCATTCCAACGACATTCAGGGCCTCTTCACTAGGGGTACATTCCATCTCAAGTACATTCTTTGCTCATCTGTAAGAAGCAACTTCTCATTGTTAAAATTTTACCATGTGATTGCAGCAATTTAGTTACATCCTCAGGCTCCACTTCTCATTCTAGTTCTCCTGTTATTTTTACCACATCTACAGTTACATTCTGCATTGAAGTCCTGAACCCCTCAAAGTCATTAATAAGGACTGGAATTCACTTCTTCCAGATTCACATTAATGTTGATATTTTGACCTTCTCTCATGAATCATGAATATTCTTAGTGACATCTAGAATGGTAAATCCTTTTTAGAAGGTTTTCAAATTACTTCACCCAGATCCATCAGCGGAATCACTGCCTATGCAGCTATAGTCTTATTAAATTTTTTTTTTTTTTTTTTTTTGAGACACAGTGTCACTCTGTTGCCCAGGCTGGATGGAGTGCAGTGGCGTGATCTTGGCTAACTGCAAGCTCTGCCTCCTGGGTTCACTCCATTCTCCTGCCTCAGCCTCCCGAGTAGCTGGGAGTACAGGCGCCCACCACCATGCCCGGCTAATTTTTTGTATTTTTAGTAGAGACGGGGTTTCACCGTGTTAGCCAGGATGGTCTGGATCTCCTGACCTCGTGATCCACCGCCTTGGCCTCCCAAAGTGCTGGGATTATAGGTGTGAGCCACTGCACCCGGCTTTAAATATATTTCTTAAATAACAAAACTCTAAAGCCAAATTTACTATTTGATCCATGAGCTGCAGAACGGATGTTAGCAAGCGTGAAAACAACATTATTGTCCTTGTACATCTCCATCAGAGCTCTTGAGTGACTAGCTGCATTGTCAATGAGTAGTAATATTTTGAATGGAATCTTTTTTTTTTGAGCAGTAGATCTGAACAATGGGCTTAAAATATTCAGTTAAGTCATGCTGTAAACTGATGTGCTGTCATCCAGGCTTTGTTGTTCCATTTATAAAACACAGGCAAAGTATATTTAGTATCATTTTTAAGGGCCCTAGTATTTTTGGAATGGCAAATGAGCATTGGCTTCCACTTAAAGACAATCAGACAGTCCTTTGTCCTAGAGAATCAGCCTGTCCTTTGAAGCTTTGAAACCAGGCATTGACTTTTCCTCTTGAGCTATGGAAATCCTAGATGACATATTCCACTATAAAGGTGTTTCATCTACACTGAAAATGTGTTGTTTAGTGTAGCTAGCTTCATCATTAATTTTAGTTGGATCTTCTAGATAACTTGCTGCAGCTTCTACAACAGCACTTTCAGCTTCACCTTGTACTTAGATGTTATGGAGATGACATCTGTCCTTAAACCTCATGAACTAACCTCTGCTGCCTTGAGACTTTTCTTCTGCAGTTTTTCCACCTCTCTCAGCCTTCAAGGAATTGAAGAGGGTTAGGGCCTTGCCCTGGATTTGGTGTTAGCTCTTAAGGGAAAGTTGTGGCTGCTTTGATCTTCTATCTGGACCACTCAAACTTTCTTCATAGCAACAAGAAGTTTGTTTTACTTTCTTATCATTCCTGCGTTCACTGTAGGGGGCACTTTTAATTTCCTTCAACAACTTTTCCTTTGCACTCACAACTTGACTGGCACATAAAGCCTGGATTTCAGCTTAACTTGGTTTTTGACATTCTTTCCTCACTAAACTTAATAATTTCTAGCTTTTGATTTTTTTTTTTTTTTTTGAGACAGAATCTCCCTCTGTTGCCCAGGCTGGGTGCAGTGGTGTGATCTTGGCTCACTGAAACCCCTGCCTCCTGGGTTCAAGCGATTCTCCTGCCGCAGTCTCCTGTCTCAGATACTCCCAGATACAGAGTATCTGGGATTACAGGTACTCGGCACCATGCCCACCTAATTTTTGTATTTTTAGTAGCAATGGGGTTTCGCCATGTTGGCCAGGCTGGTCTCAGACTCCTGACCTCAGGTGATCCGCCCACGTTGGTCTCCCAAAGTGCTGGAATTAGGTGAGAGATATGCAACTCTTCTTTTCACTTCAGCACTTACAGGCCATCGTAGGGTTATTCATTGGCCTAATTTTAATACTGTGGTATCTCAGAGAATAGGGAGGCAGAGGAGAGGGAAAGAGACAGGGGAACTGCCAGTTGGTGGGGCAGTCAGAACACACACATTGAAGCTTAATAAAGTGAAGCACAATAAAATGAAGCATGTCTGTACTTAAATTTTCCTTCTCCACAAAATATTTCCCTAAGGGGTGTGCATGTGTGAAAGATGGGAACTGGGGAGGAAAAGAGGAGAGAGAATATTGAGTTATTGCAGGATCAACTTTGCTCCATGAACTTTGTAGGGGCTTTTACTTACTTACCCTTGCTGTCATTCACCAGCAAATCTCAGTTTCCAGAAGATTGAGAATTAATACAGTTTTGAGGACTGGCCCTGATAAGGCAAATGTTTGAGGGTGAAAGAAACTCAGAGATGTTTGAGGCAATCATGTGCAACAGCTGGACTAGGTGCCTGGCAGTAGAAAGGCCACAAGGACTTAGGTGAGATGGCATTATGCAATAAGAGATCTGACTGTATGTAACAGGGCACCTACTAAGTAGCAGGGATACTAATAACATAACCTGCTGCCAGGAAAGAGAATGAGCAGGACCTCAGGGGAGAAAGCCCTTGAAGCAGCAGAGTGGTTCAGGGTAAATACTCCTCATCACTGGAAGGATCAGGAGACCAAAAGCCAGCTGCCAGGGATAGAAGATTAACCTTAACAGATTAAGCCAGTACTAGAAGCAGGTAAAGGAGACAGGGAAGGGCTACAAGAATGCTTACATTTGACCTAGCACTTTGGCCTAACTGGCAGCAAAGATTCAAAGTGGGGTACTCACTGACTTTGAGACTTGAGAGGCTCACTGAATATGCATTCTCTCAAGATAGCAGAAGAGAGGGGCCTGACTTTATTCTGGCTTCTGTTAACTGGTTCTGTAGCTAAACTAACCCTGTTAGAAGGGCTGGTCTTCAGATAAGCAACAGTAGGAGAAAGTCAGCTTGGCTGTGAGGTGTTGTCAGGTATTGTAATTTATTCATAACAAATACATTGATTTTTCATGACCAATGACAATTAGTATCAGCCTAAAGAGGTCTGTATTGTTGGAATTATAGAGATTCAAGGTGTCTTTCAGATGTAAGCCATGTCTTTTCTGGGTAGTGGGAACAACAATCAATGAGGAAAGTGAAAACAGCATCAGTGGGCACCATCAGAGGCTATAATTTTTTTTTGTACTGATACAAACATATCTTTTAAAAATGATTAAGTATATAAAAGTATCTAGAAAGGATAAGATAAGAAATACAAGCTCACAAAGGGGGAATAAAAATGTAGAACAGCCGAAAGGGTCCCTCAGTTTCAGTCCGAGTATGAGAATAGGACACTCTAAAACACTTTAGAAATCTCTAAATACTCAGAGATTTCTTTGTTTTGGATTGTATTTTTCTTTCTTTTTTTTTTTTTTTAAAGCTAAAGGTGAAATGCTGTCGTATTACAATTTTGTTTACTGGAAGCAAAATTGACCAAAAGAAACTGTCCTTAAACTGAAGTTTAAAATTGGAACCTCATGAAAAGACAGTCTTTATAAATGATCGAGTTGGCATGTCAGGGTAAAAGACAGGAATGTAAGATTAGGCAAACCAGAATTTTCTCTGCTGTGATTGCCCTTGCTCTTGAGAGCTCGTTCTTTCTCTTTGACTATTAGCCCATGGCAGTTGACTCAACTAGGGAGGTCAGCTTCTCAGCCGCCCAAGTCTCAGGAAGAAAAGACAGAAACACGTAACCTGAAATGACACAGCCGCTGATGCAGCTTGTTGCTCTGCTTGCTTATATTTTGAAGTACATCATGTGAGCTGAATTGCAAAGAATAGCATTTGACAGAGTGAAGGGTTGCATACACTGAAGAGAAGGCAAGATTCTTGGTGAGGCAAAAGTCTGAAGGACAAGTGCCTTTAGCATCAACTTAAAGTCTTACTGTATAATATGACCTCAACAAAATTGGACAGTGCTGCATAGTCAAGAGAGGGATAGCCAACTGAAAGAACTGATTTAGTGGTATTGCCATCTAGCTAGCTTACTTAGGAATTATTTCTGATGACTCTAATTTCAATAAAGCAGGACTAATTCCTTTATCCACATTTCCATCTATATCTTTGTTGGATGTTTGGGGATGGAACAGTCCAATAGTAAAAGGGAAGTAGATTCTTATGTGGCCTCAGGGAAACATTATGTATTAGTATGGGACTGGATAACTAGTTATCTAATATCTAGTTACTTTATATATTTAAGCATAAATTTAACAATCAATAATACTGATTTAAGCGACTGATTTTGTCTATCAAATGACATTTTGGAGGCAGGTAAGAAAAAAAAAAAACTAAAAATAATCCTGCCTGGCTAATACAGCCCTTTTGTTGTTGTTGTTATTGTTTTAAGACAAGGTCTCATTCTGTTGCCCAGACTAGAGTACAGTGGTGTGTTTATAGCTCACCACAGCCTTGAACTCCTGGGCTCAAACAATGCTCTTGCCTTGAGGTAGGTAGGACTACAGGTACACCACGATGCCCAGCTTTTTTTTTTTTGGTAGAGACAAAGATCTCACTATGTGGCTCAGGCTGGTCTCACACTTCTGACCTCAATCAATCTTCCCTCCTTGGTTTCCCAAAGTGTCGAGAATACAGGCATGAGCCACCATGCTCAGCCAACACAGTACTTAACACAGTATTTTGCCTATAGAAATTTCTCAAGAAATACTCATTTAAACTGTAGCTCAATTTCCTCATTTTCCAAATGAATGTAATAATTTCCTCTATATAATACAGTGCTTCTGCTTTCACAAAATGAGTTTAATATATGTAAAACCATTTTGAAAAATGAAATGAAACATTTTTATTAATATGTTCCTATTGAGTTTAACATTTATCCCATGCCTGCTGTGTAACAAGTGCTCTGCTCATCTGTTTACTAGAATGGTGTGGATATGGTCTCTACTTAAAAGAAAAATAATCTTTTTCTCTTTAATTTACTTTGTCCCTATTGAAGTTTTCATTACCCCATTGATTTAAACTACTGACACGTAGATTGAAGCTTGTATACTTTGAACTTATCTTGCATTTTTCTTCGCTTCAAACTTTTGGTTCTCAGATTGGTTTTTAATCTCTGATTGGGCTGGGACCAGGTCATAATCACATGCGAGTTTCCTTCAAACTGCAGTCTCCTCTAAGATTCTGCAATGCCCCCTAGGAGTGCTACACCAATCCTATAAATTACTGCAATATGAGTGGCTGTCATTTCCAGGTGCGTTTCCTTCAGGTGTGTTTGAGGGTGGTCAAAATAATAGAGATCCTCATTCCTGATAGATCCTTGTTTCATGGTTAGAATGCACTTCACCTTCATCATGTACTATGGTATCAATCATTAATTGCTATCATAGGAAATCTGTTTATTCTTTGCCAGCACCATTAGAAAGAGTTCATAAACCAGGTAAAAGTGCTTTCTCTTAAGCAGAAATTTTAAATGATGTTTTGTAGCATAAAGTGACAATATATATATTTAAAAATTTTCTAACCCCCAAATTCATTAGTTTCACCAAGTGCTTCCAGCCTGCATCTTAATCCTTTTCTTCTTTAACTTTAGACCCCAAATTAACTTCTCCAGAGCTCCCTACAATGTATCTTGTTTCTTGAGGGGGGAAGATAAACCCCCACCAAATTCCTGTAAAGGATACTTAATAAATAGTCATTACATTCCTTCAATAACTTTACCGTTAAGCTTCTGTTGAGTTTGTGGCTAACATTTCAAAAATAATCTCAACTTTTTCTTCTTATTGCTGCTGAGTTGGGTTTGTCTTTCATTGTGGCTAGATGAGGGACATAAAATCAGTGGTAAAGCCACAAATAACCAGAGAAATTTGATAATATGAAATAGGAATACAATCATATTTTCTTTGTTTATGATTAAAATTTAGGAATCCCTATTTAAATAATCTCTACTTATGAAGAGCAAAAATGTTTGCCTTTTGCACTATGAAAATTTTATTTTAAAGATTATTCTGTTAAAGTTTTCTGTTTTAAAGTTTAGCTATATAGTTTTTGTTTTAAGAGTTTATAATTCTTGTTCTTGGGGGGGAAAAGAGTTAGTATTAAAAAATTTGTTTATATTAAATATGTCCTTTTTACATGTGACCAAAATCATTGGTTCCTAGGTATGTTTTGCACCTGTTCATGTCCTATGATTTTAGTTTTCCATTCCACATCTTTGAATTGTCACTGATTTCAAATTCCTATCTCCAAAACAATATAATGACCATTCTCTGTTAGTCTATCTTCAAAACATTCCCACTTGGTCCTATATTTTATCAGCCTTCACATTTCGCTGAAAATATCCCCTAAATGAACCACAGAGGATTCTGCGCTAAATGCCCAGGACCACAGTTTGGGAATCATTACCCTATGTGACTGATTTTTCCCCAAACAAACACTTTGATCATTTAAAAATGATGGCCCTTGCCGAGAGTACTAATGAGCAAACTCGTGCTTTGTAGTTTATACACAATGGAGGATTAAAAATGGGCTCAGAATTGGACTCCCTCTCTAGTCTTCCAAGGGGAACATTAGTGAGAGAGTTATTTTTAAAAAATTAATCCTATTTTGGCAGCTTCCTTTGATTTGAATATAAAATGGTGTTAAGTAGGTGACCAGTGAAATGACTCTCTTTTCTTTGTAGATGTCTGTAAACAGTGGAAATATGAAAATGTTTCTGTGGGCTTTCTAGAGCCAAGGATCTAATGGCCCCTCACCCGCTAATAACAGCCAAGAGGTTATTTTGCAGCTCCTTCCACTTAGTGTCTAGAAAGAAGATAAACATGGAGTTAAATAATAGCATGAATTTTTTTTTTTTTCTGATATGGTGCTAAAGCAAACGTAAGCATTTCACTAGTTGACTATTTCTTGGGGAAGACTCATTTGTCTGTGTAAAATGCCTTCAAAGACTAAGAGGAAGCCAAGGCCACAGGGAATTAGAGAAAGGCTAGAGTCCCCACTTTCCTTTGCCTTCTCCTTTAACCCCGAATATGTTTACAGCCCTTAGAAGGTGCATTAGGGAGTGAGTCTTCAATCTGAAGCCTTAACAGCAGAAGGGTATGGCCTCTACTTTAAAAAGGTATTGTTTGGATAAAGAATTCAGGGGTTCTTTTGATGATAATACTAGCTAACATCATTGAGCACTTATTTCACACTGCCCTTGAAGTCACTTCAGAAGTATTAATCCATTTGATCGCCCCACAGCTCTAGGAAATAGGAGCTATTATTGTCTCCATCTTGTAGATGAGAAGACTGAGACACAGAGACGTTAAACGACTTGCCCTAAGCCACAAAGATGAGTGGTGCATGCAGTCTTTGAATCTACTAGTTGCTACCATTGTAATTTTGCAAAATTATTCTCTGCTGAATCATACTTATAATTCTTTTTGTATTCCACTTATATTGAAGGATCTGATGGGGAAGTGGGACTTTTCACGATGTAAATTGATGGGTGAGAGCTCTCATTTATCCAGTTAGGTGTGAGAATAGCCTGGTCGCTTTCTCTTTCTTTCAACCTTTTGAAAAAAAGTTTCCTTTTAAAATGATACATTACATTGTAATCAATATTTATGTTTATTAAAGTTATACATGAAGTTAACACATTAGTCTAGAAAGCTTTTGATTCAACATAGCATTTCTCTGACTTCTCTACCTGCCTATTCATCAGTTCCCCTTCCTAGAGGCAACTGCCTTCAACAGCTTTGTTTTTTGTTGTTTCTTTTTTGTATTAACCTTCTTTTCTTTTTAAATATTACTCATATACTGTTTACCCTGATTTATCTGTTCTAGGCATTATGCACTTTCTGTTACTATAGTTTAATATCTCGTTTACACCTCACAGCTTCTTCCCTTCCCTCTATTGTTTCATCATAGTTTTTCACAATTTTTAGTTCAATTACTAATTGACATTATTGTTATTTTCTAAATTTTTCCAACTATGTCAATAATTATATAAACATAAATTTCTTTGTATTCAATTTTCTTGGATGGAGTAAGTGATTGCCTTCATTTTAATTTTACTTATATTTTCTCATAACTATAGCTATTTTTCCAAAAATATCAACAAAATTGCCAAATTCCTATCTTTTTGCGAAACACTGAATTATTAAATAATGTAGTTCCTCCTTTTAAAAAATTTCTTCCCATCATTCTCCACCTGCTTGCTTAATACATCTTGAACTAAAGGCTCTATTGGCCTAACACACAGTGCAGAACATGGAACTTCTTGTTGCCATGTTCCTATGTTCCTGTGTTCCTCTGCCTTATTTTTTTGTCTTTTATTATTATTATTATTTGTCTCCCAGGCTAGAGTGCAATGGTGTGATCTCAGCTCACTGCAACCTCTACCTCCCAGGTTCAAGCTATTCTCTTGCCTCAGCCTCCCAAGCAGCTGGGATTACAGGTGTGTGCCACCACGCCTGGCTAATTTTTTTTTTTTGTATCTTTAGTAGAGACGGGGTTTCATCATATTGGCCAGACTGGTCTCAAACCCCTGACCTTGTGATCCACCTGCCTCGGCCTCCCAAAGTGCTGGGATTACAGGCATGAGCCACCGTGCCTGGCCCCTGTGCCTTATTTCTAATGATTTTTTTTCCCTTGGTCAAGTCCTTCATTTTGCCTAAACACTTCCCCTAGTTGCTTCCAAGCAAGAATATAGTGGAAATAAACACATTTAGTCCTTCCATATCAGGAAATGTCTTTACTTAATGCTATCATTTTATTGATAATTTAACAGATTATTTAATTATAAGTGGACAATATTTTCTCCTCAAATTTTGAAAGCATTCTTCTAGCCTCCAGTCAGTTTTAGAAGAGTCCAATACAATTCTGATTACCAACTTTTTGTTGTAAGTGATTATTCCCCCTTCCTCTCTCTCACACATACACTATTTTTGGAAGATTTTACAATCTTTTCTTAGCCCCAGTGTTCTGTAACTATATGGTCCTTCTTGTTCATTTATTGTACAGGGCACTTGGTAGGCTCTTTCAGTAGAGGCTCATATCGTAAAATTTGGAGACGTTCTCTTGTACTTTATGTTAAATTCTTTTTCCAGCTATTAAAAAAAATTGTTCTTTTGGATTTTTCTATTAGGCGGATGTTGAACTTCCTACTTTGTTCTCTGATCTTTTCTTTTCTTTCTTTCTTTCTTTCTTTCTTTCTTTCTTTCTTTCTTTCTTTCTTTCTTTCTTTCTTTCTTCCTTTTTTTGGAGACAGGATCTCATTCCTCATTGCAACCTCTGCCTCCCAGGTTTAAGAGACTCTCATGCCTCAGCCTCCCAAATAGCTGGGATTGCAGGCACGGGCCACTACACCTGGCTAATTTTTTATTTTTAGTTAGGATGGGGTTTCAGCATGTTGACCAGGCTGGTGTCGAACTCCTGACCTCAAGTGATCCACCCATCTCAGCCTCCCAAATTGCTGGGATTACAGGCGTGAGCCACCGCACCTGGCCTTGATCTTTTCTTTCTACTCGTGTCTTCGCTTTTCCTGATATTTTTGGGTTACTTATTTTTTCCTCCAGAAATTTACTTGATTTAAAAAATATATTTATATTTTTACTTTCCTAATGCCATTCTCATTTATTATTATTTCTGTTTTTATGAGTCCTATATATTTTCTTATTTTAATTATAGTGCTAATAGTTTTTGTTCGTTTGTTACCATCTGTTTCTTGTATTATTTCTGCTTACTTTGGGTTTCTGTTTGCTTATTTTGATATTCTTATTTCATTTCACAACTTTTTGTAAAGATTGCAAGCTTCATGAGGACAGAGGGTGTTTTATTCATCACTTGAAACAGTACATTGTACATATTATTCAATGTTATTATTCATACAATAAATATTTCCTTAATTATTAGTTGTAAGTTAGTAAGTAGTTAATTTATAGTAACTCGTACCTGCCTTTTCACATTTTTAAAAGAGGCATTTAAAATGCTGGTTAAAATTTCCTTGTATTTGGAGCAGGGGCACCGGACTTCTTGACTGACAGTCTTCTCTAAATCAATCACATTATGAAGCTGACTTTTCATTGGGGGTATCCAAATTTTAGTGTCTGCAGGACCTGGGAGTCATTCACTTCTGCTAGAGAAGACTCCTCCAATCTTCTGAATGAAGGGATATATTTTTGCCTCTGACATACCTGGGAAATTGACTGAGGATGGGGGCTAAAAGTCTTATTGCTAGTGAGGTAGATTTTAATCCCCTAGTTTGCAGTCTCACATTCAACTCTTCCCTCTGCAATGCCAAGTGAACTTGAGTCTAGACTCTAGAAGCTTCCTTGTTTAATCTTATCTCATGAAGGTCTGGGAGCCGTCAGCTGACTATTTGCAATGGGTGAGTAAGCCTGGGAGTCTAGCCTTTCTGAATGATGGCTGTTGTAGGCAGTCTTGACCGTATCTTCCTGGTACCAGGCACTACCAAGTGATCAGCCTCTTGGATATTCTGTAGCAAAAGGTAAATTTGTTAACTTCTTTGTCATTAATACCTTCATCCCCACAACTGCAAAGGCAGGTTCTAACTTCTTTTATTTTACAAAGTCATTACAGTGCTTTCATACACCTTTTATCTTCCAAAAGTTTCTGAGACATATTATTCTCTTTTGCTCACATTCCCATTCTCTGTGAGTTTGTAAACATAACATATTTTGATTATTTTACTGTGATATCAATAGGATCTTAATAGGTAGGGGAGATTAAGATAGATGATCAATTCATGACTTTCAACTAGAAATCTATCCTAACATCTTTGCCTCAGCTAATATAATATCTATAACAGATCAATAACTGAACATTGTTTTCCAGTTTCAGGATTCAACAAATAAAAATTCATAACTACTTTTGAATGGATAGAGTGGTAAACACATACCTTTAGTCTGCTCATCTCCCTGATTTCCAAAATATTGCTATCATTATTTCACCTTAGATAATGTTCTAAATGGTTATAAAAATACCTTATCTGAAATATGATTAAAATAGAAAATAGGAACTTGATTATATATAAAATAACAGAGTAAAAGTGTCATAAATATTATTCCATATCTTAATCTGCAAACAATACAATGTAAATGATGGTGAGCTAACAGGTATTTGTTGAATATCCACTTTGATAGGCAGTAGGTACAGCATTTGAAAGCTTTGGGGACAGAATGCATGGGGTTTTTAATCAGATGAGTCTGGGCTAACCAATAGACTCTGACTCTTACAAACTTTGCAACATTTTCCCACTTGCCTTAGATTCATCATCGATGGAGCAGAGGCAATGATCATAACTACCTCATAGCACTGATGGAACATGGTACTTGTTAGACACTATTGGCTCTAGAACAAAATAACCTGTGTTTGAATCCCACCTCTTACTTAATAGGTAATCTCAGTCTAGCTCAACTTCCTTCAGCGCTGAATTTAGGTGATGTAGAGGAATAGATTTTGGTCTTTGAGTTGGTGAGATAATAAGATTTAGATTTAGATAATGAGACTTTTTACATTAGGCTAATGCTAGAACAGGACAAGACCTGGGAATTATAGGAGGGAAAGATGTAGTTTGTGTGATGCAAATTATTGAAGGTCAGAGGTGAGATTGGGATAGGCAGAATTTGAAGACGATCTTAAGATTCCTACCTCCTGGTGTACCTGCCCCGTATACTCCCATCTCCTTGTGTGTTTGAAGGTTTTTCTAATAAAATGCTTTCAAATGTCTTAGAAGAAAATGGTTAGAATTTCTTTTCAAGGAAAGAAATAAATCATTTCAAAAGAGTTTACAGAAGCATGAAAGAATTTCATAAATACCTTGGCTTAATGATAATTATCAATTTACTAGAATGTATTTACCCATTTACTAGAATATCAGCTGAAAGATAATACAGTTGGTTTAGGGAAGATCATAATTATGAAGGCTTACCAAGTGCTCTAAGGCATATATGTATTAATTTTTAAATTCCTTTTGCAATCCTATGAGGTATAAGTACTCTACCATGTCATATTTTGAGAAAATAGAAGTACCAAGAGGTTAAATAATTCAGAGGATAAATGATAATAGAATATAAGACAGTCTAAAACAATAATACACGTGTTTAATTCTATTAGAAGCAGAAATGTATCTATATATTCTTATCTACATCTATCTATCTATCTATCTATCTATCTATCTATCTATCTATCTATCATCTATCTATCTATCTATCTTTTTGAGATGGAGTTTTGCTCCTGTCGCCAGGCTGGAGTGCAGTGGCGTGATCTCAGCTCACAGCAACCTCTGCCTCCCGGGTTCAAGCGATTCTCCTGCCTCAGCCTCCTGAATAGCTGGGACTACAGGTGCGCGTCACCATGCCTAGCTGATTTTTGTATTTTTAGTAGAGACGGAGTTTCACCATGTTGGCCAGGGTGGTCTCCATCTTTTCACCTCATGATCCGCCCACCTGGGCCTCCCAAAGTGCTGGGATTACAGGCGTGAGCCATCACACCTGGCCCACCTATCTATATTATTATTTCTTCTCCAAGAAACATTTCCAATCAAAAGGTCAGGTTTTTTTCTTTAGAAGAGGAACATAAGCCCCAAGTATTATATATGCGACACAGGTCAAGGAACTAGTATCCGAAGTAGGATCAGTTATTTCAATTAAAGAATCATTGTGGGGGGGGGTCATTTTGAAAATTCAATCCTATTTCAGTAAGAGCAGATGTCAAAGCTCCAAAGAGAAATTATGGAAGTCCACCTGGAAAAGGCTTGCGACTGACTTGGTTCATATTTTAAAAAGAATGATGAATATGTTTCTAACAAGGTATCTTAGGGTAAAGCTATTGAAGTTTGTGATGAATTCAAATAAATAATAGGTCACATGTATAAAGAGGTACTATATAAAGGTTGAAAGGCCAATTCCAATACAGTGTTATACACTATGCTAAGTATTGCAGATTTAAAGATGAATAAAACATGCCCCTTGCCCTCAAGACTCCCTTGATAGGACATCTGCTTTTATTTATTTTCAAGAAATTAGTTGTATGTGATTCTTACTGTTATAACCTTGGGATGTGACAAGTTGTGACAGAAATGATTTATCAGGGAACTTTGATAGCTAATTCATACCACAGCAATCAGATTAACGAGTTTTGGATCAATCTAGTCATTCTTTTTTCTATTTTCACCAGAAACTCCTGAGTGAACTCCCAATTTAGCTTCAAATACTATTTTTTCAACTATACTGATTCACCTCTTCTTTGACTAGTTCTCTTGTAGAATACATCTAAGTAAGTGGTGCTAACCTGGAGGTAAATGAAGGACCCATCTTTTATAAAAATGTGCTGCCTTGAAGAATTTTTTGACAGAAAAAAACGGCAGACTTTCTCTTATAAACCGTATGTTCTTACATTTCTGATATCTGGAATCAACAGCTTGCCAGAAACATTTCCAATCAAAAGCCAGACTAACCCATAAAGGTGTCCAAAGAAGTCTGTTCTGATTACTGAAGATGTTGAACTAGTCTTGACTTCAAACAGTAGATATTTCTACACTTTAGTGGTATATGACAGCTCTATTCATTCCACAATGTCAAATTCTTTGGTTTTGGCCATTGGGTATTTATTCACTTCTGGCTAGGGAAGCAGAGAAGCCTAATTTGATTCTGGAGCCAAAAGTTTTTAGGCCCTGTTCCTTTGGAACTTGGACTGGAGAATGTTGGCACTGTATAAAGACTAGGACAGATCAAGTAGTCACACATAACTAACTGACTCAACAGAGCATATTCAGAGAGAAAGATCATGCCTACACATTGGATAACCATTCTCCAAGGCAGAATGACAACACCCTGAATTCAATCACCCCTAAATAAACATACAAGGAAAGCACGGCTTTAACATACCTTCCGGCACAGCTCTCCAGTGCTGCCTGATTGGTTTTAGTGCCATAGGCCAGGCTGCAGATGCAGCCATTACTGTTGTTCTTACTTATGTCTGTCTGCTGTCTGCTAACAAGCATTCATATGCTTTGGATCATTAAAGTCACAACCTCCTATGCCAATCTATTCCTCTCCACGGGTTTGCTGTAGATTAGAAAGAGAGATGCTATTTCTGTTTCTTTTTCTTTCCATTAAGACCTCCAGTCAGGGTTATTTCTGAGGTCTGAGTATCCTAGCTTGTACCCTTGCCCTCATTGAACATATAAATTGTGTTCCCATTAAGTTTGTTCTTTTTGCCTGATTTATTTCCCTTGCTGTTGCATGTGCCTTTTTAATGCAAGGCAAATGATTTGTGCTGGAACTGCAACAGACAAAAGTGCTGTAACTTAAGCTGCTTCTTGATGCCACTGCTATCTATGAGAGGTCTGCTGTACTTACACTCATGGTAAATATCTTCTGACAGACTCCAGGTGGTCAGGATTTTCACAATCCAACCCATTTCAGTGTTAGCACTTGTCATGTGGGGCTCTGTGAATTCTTGCCTTTCATCTTACTGTTGGTGGCAGGTCGCATACATTTGGACATACCTGTACAAGGCCACATGTGTCCACAGGTATAATTGAAGGTGGAGAAACACAAGTTTCTCTTTCAGGGAAGCACAGAGGACAGACACTGTACAAAGAAAAAAAGAAAAAAAATTGTCACTTGTAGTATTATGCAGGCTGCCCATCTAAACCCATCATTGCCTGGCACCTACACACTAAGGGCAAGAATCCAGCCAACTTGTGAGTGGGCACCATGCCATTTGAGCAGATGGGCATGGAAGTCGGCAGCCAGTAGACCATGTATGTGCATCAACGGTGGGTGTTGAGGGCACGATTCCCAGAGGAGAATGTCCTAACAGCTGTCTGGCCTGAGCCAACATACTTACGACCAAGGAAAAGTGCCATCCTTCAATCCTGCTGAGTTGGATTAACCTTCAGAACTAAATCTGCTTTTTCGGCAGCAGAAGGTGAGTTTAGGGTCTCTGAAAACCTCAAAGAATAAGTGAAGAAAGGAAACTGGGAGGATACAATTATTCACCATTGACTAAAGATACTAAGGACATTCAATATGCTTATTTTAAATCTTTGAGAACCTGTTAATTCTTGAAAGAATGATATAATTGTTCAAAGCTTGGTTTCCCACAATGCTGTTACAAGTGACCTTTCAACATAGGCAGACCATTTTCAGTGAGTTAACACTTTTCCACCTTTGCATTAAGAAATAGTGATGTATGAAGAAAGTTGTCAGTATACTACTGACAGCTGACCATGGCTAGGTATCTTTGTCAAACTTGACATATCATGGATTAAATTAGAACTATCGTGGATCAGAGCTTTCACAAAAGAGAATTTCTTCTTCAGTGATGGAACATACACTTGAAGAAGTAAGAAGTAAACTTCCTATTTCAACAAAAGCCTTTCTGGGCAATGAAAGAAACATTTTTATTTGAGACTGAAAATATAAGCCTGATTCTAATTTGTTAAGAATTTCCAGACAGTTAAACATCATTAAATTAGACAGAAATTGTTTCTGCCGAACATAGCCAAATGGTGATTTGACAGTGATTTGTTTTATTTGGTTAGGAATAGGTAGATAATTTTAACATTCAGAACCTTAATTATTTTCTATGTTGCTTTCTTATGAGGTATTTTTGTGGTAGTTCTTGGTATTGTTTTCTGTTGTCTTAAATCTTTTTATTTTAAATATAACATACGACTTTAGTTGTGGAGAAAATATCAGTTTGGTTCAAGATTACCCACCTATGTTTTCTTAATCTACTCCCTAAAGTATTTCGTTTTGTTTATATCAAGAGAGTAAGTGCTTATATTATTGGGAGTGAAAGAGTAATAAGTTATTTTATCTGCTAATGGTGGGAACTATAGCTTTGGCTTTGATAAATTATATAATGTCTTAGATCTAATACCATTAGTAATATTATGAGTAGAATAAAATGTTTATATGTCTATTTTGGCCCTGAGTTTCTCATTATATCAATTTAGAAATTCATGGCTAAAAAAAATAGGTGATTCTACAGAGAAAAACCAAGAAAATTATATTACTTAGGCATCTCTGAGTTTCTTGGTTCTGGTGGTTCTTATCTTAAAAGCCGATTTGAAGGCTAAAATTGTGGTATGTCCAGGTTACATATGAACGACCCCGCTCTGTTTGAGAAAACTGTCAGAGAGAAACAATCTAGTGAAAATATGCAAAAAAGATAGGGGAGAGCTAAAGGGAATAGTATTCAGCAATAAGCAAGAAAATGTATCATCTATAACTATTTTTTACTTAAATAGTAAGGTCACGACGCAGTTTGATTTTCTTTGTGGAACACATGTGTTCGGGACTAAATAAAGCAGAGAATTATTAAGGAGTCAGAATCATTTTAGCAAACGCTTCCCTTTGGCTATCTGGGATATAGGAAAATGTGGTTGAAGCTGACTTTAACTCAGCTAGACTTGGAATGAGAGGCTGGTGGGCACTACAGGTGACACAGATGTTTATAAAAAAAAATCCACACATTTTTTTAAAAGCTGATAAACTTTTATTTGTCCTCAAGAAGGTTTTTGAATCATTTTCTTTCATTTTGTGCCGGGGATAAAAAAGAAAATAAGAGAGTGTCAGATTTCTGACTGACAATAATATACAATCAAAACAGGCTTAGGGAAGAGCCCCCCTCCCAAAAAACAAGAGAGAATATTTGCTTCTGGATGTCCACTTTGGCAATTGAATGATATTATGGGCAGATGGAGGAAAGTGGAATTGTGAAACAATTTACTTATCATACATTAATAAGGAACAAAACAGAAAAATTGCATCTTTCTTTGGTTTATGACATTGGCTCCCACTAGGATTATGAAAAGGTGCATTTAGGTAGTGTTAGAATAATTGTGGGACATGGATAAATTTTACATGTGTTCACAAATAGTTAAAATTAGAAGATTAACTGTAAAGAAAAAAAAAGCTTCACTAACTTTCCTTAATTTCTGATTGTAATAGCTTTAAGAAATAGAATTTGGCAAAACAAATGAAGATTGGAATGTAAGAATTGGGATACATCAAAAAAACTTTTGAGAAACTATAGAGATAAAAACTAAACTTAACCACAGATTTATTTCTGCTTTTCATCCAAGTATTCAGGGACGTTGCTAATGGGAGGTACGCCGCAGAAACGTACATGTCTGTGAAAATCTTGGAACAAACTAATGCTTTTCTTCAAGTGATTTTATTTCAATTCTAAGCCACAAGATATAAACTTTCATCAAAAATGGTAATCTATTTAAAATCAGAGCTATGTGGAATGTTTCATGTTTATGTATAACTTTCATAGTAGACCCTCCTACACAAGGAAAATAATATGCCCAAATTCTGTTATTTTTACAGTATGTAATATATCACATACTAATCCCACCCATCGTTTCATATCCTTTAAATAGATAAAAATGAAAAAGGAATGGAAGAGAAAATGAAGACACTTTGAAAAACTGACTTTTTAATTCCTCTTTTTGGAGAAAAAGATATCCGAAAAACTTAATTATGATCCATATCCTAATAAGAACAAAGAGGAATTTGAAGGAAAATGTGCATTATATATTCAGAATACTATGTTTTTCCATTTAGCTTTGCACAATTAGAAAGCTAAATACCTGGGGAGGGGAAGAACAGAAGTAGAAAGGGAGAGAGTGGTGGGTGGTGATAAATAAGGAAAAACACAGATTTTCAGTAATACTAGGTTCAAAATAATCCAAGTCAGAAGAATTTTATATTTCAAGTTTTTTCAATGGTAGTTACAAATCATTCCTATTTGCAGGACGTGATAATTAAATAGGAAACAGCGCCATTGAAAACAAGATTGCCCACACGCAGTAAAAGATCAGGTCAGACTTTTTTTTCTCCCCAAAAGAAGTGTTACCATCAGTTCAAATATTTATTAGGAAAACTCAGTTGCTTAATATGCAGAATATTGTAATAAAAATAATTTAAGACATAATTATGCCACCTTGAATGAAACTCTTAATAAGCAGGTCAGAGAAACAGAATTGTCAGGGCCCCTTTTCTTTTTCTAAAATATTGCAAGTAAATTAAGAGGTAGAAATGCACAAAATTTTTCAAATGGGAATTTTAGCATGATATTGAAACCAACATTCCATCATTTATAAATATAAGAACTAGCAAAATAAACAAGGCTGTGAACATTTAATTATGCAATAGACATATATACATGTTCTCTTCTGTTTAGAGGGGGGACCTATATACTATATAAAAACATTTGGAAACAAAATTAAAGAGACATGCATAACCATAATACATTAAAGCTTCTCAGAAGCTTTACAGAAATGCTTCTGTTTTTGAGAGAAAATAATTTATTGAAATAAAGTTGTATCAAGCTACTGCTAATATTATTCTTCTATTCAAGTTTTCAAAATTCAATAATTAATGAACAATTCTAGCAAAAGCGAAAAGGTTTGAAGATCAAATGTTGGAACCCTCCTTTGTCAGCATTCTGAAACTTAATCTAAGCAACTTGAAGAATAAAATGTAGGGTTTTGATATCAGATACATTTTAAAAGTTCTGAGATTGTTGAGGAAGAATTTAAACTACGGTTTAAAATGAAATTCTCTCTGCAATACTGGTAGTAGAGATTTTATAACACAAACAAACAAGTATATTTTGATCACCTACTATTAGAAATTACTGACATGTGGATGTACTAAATGTGAAATGTTTTCTGGATATAAATAAATGGTTCATAAGGACATCTAATGTTTTAAGCTGGAATATTTGTCAAGAGCATGTCCCATAATAATTTGTAAAATTGTCAGATAATAATAAGCTATTAATCAAGATCTATATAAGTACTATAACATTTTCTGTTATTTATACTATGGCTTAGGAGAGACTTTTTTCACTTCAAACTTACTTGATGAGATTTTGGTTGACCCAAGTTTTCTTTATAATTATTATTTCAATTAAGTATATTATGTAAAGACAACCTGAAATATCCTAATTTTTCCTGATATCCATGCAAAACAAGCCATTTTGGATCCAGAATTTCCTAAGTCATAAGTCTCCGTCAACATAATCTGATTTGGAGTGATCACATATTTCTTGGTCTAATGCTTTACTGAGAACAACATTAAAGCAAAAGACAGGTGACGAAAGCTCTCTTTTTTCAATATCTTCATAACCTGGTTGAAAATGATAGATTGGCTAGTTTATTGATTTAGGAATGATCAGCAATATTGCTTCCCCTAAAGGAGTATTAAGATGATTCACAACAAATTTGAACCTGATTTCTACCATCCTGTATAAATGTGTACAAATTCATAAGTCTGACTCTAAATTCTACCTTAGAAATATCCTTTTATGCACACGGAGGCTCTCAACTTTGTAGTTCCCCAAGAATGTAGTGACTGCCTACACACACACACACACACACATACATACACACACACTTATATTGCTGGATAAACAATAAAGTGTCATAGTTGAGCTTATTCTTAGATCTAGGTTAAAATACCACCTGTGCCTTTCATTAGCTATGGATTTTCAAAGTTACTTAAACTGTATTTACACTTCGATACTTATAAAAATGGTTAATATTATTAACCTTTTAAGGTTTCGGTGAGAATTAAACATGCTAATAAATGAAAACCGTAGAGAACCATGCCTGGCAGACAATAAGTACTCAATAAATGTTAGCATACAATATTATCTTTGTATAAATTTCTCAATTTGCATTCTTATTTGTACCGTGGACTCAACGGGCCCCTTTAAGGGTGAAATAAGTATGTGCCTAGTTTCTATTTTGAGTCTTCTTATTTAAATTTGTTTCCCAAACTTCAGTCATTCACTTGCTATGTTTGTGAGTTTTTTCCATATTTTGTACCATAAATTACTTATTTAATTATATTATTTAAACTTAAATCGCTTTATTTTAAAATAAAATATATTCATATCACTAGTAAATGGTTTTGGTGTGACACATTTTTCTATGAAACCTTAGGATTTTATAAATCATTACGATGAAAACACTCATCAGCTAAAATAATCTCTCATGCTCTTAATAATATGTACACCACACATTTCCAAACATTGCCTTAAATAAAAGCTTTCTATAGGTGAGTGGAAGGGAATATTTAGAGGCAAGTGGGTCTGTATGCCTGTAAGAATTTAGTAGTGGTCAGATGAAAGAGGGCATGGAGTTAGCCATAGAAGAAATGGTGCGACTGACATAGTTAAAGGCCAAGTGCCCACTCATCAATATTGTGGAGACATTTACTTGCTAATTCTCTAACACTTAGAACTTGAGATTCTTTACTTTCCAGGAGAATTGCTTTTGCCCTAAGAATGGGAATCTAGTTGGGTTTTAAGGAAATAGAACAGGAAAACTCCGTCCGTCTTGGAACTCTTCCACTCTTGAAAGTTAAATATACGACATATGTATGAAATTTTCAGTGGAGAGTATAAATCTTAGTATAATGAGTAGTAATTAAGAGTAGTACATTCTAAATGTATAGCAAGATAAAATAAATTTCTGTTTTTAAAGAGGTTTAGATACCAAATGCATATATTCTTCCACTCCTGAGAGGAAGCTGAAATATCAGTGGATGATTAATAAGTGTGAATTCTGGGTTTCTACGATCACTCGCATTAACTAAGTATTCTGCCCTCAGTCTCCTTATGCATAAGACCTTTCATTTAGACGTTAATTGAGCATCAACTATGGGTAACATATTTACGGTAATGCCAGCAGCTGTAAAATCCTGTAAAATAGATGAAGATTCCAAAAAAAAGAAGCTTGTTTCTCACTTATGTAACAGTTAGATGGAAGTTTTCTGCAGGAACTCCCTCTGCAACTTTTCTCTTAAGTATAAAATTACTCCACAATAAAAATTTACTAAAGAATACAAAGTGAGTTTTACTGGCCTATGTATGGTTTTCCCCACATGGTCATTCAGAGCCCAAACTCCTTCCATCTTGCATCTTCATCCCTCCGTAGGGCCTTGTTCATTGTTTTCCCAGCCAGGGTATGAGGAAAGAGAGGACATGGAGGGGAAACACTCCCTGGTTAATAGCCTCAGCCAGGGAGTGGCTGGCATTGTTTCTGCTCACATCCCTTGATCTGAACTAGTCACATGGCCACTCCTAACTGCAAGGCAGGCGGAGAAACGTAGCATCTAGAAAAGAGGATACAATTTTGGTGAACGGCCATACCCTTCACCATATAGCCGTTTACACCATCCATCCACCTCCCCAATGGACACAGCCTAAAGTCCCATCCAGTTACAGCATCAAGCTCAAATTTCAGAATCTCTGGTGATAAACAGCTCTCTCCATAAAGTCCAGGTTTTGCGGAAGGGGTGGGGAGACAGCCCAGGTAAGTGATTTAGAGCTTGAGATATAAGCTCTCTGTCCCACTTTCCCCACCATGTCCAATAGACAACAATGGAGCAAGAACTTGGTACCTGGGAAAAACAAACAAAAACCTTTCTCATGTGTCAAAGGAAAAGTAGGTAAACAGCCAACAGTCACTGGACCAAAACAATAATTAAATCCTACTGGCCAGTCTCTGTGAGACAACTTCCCTCAAAGTCGAGACAGTCCCCGGCTCTCCTTTCTGAAATTCCCCATGGCCACTGTTCTCCAGGGTTTCTGGACCTGCTTTCTGGAGTCTCTTCCTTCTCAATTATCTTCCATAGGCCACCTGTGAAGCGAACATTGGGGAAAATTATCTCCTTAGAGTTTTACTTTCTTCATAACCCAGTTTTCATAGAGCAAATGTGGGGTTCCAGGTTGTATAGAGTCGTGGATTTTTTTAGGCCAGGTTTCTGATTTTTTTTTTTTTTTTTGGTAAAACAATTCTCTCAAAATCTTCACAGACATTGATCTAATTCCTTCAGTCAGTTGTATGTGCCAGTAGCCAGAACCAAAAACAATAAAGTCCTTTCCTAGACATAGTACTCAGGTCTGCTTTATTTCTTTAATTTCTTAACACTTCTCTCTCTCTCTCTCTCTCTTTTTCTCTTTCTCTCTCTCTCTCTCATCCTCCTCATGCCCCTTCTTCCCTCCTTCTCTCTCTCCAAGTAAATATGAAACAATATTAATGAGAGTTTCTGATTAAATTATAAAACAGCATAAGATTTTATTATAAATTCTCTTTCTCTTTATGTTTTATTGTAGAATCTGTCTATTATGCTTCTTCAGGAAAAAGAACATTAAGATTTATTTTAATTTGTTCTAAAAGCACATAAAAAAGTGATTTTTGAGTATTTAAACACATCTGGTTAATAATAAAAGACATGAGACTTAATAGAATGTTGATCCTGAAAAAACTGAGCTCACGTCATCAACAAAAAAACATTTCAATATGAAATATTTTGTCCTAGTTACAAATCACCTTGAAACATAGAGGTGTGAAACAATGTTTTTATCGTGCTTAGAGTCTGGCCAAAAATTCAGATGAAGCACACAGGAATAGCTTGTTTCTACCCCACAATATATTTGAGTTCTCTTCTTGGACGTTTGAAGGTTGGGGGAAACTCAATGGCCAAAAGGCAATCATTAGGAGTTCTTTTTTCTAATTTTTATTTTTTTTAGAGTGGCGTCTCACTCTGTTGCCCAGGCTGGAGTGCAGTTGTGTGATCATAGCTTACTGCAGCCTCAAAATCCTGGCTTAAGTGATTCTCCCACTTGAGCCTCTGGGGTAGCTAGGGACTGACTATAGGTGTGTGCCACCATGCCTAGCTAATTTAAAAAAATTTTTTTTGTAGAGTTGGAGTCTCACTATGTTGCCCAGGCTAGGACTCTTTTTAAATTTAATGTTCTATTTTTAATCATTAGGGGTACATAATGGGTATATA
Source organism: Symphalangus syndactylus (assembly GCF_028878055.3). Taxonomy (NCBI): domain Eukaryota; kingdom Metazoa; phylum Chordata; class Mammalia; order Primates; family Hylobatidae; genus Symphalangus; species Symphalangus syndactylus. The sequence goes on from NC_072444.2 coordinate 67,961,185, forward strand.
TATGTACGAGGTAGTGTAATGTTTTAACACACGTCTACAATGTATAATAATCAAATCAGGGTAATTGGGGTATTCACTAACCCGAGCATTTATCATTTCTTATTTCACATGTTCTCACTCATTTGGGGGAGCTATAAAACAATTGATCTCATAGAGACAGGGAATAGAATGATGATTACCAGAGCCTGGGAAGGGTAGAGGACTTCTTTATACTCACAAGCTTGGTGGTTGGTGCTGGCCGTCTGCTGGAACCTCAGCCTTTCTATCAATCAGAAACCTATAAGGCTTTCCTTGTGCTCACTCTGTGGGTGTTATTTGGGTTTCCTCCAACATATTTTCCAAGAGTGAGGGTTCTCAGAGGACACAGGAGAATGTATGACATTTTCGTGTTCCAATCTTTGAAGTCATAGAGTGGAACTTCTGCTGTACTTTTTGATTGAAGCAGGCATAAGGTCTGCCCAGGTTCACATGAGAGAACACAGATTTCAACATTTGAAGAAAGGGGTGTCAAGGTTACATGGTAAGAAGAGAATTGGGTTTGAGATGCACTTGGAGCCAGCCATCTTTGAGTACATATTTTATTTAAATTAGTCAATGTCCAAAACATTTACTTCTCATTTTATATCTACTTAATTCACATGCTTGAATAACACTGAATAGGTTATTTTATGTGTATTCTTACTAAACTCTATCAAGAAAAATTATGTAATAATATCCAACGTCAATATATTTGCAGATATCCCGACACAGAAGGAATCATTCACAGCATATCTTGAAAGATGTCATTCCTCCACTGGAACAACTGGTAAGTGTTTAAGTCATTATATTCTTCATCTACTGATACAAAATAAATTACCACAAAACTCAGCAACTTAGAACAGCATAGGTTATTATCTCATTTTTCTGTGAGTCAGGAATCGGGGCATCACTTAGTAGACGGATCTAGCTTGGAGTCTCTCAAAACGTTGCAACAAAAGTGTCAGCCAGAATTGGGATCTCATCCGAAGGCTTGACTGGGGAAGGTCTGCTTTCAAGTTCACTTATGTGGTTGTTGGCTGGGTTCAGGTCTTCCAGGAATGTTGGCCAAAGGCTGCCCTTATTTCCTTGCCACATAGATTTCTCCAAAATAACAGCTTGCTTTTTCAAAGCATCCAAGATGAGAAGGCAAGAGGGAGAGTTTACTAGCAAGATGGAAGTCAAAATCTCTTGTAACCTAATTGTAAAAGCAATACGCCATCAGCTTTGCCACATTATTTTGGTTAAAAGTAAGTCATTAAGTCTAGTTCACACAAGGGGAGAGGATTACATAAAGATGTGAATAATAGGAACCAGAGACTACAGGGGGCTTATTGTAAATGTTGATAGTTTTTTTGTTATTGTTGCTGTTGTCTTCAAAAAATATTAATAGACTCAACATCCATAAGAATGGCACTTTTTTCCATGTTTTTGTGTATTGTTATATCCTAGTGACTAAAAGAGTACCTGAAATATTATAAATAACATGAATGAATAAAGTATTATATATATATCTTAAAAACACATAAGACCAACCTTTCTGATATGTTCTGATACTTCTTTCTTTTAATGACCTATTTTTTGATAAATACAATGTGCTTTTCCTCCATACTCATTCAACTTGTCTTTCCTGCTACATTTCATATTGGTCAATATGCTTCCAGTCTTATTGGTTTACAGGATACTGCCCTATGATGACTGTATTCCTGTCTATCTCTAGCTATTTCATCCCTGTTATCTTTGGGATGTCCCATCCTTAGCACCAAAAATAATTTCTTTTTTTGCTTCAGTGTTCCTGTTTTCTATTGCTTTTCATGTTCCAGATCCCACATCCCCATTCCAGCTATTTCTCCTTATTCTGCTTTACTTTAGGATAAGAATTTCTCAAAAGAATTATCTACCTTTGCTGTTTCCAATTTCTGCCCTCCCTTTGTCTCTTGAACCAACTCTATTTAGGCTTTTATCTCAATCATTCACCTCTTATCCAGGTCACTGATTGCCTCCAAGTTGTTAAATCCATCAGTAACTTCTCAGTTCTCTCTTCAGTAGGTCTATCTGAGCATTTAACCCAATTGATAGCTCTCTTCTTGAATCAATTGCCTATTGGGTACAATGCTCACTATTTGGGTAGTGGGTACACTAGAAGCCCCACTCCCACCAGTATGCAGTATATCCATGTAACAAGTAAGCACATATATCCTCTGAATCTAAATTTTTTTTATTAAAAAGAAACATTTTCCTCACATGACTACCAGTAAACCACTTTCTCATGGCTCTCCAATTAGCTGGAGAGCCACCTCTTTTCAATCCTCTTTACTGGTCCCTCTTCATTTTGGAGCTCAGTTTTTATTTTTTATTTTTTCTCTCTATAGTAATTTCCTAGGGCATCTCATTCAGTGTTGTAGCTTTAGAACATGTAACACTAGCCACTTCTAAATTTCTATTTCCATCATGGACCACAGCTTTGAACTTCAGTACTATAAATTCTAGCATTTTTTACACACAATTCTAATATACATCCTAAACTTAGCATATCTGAAACTCATCCCGATTTTTGCCCAAACCCGTTCTCCACTTCACAAGTCTTCTCCATTTCACAAGATGCTAACTTCATTCCTCCAGGTGCTTCAGTCAAAACACTAAGAGTCATCTTCCCTTGTTTCTGTTGTTAACATAAATGAACACCAAAGAACCCAGTTTCCTCTGCCTTCAAAATATACCCAGAATCAGTTCATTTCTCACCACCATTACTATCATCTGTCACCCAGTTTATTGAAATAGTCTCCCTGTTTACCCACTTTCGCTTTCTATTGTTTATTTTCAACACAACAGCGGGAGTGATCCTGTTAAAATGTAAATTAGATTTTGTTTCTTATCTTAGTCAGTCTGTTACTACAACAGATACCACAAACAAGGCGGCTTTTAAACAACAGAAATTTCTCATAGGTCTAGAGGCTGGAAGTCCAAGATCAGCATTCCATTCTGGTCAGGATCTGGTGAGGGTCCTCTTCTGGGATGCAAACAGCTGACTTCTCCTTGTATCCTCACATGGCAAAAAGAGGGCAAGAAAGCTGGGATCCCTTTTAAAAAGGCATTAATCCTATTCATGAGAGCTCCACCTTTATGACCTAATTACCTCCTAATAACATTACATTGGAGTTTAGGATTTCAACATATGAATTTTAAGGAGAAACAAACATTCCGTCCATCTCACATCACTCCTTGACTCAAAATCCTCCCTGGCTTTTGGTCTACCCCAGGTAAAAGCTAAGAAACATCCAATGGTTCACTAGGCCCTAGAAGACTCATCGACCTCCCCAGCCTCACCTCTCCCTTTCTTCTCCTGTCTCCTTCTGCTCCAATGAAGGTGATACCTCTTCCTCTGCAGGGCCATTCCACCTGCTTTTGCCTCTATCTCTTACAAAATAATTTATTTGGTGCCCAGAAATTTGGATATCTCATATGTTCCTTTGCTTCACATCTCTGCTCTAATATCACCTTTTTAAATAGGTCTTCCCTAATCTCCCTTAAAAAAAAATAATGAAACAAAAACAAACAAACAAAACCCACAGGGTCCAGGTGTGGTGGCTCATGCCTGTAATCTCAGCACTTTGGGAGGCTGAGGAGGGGGCTCACTTTAGGTTGGGAGTTCAAGACCAGCCTGGCCAACATGGTAAAACCCCATCTTTACTAAAAATATACAAAATTAGCCAGGTGTGGGGGCATTCATCTGTAGTCCCAGCTACTTGTTAGGCTGAGGCAGGAGAATCGCTTGAACCCTGGAGGTGGAGGTTACAGTGAGCCAAGATTGTGCAGAGAGAGATAAAACAAGCAAACAAACAGAAAGGAACCTACAAACGAACAAACAAGAAACCACACCATTTCCATCCACACTTCTCTTACCTTAATTTACTCTCTAGACCTTACCACCAGATGGCATACTACAGCATTTATTTTTGTTAGTTTGTCACCCTATTAGAATTTTAGTTCTATGAGGGCAAGGACACTGTCTCCTGTGTTCATTGCTTCATTCCCATGACTACAATAATTGCTAGAACATGTTAAGGGCTCAGTAAGTATGTGTTGAATGAAGGCATAAAGAAAATTTAATGGCTTTTGTTTTCACTTCCAAGCTTGTAATACACAGGTCTATGCTTGTATACTTTCTCTCCTTTGAATTAGTCATTTGTTCTAGGATGTCATCTCTATCATCACAGAAATGAAATCCCTCAAGTTGAACCCTTCATCAGTGCCTTCTCAAACTGATTCCCTCTTTCCATTCAGCCCATCTCTATTAGTAGCAAACATATATCTAGGATAAGAACACATTTTCTTTATGTTCTTTATTTTCTCCCTGGCCCTTTGAATAAGTCATTATTTTCTGATGAAATGTCTCAATGGTTGTGGTGCCCATATGCTTCTCTTGTGCACCCCCAAACCCTCACCCAAGCCTTGAAATGCTTCTGACCTTATCATACCCTATCATCCCCCCAACTGATCCTAGGCAGCAATTCCAGAGCAGCCTTCTTTCAATAGTACTTTCATTATTTCATTATCAAATTTTCTATAGCATCATGGTCCCCAATTTACATTATTTATTATCCTCTCTCAAACACATACCCTCAAGCCAGGAATAGTAACATGATTAAGACATGGCTCTTACCCTGAAGGAGCTTGGATTTCCTGTAGCAATTATAGTCCTTTCATTCCAGCACATGTTCATGCGTTGTTTTGTGTTGTTCACTCTTATTTCATAGGTAATAGACTTGTTCCATGGCTGGATTTTAAATGTCTTGAAGTTAGAGGCCATGACTTGTATTTTCTTTATTATATCGTACTGCTACTTAGATTGCTTTTGGCACTAGTACTTGTTCAGGAAAGACATGCTTGTGAATTGATGTAATAAGAAATTAAAAGTTTATTAAAACAATGTTGCTAGTTGCAGATATTAATAAATATATGCCTAACATTTGTAGTGAAAGCCAATTTTTCAATATAATTAGATATACTAATAGATTGTTTTCAAAATTAATTACGTGGATCTCAACTTAGAGAGCATTTTCTCTAGGAAGGATTTCTCTAATTCCTTAAATTTAAATTAGACAGCCCTTTGATCTGTCTCTCAGTAGCAGCTGGGTCTTGACTCTATTCCAGCCCCATCACACTAAAATTGCCTATTTCCTTTATTGCTCTTACTGAGCTATAAGCTATTTGAAGGGAAAACTATGTCTTATTTATTGTTTTACTATTAAAACTTCGTGTAAAGGCTGGCACACTGTAGTTCTCCAATAAATAGGAAAATAAATGCTTTATTTGTTTGGCTTTATTTTAAATAAATTAGGATTACACAGAAAATAAAGTACAAAAATAATTATGAAGAGCTAGATTATTTAGTAAAAATAACACATAAAAAGTTTGCTCTGAAGTAGTTGATGAAACATGGCAAAAGTTAGGCTGAAAATGGAGCTCAGTAAATGTCTGTGTGTGTGTGTGTCTGTATGTTTATACATAAAATATATATGCACTTATATTTCAACAGTGTCTAAAGGTGCCCCAAAGTTTTTTACATAAAAAATCGTAATATATAATATATATAAAATCCAAATTATGGTTATTTAAAAAATTAATAATTTTTATATAATTTTTAATTGTGTATTTTCTATGCCACTATATCAAGCATAAGCTAATATCAGAAGAACCATTAGAATATTCAGAAATGGTTTTCATAATTTACCTGCCTACTCTTAAGGCTATTTGTTGATTTACTTGCATATAGTAAGGTTTCTCTGCAGCCTCAGTTCTAAATAAATGAAACTCACTTTGAATATCACTAATTATAGATAATATAGTAATAGATAATAGATCTATTTACCCAATACTCTATTTTAGCCCCAATGACCTTGGAAAAGTAACATCGGGAAATCTTGCTAAACAGAAGCAAAAACAATAATTTTTAAGTTTTTTACCTTGCAATTTATCTCTTTTTTGCTGCATACCTGAATATTTTTCTGTTCTCTCTTTTTCCTTCCTTCTCTCCCTCTGTCATTCACACACACACACACACACACTCTCACACACACACACACACACTCACACACACACACACAGTGCCATGAGTTCTAAAAACTTTTAAAACTACCAATCAGCTTACTTCCTAGTCTTGAAATGGGTTTTCCTGGATCATCTCTCTGAACGCTTATCTTGCTGTGTCTTGTGAAGATGGATAACATTCAACTTTTATCCATCAATCTCTACTTGAATTGAATTTCTTACTGTTATTTTAAAGGCAGAAACATTATCTTCATCCCAAATTCTTATTTATGAATTATCTATATTGATGAGCAAGGCCCCAATAATCACCCGTTCCCCCAGACAGAAAATCTGATTAATTATAGACCATTCATTATCGTTCACACTGACACTTGAATTATTTTTCAGAACCTATGAAGTTTTCTTTACACGTGGTTAATCTAATACTGTGTTCTTTTTACCAGGACTCACATACTCTTTCCGCACTCTCGTATGTTCCCTACTTTCATCTCTCCAACTCTCCTCACCTCCACCATGCCTTAGGGTGGCTTCCAGAGTCATCCAGGAGTCCTGGCAGTAGTTTCCTTGGCCATACCTACCAGGATGAGCTATCATATATGAAATAATATACAGGAAAATACTTCTGAGAATTAATGACATTCTTTCCTTTGGAGTTATTATCCATCATCTCTACTGTATGGATCTCCGGGCTTATTTATTTCTAAAATGTTGGGATATGTAAATCTCAATTCCTTTATATCTCATATTCAGATAACTCTACTAAACATTCTCCAGGAAACAGGAGAGACCTTGGCTTTGGGCCAAATTTATCAAAGGATCCTGTTAGGACCACCATGTTGTAGGACAATTATTCACTGTATAAAATGAAATCTGCCATTTTGGATGCTCACATAGAGGCTAACACCCTTTGGGAATTATGCTCCCTCTCTTAATGTTCCTTTTAAGAAAATAGATTGTAAACAGCATGATTAAACAGAACAAAGCATTTATTTCTTTGAATATTGGCCAAAATACATTCCTAATCTGAATCTAAAATTTCAGGGTGGAAACTACCCAGTTCACTGACAGATGACGTTACTTATGCCACATGTATGTAAATCCATAGGGTTTCGGTAGAAGAGACAGAAATCATTTCCTGAGAATCAGTGTGGTTGCTTAGAAAGTGCTATAATATCGCAACAGTTTTGTACATGAATCATCAAATATATCAATATGCATTTGTTTCCTGATCTTGTATATTCTATATTATAACTGCTCATGAGACCTAATTATTTTCAGGGTACTTTTTCTTTTCCCCTTAAAGAAACATTCAAGAAAAAGAACTCTGTTTATAACATGTTAAATCTTTATCTTGTTTATTTTTATCAACAGAGTGTAAGACATGTCTATGGATAACCCTGCAGGAGTCAAAAGCCTGTAGCGGGTTTTACAGAATCATCTGCTACCTCCTGAGCTAGAAGGATTTTGAGGACAGAGCTCAGGAAGTTGCCATGGCTTGGGGGCAAAGCAGGCTTTTGCAGATAAACCTTAAGTCACAGATTCTACCTTTTGGAGCCAGATATCATTTTGTGGATTAATTAATACTTGTGAGGGCTTTGAGCATGAAAGACATTGTGAGAATACAGTGTTTTCTTGTTTTAAAACAAAGGACAGAGACTGGGGGAATAATTCTGTTGATCAAGCTGGGCTTTCCTTAAACTGCTGAAAAACTCTAAAAGCTCTTCAGTCTTTCAAAATTCTACTTGGGTAAGACAAAATTAGGTTTTCTGAAATATCCTTCCAGATCTTCAGGCTGTTAATAATAAGTTATGTAACAATAATAAGTTATATAATTTAATAATGCTAATAGAAACCATCTCTAAGTTTTCATTATTTCATGTGCCCTTCCTTTTCTCAAGTGAGAGCATGTATATTAATTCAAGTATTTGTTGAGGCCATCGCTGTGCTAGGCTTGGAATATGTGACAATATGCAAACTGGCCATGTCCTTTTCTGGAGAAGCGTTCAGTCTAGGGATGAACAGAAGTGTTACATAAAGGAATGCATAATTCTATAAGTGCAAATTACAAAATGTGCTATGATTAAAAAAAAACAAGTTTCTGTGAGAACCTGCACTGGATTAAGTAGTCGTATATGGATTCTTTGAAACAGCCAGTTAACTTGAGATTTTACAAGATTGATGGAGTTTGCCAAGCAAAGAACTGGAAGAAGAATGTTGAAGCAGAAAGAAACAAGTGCAAGGGTCGACAGGTCAGAACAAAGTTGTTACATCTGAAAAACTGCAAGAATTCCATAGCAGCCAGAATATTATGAACAAGGGAAAAGAGTCACGAGTTTTGAGGAGAGAGAGGCAGTGCCCAGATTGCAAAGGGCCTTGAAGTGATGGGAAGAAGTTCAGAAGCCATTGAAACACAGAAACAAATGAGAATACCTCTCCCATCCAGCTCCACATTTGAAATCCATTTAACTCTAGAGTAGAGAAAAAGAACACACACAACAGCAACAATAAAGGCTATTAATATTGAGCAATCCTTTCTTCCCCACTGCCTAGACTGAAATTAAGTTATAACACATAAATTGAATTACACTAATAAGTTGCCCAGACAGTAACCAGAAAGGCCATTCTCACTGAAGTCCAGTGACAGGCAAAGACCGAGGAACATATTTACATCAAAGACACAAATAAATAGAATTCAGGGAAGAAGAGAGAGCAATGATGGGTGGAAGTTGGGTGGTTCATGAGGGAGGGAGAGGTGAGCTATAGTAAAAGCCTCCAGAAGACTGAAGAAAGTTCTTGAGATACAAAAGGGGTGCCTTCCTCAGGCTGTTTCCCAAACAGAACCTCGATTCCTTGGTGGTGACCAAATGAACACACTGGTTGCCAGATGAAAGGTTCAGAAAATAGTTGTATAGGGGTTCTTAAACATCAAATAATATTTTCAAAATGACATTTTGATGAGTTAGGGGTGAATAAATCAGAGTCATGCAGATAAAATTTCCCTTGAAATACACAGAGGTTTAACATGATGGGGAAAAGCACTTGGCAAAACATAATATGTGCTTTGCCAAACCTAACATTAGAAAAATGGTTTAAGACATTCAGCACAACCCCAAAGCTGGACATGTTGTCTTATCCTAAGTGAGAGAAAGCAAGGGAGGGAGGTTACCCATGAAAGCATTGCTCAACAAATGTATTAAAGAATATAAATAAGTTGAAATGAGTAAACCATGCCTAACTCTGAAATCAAATTTCATGCTGAAATCAAACCTGCTTATCAAGGACCTCTTTGAGAATTCTTGGTGACCTCTTTCTGGACACTACTCATGTATGACCCAGAACCATTCTTCTTTGCTTTTCTTCTACTCTTCTTCACATGCAATCATTGCATCCAACTTTAGATATTTCGTTTACCACTTCTTAAAAATGTGCACACATAGTAAATGATGTATTTACATCAGACAAAAACATCATACTAAATCTATTTCTAAAGGCATAATATTTCATTCTTGAGCTATATTTAAGGCAGTTTTAAAATTAAGACTTTTAAAAATGTTTAAAAACTATTAATACTTTATATGATGTGCAGATAAGCTGGAGTTTTAAGGTATTTTTTCTGCTTTTGATTCTGTTCTTAATGGATTATGTCCACTGTGAGTTCACCGATAATGAGCAAATCAAATATAGCATGAATAGCAGAGCCAGTATAGGAATAAGTGAATATTGAGAAGAAAATGTAAGCAATGAGTTCCAAAGAGAAAGAGTGCAACCTAAAAAGAAAGGCAAATAAATAAATAAATAAAAGCAATAGAAAAAAGAAAGATAAGGTAGGCATTTCCATGGATAGTGGAGAAGTGAAAAATGGCGGGTGGGGGTGGGGGGCAGGAATTTAAGAAGGAAAGTGAAGCATCATTTGGGGGTAAAATAATGTAACCAAATGTGTCCTCATTCTGTGCTCTTTAATAGAAATCATTGAAACAGACAAGATTAACAGCAAAGTACTATGATCTATTAAAAGTTCAGAGAAAGTATAGCAGCTGCCTCATTATTAAATAGGAAAATAATTAAATGCTAAATCTGCTTGATAATTATAGTGGCCCAGGGTTGTAGTTATAGAGAGATGATGCAGAGTTCTTTTAGAGAGAGGTCAGTCAGTCACACAGAAGGTTTCATAGGGTGATGCTACTTTAAAGGGATCATCTCAGTTTAGAGCTGGGGCCTGTCTCAGCATTGCGGATCCAGAAAAATCATATTTATCGTCATTATTAGTGTTTACTGAGATGATGATCCCTTGAGTCTATCTCACAGTACATAATAGGGAATATTCTGTTACTATTTAAGTCACCCGCTTTCTACATCAAAGGACCTAGGAAGCTGAACTAGGATTCAGATGGTTGCCAATGAGCACATTATCAGAACAAAGGGGAAGAGAACAATAACTTACATACATCAGCAGAGAAAATGTTATGAGGCATAAGGGCCATGTGGTTCTGGTGTTAAAAGCCAAACCCTTCTCATCAAAATCTGATAAAAGTTGCAGATTAAGTTTATTTCCATTTATAAACAGAAAGGGTTATTTTAACAGAACACTTTGGTGGAATGCTGTAGATGAAAATCTATTATTTGCAATTGTATCTGAGAACAACATGAAGCCTTCTCATAAAAAAAAAAAAAAAACCTGCAGTGTGTGTATGTACAGTTAACACGCTAGTCTTTCTGCCATTAATCAAAGGTTGTCTTCTGCTCCCCTGTCTTGTCTGTCGCCTCCAACGTAGGTTGATAAACAGGTGCTATCTGGGTATCCCACTGCCATTCATTCTTCTCATCTGTATCTCAGCACGGCTGTGTCTGCCGAGCACTTCCTCAATGCTTGCAGACTGGCTGGCAATATGAACAAATTGCTGATCTTTCCAGCCATTTAATGTTAAATAGGGCTTCTAAGGAACATTGGACAAATAGCTCAAGAAGCCAGATTTAGCATCTAAAGATTGGTTGACATTTCTTAAGTATACATAGTTTAGGGACTGCTACTACTTGAAAGAACTTCAATTTGGCCTAGAATTTGGCAAGTAGTATCCTAAACTTAGAGCTGTAAGTAATTTTGTAAATTACTAGAGACAAGACCATCTGAGCTCTAGACGACTAGCATGCTCAACTGGAATTTATAGATCATTGTCCCTTCAAACCATGGGATTAACATTGAGTAGGAATAATTATTAGAGAAATTAATAAGGTACCATATATAAACCCACATGCAAAACGCATAGCAATCTTTTGCTTGCCCTAATACTTCTTTCGGCACACTATGAGCCTCCCAGAATAACTGATTCCTGGTGTCTGAAACATGGTGACATATTTCAAACTATCATGACAAAGAATAGTAAAGTAATTAATCCTACCTCATGGAAGCTTCACTTGCCAGCATGAGACCTTTTACAATGCAGTGCTTTCAGTGCAGAAAGCATAATTGGAATTTTCTATCCAGGCTAAAAGATGGCCTGAGTCTGTGAGATGACTTAAGCGGGGCATGGTATCCAGTCCTCCCAGAAAAGGAGCAGGAATATCTTGAATATGAACTCCCAGGAGTTTAAGCCTCAAGAGGATCAAAATTGTCCTATTAATCTTTGCAGTTCTATTGTAAGCAGAGAAGCTGGCATTCAGAGGAAAGAAGTGTTATTAATTAAAAATGTGTTGAAAAGAATGAATAAGTGTACATCAAGTATTAAAGACAATGAAAGGACCGGGTGCGGTGGCTCATGCCTGTAATCCCAGCACTTTGGGAGGCCGAAGTGGGTGGATCACCTGAGGTCGAGAGTTCGAGACCAACCTGACCAACATGGAGAAACACTGTCTCTACCAAAAATACAAAATTAGCTGGTCATGGTGGCATATGCCTGTAATCCCAGCTACTCGGGAGGCTTAGGCAGGAGAATCACTTGAACCCGGGAAGCGGAGATTGAGGTCAGCAGAGATCGCGCCGTTGCACTCCAGCCCACGCAACAAGAGCGAAACTCCGTCTCAAAATAAATAAATAAATAAAATAAAGAAGATGAAGGAAAATAAACACCTGATCTCAGAAGTGAGAATGTGTGCACAGTGGTAGGAGATAGATATACTACATGTAGAAATGTGCATGTAAACATTTAACAAATGTGCATGGTGGTAGCAAGTGTAGTAGGTAATAGAACATAGCAGAAGCATTATTAGCTTCTTCTAATGACCTGGAAGGCAGCCTGGCTTTGGAAAATGATATAAGAGAAGATAACTAACTTGCTATTCAGTTCTTCCTCATTTTTCCTGGGACCTCTGTATGATCATTCCTGAAAAGTCTATTGCATTGATCCAAGACCATGGAACTGGCTTAGCCACTGATGACAATGATGTCACATTTATTGAGTCTTAACTTGAGAAATCCAGCCCTTGGCATCAACCTCAAGTATTCTGGGAAAAGTCTTGCAGTGTCTGGGGAAATGTTACTTATGTATTCAAGGAAAGAGAATTCTATGATGTATACTACTTAAACCTGTTTATGTTGATTTCTCCCTATAAGAGTATTAACTTTTTCCTTTCACATTTCCTATCTCTTTTAGAGAAATTTTCATCAATAATTTATCTTTGTGGGTAGCAAATGTCTACCGAGGGGTCTTTTGTGAATTTTTGGAAAAAACAATTAGGGCTATATTTTTAGCCGAGAACACATGCATCAATTTTTATGATGGGTTGATAGGTTTTGTAGTTTTTTTGGTAGATAAATCCAGGTTTTGGGTAACTGTTAATCAGAAGAAAACTTAAATAAAACAATAAATTTTTTCTACAGTTACACAACAAAATTTCTCAGTATACATTCCTAAAGAAAGGAACCTCCTTTGTGGTGCTAATTGCTATTGAAAACATCTTTCTTCCAAACATTTGTGGATACCAGTGATACACAGAGTTAAACACTAAATTTGTTATATGGGTTTTATGAGGTAGACAAATGAAATTCCCTGGCACCAAGAAAAAGGGACAGTATACATAGAATAAAATGTGGAAAAAGCAAATGAATAGATGTATCCAAATACAAAAACAAAAAGGCACCAGTGAATACCATAGTTCTCAAAATTATCCAAGAAAGCTTCCTTAGATGCTTTAGACTTATGGAGAACATGGTGAAGTAAAAGAAACTTTCTGGATATGGAGATAAGTAAAAAACACTTTGCTATCATTTTCATAAGTCACCATTATTATTATCTCTATCATTATTTATTTAGTCAAAAATGTATCCATCAAATGCATTTTAAAACTAAGTCCTGTGCTATGTATTAGGAAGAAAACAAGGCAGAAAAACTCTCACCTATATCAGAGCAGACATTTAACCAGTGAGATTTTAGTGATTTGGAACAACTCCTTTACCTCTAAATATCTCTTCCTTTCACTTGTAGTATTGAAGAGAAATTTTTTGGCTTGCCCAGTTTACTATAAGTATTTAAATAAACATTTAAATAGCCATTCATTTACTTATTTGTTCAATTTTATTATTTTGACTATTGGCACTACCAAAATATTCCAGAAGCTAGGAATCCAGGTGTAAAAGGTACAGTTTTTTGCCTTTGATGGACTCATAGCACATTATTTGCCTGCAGGCACAGATAAATAAAAGGACATTTACAACATGATCTGACATGTGCTGTCACAGTGACAATGGCAAACTGAAAATGGAGATTCAAGATGGTGCACCTAAAAGAGATAGCAGAGAAATCATGGAAAGACCCTCTAATAAAAAAACATACACATTAAAATTTGGTTTTCTGCTTGTTTATTTTTTGAGATGGGGTCCTTGCTATGCTGCCTAGGCTGGTGTCAAACTCCTAGGACCAACAGATTCTCCCACCCCAACCTCCCACATAGCTGTGATTATAGGCACTTGCCACCATACTGGGTTTTACTAATTTAATTTTGAAGTAGATTAAATATGCTTAAGACTTTTGTGAGATGAAGACATGGTCATGGTGGACTATTTCAGCTGGGGGGATAACATGGGGTGGCACTGAGGGAGTGTGGTCCTCTGATACTAGGCAGCTCAGGGGGAAGCGTGTGGGCAATTCACTAAGAGTGAAAGATGAAGGCTAACGACTTGGGATGGGGCATGTGAGGCAGACACAGGAGGGTAGAAATAGGATGCTAAGAAATTAAAACACCTAGTATAGACTTTGCAGGGAGTCAACCCATCACGATTTGCATTGTGCATTTATTTTGCCAAAACCTCCACAAACACTTCTGCAGAGTTATAATGACTTGTTGAATTTCCTTTAAGAAACTTGCAGCTCTATTAGAAATGAAAGCCAATACAGTATGTGCAAATGGAAAAAGGAAGCAATCCTACATCATGGAAGAAGATAATGAGATACTGCTACTACAGGGTATCTTGGCAATTAACCAAAATATATGAAATGTTGCTATTTTAAATGCCCTTCCATGATTCAACTAGCTCAGTTACCTGGTCCCATTGAAGTCTTCCTTTATCCCGGCTTCAGAAGGTACATGGGGAGGCTTGAAAAGAAGAACTTTTCTAAGGATACTTGGTAAAATAAAGGAAGGCATTCAATTTGTCTTTCTTTTACCATTTGTAATCAATTTTTAAACAAGTGACTTCAATGCCCAGAAAGAAAAGTCAATAAAGGTGTATCACTATCTAACAAATCATTCACATTCCTCTTCATAATCTGTCTTTTAGATATTTAACAGCTTGTAATGACTATGATTTTGCAGGCACTTCCCATAAGCTATATATGCATTATTAATAAAGTTCTATGACTGAAAACTTCCATCACTGCAATGACTCTTAAAAAGCATAGGTTTATTCAAATCAACAATGCATAGTAGTTTGTCACGGTTTTAACATACGCATTCTTCTTGCAGATGGTTGAAAAAGAAGGTTATCTGCAAAAAGCTAAAATTGCAGATGGAGGAAAGAAACTAAGGTAATAAAATTCTTTAATTCACTTTTATATAACTATGCTGGTTCTTCATATGCTCAACTTGTGCCACTGTTATTGTTTGGGATGCAAGTCCCTATGGTACCAGACTAGAACAGTCTCCTCTGCTACAACTATGGTCAACATTATTTTTAATGTAACTACAGTTTTTAAAGAAAGACACTACATTTTATGTTGTTGAACAGAACACATAAATGAGGTGCTTTTTGTTCTCCTTGGACTTGAACTCATAAAACACTGAAAATAAATAAGACAATGGATTGTGATTTCTGTGATTGAAAGATTAGAGAATGAATGTGTTCATTTGCAATATATAAAAGTCTCTGTACAATACCGTGTGAGAATAATTTCTTGAAGGATGGAAGATTTGAACCACTTTCGTAGCTCAAAATAGAAATTGATAAAAGTAACATCATATACAGAGGTAAGAGAAATTTGAAAAGGGAATAAGAACTCTTCAGGAAACAATAACAACAAAAATCTTGAAGAAAAAAGTAAGGTTGATAGGACGGTAAAGAAAGATGATAATTGTGTTGTATATACCGTATGTTTAGAAATAATCACCTCCACTTTAGAATTTTTGCTATTTCTCATATTGGTTCTGTTACATATTTAGCTTTGTGCTGGGTGATATGCAAGCTACCAAATTTGCAGAAAATGCTCAAGTTGAGAGACAAGGCATTTACTCTTAAATGTATTACTAACAATTAAAATTATATAGGATTAATGTACTAATTAGCTACACAATGGGACACCTGTTAGTTGTATAATACAATTCATTACTAGAATGACACTCTGGGTCAACACCAGAGAATAAAGTCTGCTTTTGTTTGATGGCTATAATGAATTTTGTATATATTTATTTAAACAAAGTAAAATTGGGGGTGGGGAAGAAATCATCCATAATTTCACTACTTAAAATAGCTATTTCAGTTGCAAATAAAAAGCTCTATTTTCTCTCCATATTGTGTCTTCTTCTGGGATAGTGAACAAGGCCTTAAATCTTTGCCTGGACTATTTTTCTGGAGTAGCCCTGCAGCCACCTTCCCTTGAAGAGTTCAGGAGAGATATGCACAGGAGACAAGATCAAATGCAAGGTTGCTTTAAGAGACTTGGCTAATCCCTTCCCCAGTGGCGAATGGGGCTTAGAGAATTGGGTTCTGAAGGAACAACAGGAGGAAGTCTTTGAGTAGCCCAGCCTGAGTGCTCTCCTTTCCCCTAAACCTTATCATGACCTTATCAACTCAGGAAGGAGTGTGGAGGGTACAATGATGCCTCTCCCCAAGATGAGTAAGTCATGACCCTTTCTTCCCTCAGCAGCCATGTGGAATAAAGAGTTTCTTCAAAATTATCTAAGTTAGCCAGTTCAGCCCTCCACTAGCGCCGGGTAGGAAAATAGAGGTGACAGCATTGGTCAGTTCCACCCTCCAGCCTCATGCAAGGAAGTAGGGGAGATCCTAAATGAAATAATTTCAAGAAAGCAGAAGGAGGTTCTACTGTGTGGTTTTGTAAGGTATCCTTGTCCATAACCCCTCCGTAAACCAACCTTACAACATCCGGAAGGCAGCATCAAGAGGAAGCAGAGAAGAAGAACACGTCCCTTCCCCCAGCCAACTCACATGAATACGTTTTTAGGTAGTTTTAGTCAATCTATATACTATTGTGTTTTTGTTTTATTTGCTGTTACTTTCCTGTTTGCATACAATTTCCGTGTTACAGTTAAATTCATATAAACATTTGTTTGTACTCTGTTTTATTATTTCACTTTGCATACCATTATGCATTCTTTCAGCCTTTTCCACTTAAAGTTATATGTTTTAGTTTTCCTTTTTGTTTTGTTGTTGTTGTTGTTGCTGCTGTTGTTGTTACCCCAGGTGCACAGAATTGAGTTGATTATATCCTTTGGTTTGTGGCCTTGTGCTATTATCATTCTGGGCAAGAGCCCTAGCTGGTTTTATTTTATTCTCAGTCTCCAATCCTTGCTTCAATCCCCTGTAGACATTCATTCTAATGTATTTAATGTGTGTTTATCAAACTCGTTCTCCATATATATGTATATTTAGCTGTATATGTGGCATTCAAAAAATGGTGTATAGTTGTGTATGTGTGAATGTGTTCTACATAGCATAAACATTTTTGTATCATAAACCTTATTATGTTTCTTACTACTTTCATTCAATGTTAGCTCTTGGGCAGCTCTCTATGGTGCTATAGAGACATGCGTCTCTTAATGTTGGGGACATGTCCTGAGAGATGCATCCTTAGGTGATTTAATCATCATGTGAGCATCATAGAGTGTACTTACACAAGCCTAGATGGTATATGATATAGCCTATTGCTCCTAGGCTACAAACATTTACAGCATGTTGCTGTGCTGAATACTGTAGGCGACTGTAACATAATGGTATTTGTGTATCTAAACATACCTAAACATGGAAACGATAATGCATTGGTCTATGACGTTATGAAGAATACCATGTCACTAGGCAATAGGAATTTTTCAGCTTCGTTACAATCTCATAGGACGACTATCTATATGTCGTCCATTGTGGATTAAAATGTTTTTATGCAGTGCATGAATGTCTTTAAATCTAGTTCATTTCTTCCCATTGCTGGCCACTTTGCCATCATTTATGTATAGTCATGTGCCACATGGTTGCATTTGGATCAGTGATGGACAGCATATACAGCTGTGATCCCATAAGATTATAAAACTGATGCCTACTGTACCTTTTCTATGGTTAGATGTGTTTAGATATACAAACACTTACCAATGTGTTACAATTGCCTACAGTATTCAGTACACTAACATGCTGTACAAGTTTGTAGCCTAGGAGCAATAGGCTATGCCATATAGACTAGCGTGTGGTAGGCTTTACCACGTAGATTTGTATAAGTACACTCTGTGATGTTTGCACAGTAACACAATCACCTAACGACACACTTCTCAGAATATATCCTCATCATTAAGTGAAGCATGACTGTATATGAATTTTTACTTATCCAGTCTCCCAGCTGTGGACATCTAAGTTGCCTCTAACTCCTTTCATTCCAAACAACATTTCAATAAATCACACATACATGTTTCCTTTGAACCTGTTAGGAATTTTCTCAGGGGAATATTTCCAGGAGTACAGGATTGCTCAGTGGTAAGTCGCACACATTTGTAAATCTACTGACTACTGTTGTCACACTTTCTCCTGAATGAGTGCACCAATTCACGCCAGTTCAATGTGCAATACAGAAGGGATTCTACTTTCCACAGTTTTATCAGCATGTAGCATCATCCAATCTAATTATCCATAGAACATTACCTTAATGTTGCTTTTATTTGTGTTTCACTGATAAGTATTGAAGTTGAGGATCACTTTATCTGTTTAGAGACATTCAGATTCTGCATTCTGAGTCTATTCATTAACTTTGACTATTTTCTATTGAGTTTCCTCCTTTTTTTCAATAATTTGAGGAAACTCATAATATATTTGAGATAATAATGCTTTGTCAATTTTAAATGTTGTACATATCCCCTCCAAGTTTATGGGGCTTGTTTTGTTTTTATTGTAAATACTTTACAAACTGAACATTGTATATGTAATCACCATGTTTAAGAACATGATAATCCCATTATGTTGATAGGCTATAATATGCCAAATCATCCCTACCTCTTTTTTTACTTGATTTTTAAGTTGAGTCTGGTTTTATATTTATATTAAATTATTTATATTAAAAGTTATCATTGCAATAATTCTCCTATTGCTCGTCATTTTTCTTTTATATTTTTGTCTGTTTTTTGAGACAGGATCTCACTCTGTCATCCAGGCTGGAGTGCAGTGACGCCAGCCTCCTCCACCCCCATCCATCCACCCACCTTATTCGGGGTTAAATGAGTAGCTGGGACCACAGGTACACACCACCAGGCCCAGCTATTTTTTTTGGATTTTTACTAGAGACCTGAGTCTCGCCATGTTGCTCAGAATGGTCTGGAACCCCTGGGCACAAGAAATCCACCCACCTTGGCTTCACAACGTATTGAGATTACAGGCGTGAGCCGTAGCACCTGGCCTTCTTTTATATTTTCTAAAGACAAATGCTAAGCCTGCATTACTTGATCAAATCACACGACCATTTTAAATGAATCTTAGTATGCATCACCATATTGCTTACTCAAGGAGTGTATATGCTTTTATCACTAGCAACAAAAATGGTTAGTTTAGTCATAACCTTGAAAAATTATGTAGTTTTTATCCCATTGATAGTTTAGTAACTAATAAATAATATAACATATGATAATTTATGCTTCTTATATAAAATTTGGTAGCCTTCATTTCATTTATCAAGGACCTTTATATCGTTTATAAATTTTAATGAATTAATAAGCAATATTAATAGATGCTTACTCTGTCAAGCACTTGGCTTAATTCTTTATCACTAATACTTAAATGATACTATGATATAGACTCTATTATTGCTTCCTATTGTATAAATGGAGAAACTCAGTCAACAGTATTAACCTCTTATTTCTCCCAAATCTTATTTTATGTACAGTTAGTATCACAGAATTTAGCCCTGACCTCTGCTTGAAACACGTTTGCTTTATCTGTCTTGCTTTAAGCTATTTGAGACTAAGGAGCAAAAATGGTCCTCTTATTTCATGCCATCAACAGTACCAGGAACTTCAATTGTGACTTAATAAGTATTATTTCATTAATTTCTATCAAGTTTTCTACTTATAAATCCATAATAAATCATCATACCTTGTATTGTCTTCTTATTTTCCTTCTTTCTCTTCTTTTTTATGTGTCTTCAATTGTCTCTTTAATGTATTTTCTCTTTCTTTCAAAGAAAATTTAACTTATCTCTGAATATAAGCAGGAGATGGTAAAAGGAAAGATAAATTATTGGCTATATTTGACATTCATAAGAGGCCATACCTTTAGCCTTATTTTGAAATGAGGTTATACACATTTCCCCAGTGATACAGTGACAGGCTTGAAAACAAAATACATTCAGCATTCACTTTAATTTTTAATTGTGAACACTGAAACTATGCCTCAGCTTTTCTGATGAAGCATAGGAATTTCTTCATTTGGGGAATTCCATCCCCAAACCTGTAAGTAACTCTGGCTTCTCTGAAACTCTATGACACCTTAGTAAAAAGTTATTTTCAATGCTTACATTTACAAAAGACACCTGACAGTATGTTTATGAAGTTTCAATACCACAAACTTGCTTCTCCCTTGGCATCTAGGTCTTCCCGTCATCAGCTCCTGTGTGGCTCTGCGCATCTTACCACAATATAGAGTCACATTCTTCTCTCCTTAGATGGACATAGAAAGATATACTTGGGGGTGAAAATATGGCCAAAAGATGGCTATGAAAAGAAATGCAGAAAAAAGATTGTGCAGTGGTTACATCTACCTAGTGCCTGCTTTCATCCTAGGGCCCACAGCTACTAGGCCTTCGGCTGGGTTTTTGTTTGTTTGTTTTAATAATTGTTATTCAGAATGGACTTTCTTTGGAACGTGAGACTAAGGTGTGCTCCTAACGTCATCGTATTTTTTCTTTAGTACTTTCTGCTCAGTATCGCAATAAATTCTTCCAGGCTGAATCTGTCTTTCTTCATTTTCTTGCAATACTGACAGAGATGGGTATTTTTACACCTCAGTGTCTTTTTGATCCACCTTTTAGCAGTCATAAATTACAAGATGCTTAGAATATGAGACAGAAGAAGTAAGTTCCTAGACCAACCAGTCTGAGAATGAGTCTGTACATTTAACAGTGTCTGAGTGATTTTGCGGTAAATCAGTCAGGGACACTAGAATAAATTACTTTCACTCCCATCACTGGTGTGGAATCAAGTCAAATCCAGCATGACCAAGTTAGGTAACAAAGGCAGATGGCCCAAACACGAGAAGCTGAAATTTGTCAAGGAACTTCACATATATTTTCTTCTGACTTTTTGGTTTGCCACTCTGTCATTACCTAAAGAAGGCAAAAGAAAGGTAAGCGTAGGAAATAAAGCTTTTGGTGTTTAGAGCAAATGAATGTGTTAAACCCGGAGTTTCAGCTAACAGATTCTTATAACGGTAATGAATATTTTAAGAGCCATTTTTCATCAAGCATTTTCCAGATAAGCTGTTACAATCAAAGTTGCTGTTATTATGTGCTGCCATCCGGTGTCCATTTTGTAGAATGCCAAGCTGATGGCTTTGTTGAGTTTTTGTTTTTGTTTTTTTGTTGTTTTTGGGGGTGTTTTGTTGTTGTTGTTGTTTGGGCTTTGGTTTTGTTTTTGTACTTCTATTTGTCTGCTAGTTTTTTTGCATTTTTCCAACTTCACAATTCAGGATTTGCTTTAGGAAAGTTTTATGAAGTGTTTCACTTGGATAAAATGTCCCACCAATTGCATAAATGGTACATAAATGCCCTCATAGAAATTTAGTTCTCCCTACTTCCCAATTGTAGTTAGCACCCCTTTTCCCCTTAGATGTAATTTGTTTTGTATGTCAAAAGATAAAATAAATACCTGCATTTCTTTTTTTGTTTTGTTTTGTTTTGAGACTGAGTCTCGCTCTGTCACCCAGGCTGGAGTGCAGTGGCGCGATCTTGGCTCACTGCAGCCTCTGCCTCTCGGGATCAATTGATTCTCCTGCCTCAGCCTCCCAAGTAGCTGGGATTACAGGCACCCACCACCGTGCCCATCTCATTTTGTATTTTTAGTATACTGGGTTTCGCCATGTTGACCAGGTTGGTCTCAAACTTCTGACCTCAAGTGAACAACCTGCCTCAGCCTCCTAAAGTGCTGGGATTATAGGTGTGAGCCACCGCACCTGGCCCAACACCTGCATTTCTTGCCTCAGGACTTGTCTCCTGCATGGAATCATTAGGATCAAACCCTTACCTGATTGTTACCTGTAAATTCCTGTGGAAACTGATGGCTGTCTCCCTTACTCTTGGCACTTTGGACTGTCTTACTAAAGTTAGATATTTCCTGAGCTGTCTGTCTTAGTTACCCCTTTAGTCTATCCAATACCTTAATTTTTGTCCCTCTGTGGAAAAAATAGAAAACTATGCTCTCAAAGTTATGATGAAGTGTGGAGGCACTGATTGGTCAATGGGTGAATTTGCCTGCTGACCATCATGGTAGGGGTAGAAGACAGGGATAAAGGGCTTGCAGTTCAGCATTGCGGGACAGGCCAGGTCAGGCTAAGACGTGGCTTCGCTCCAAAGAGAAAGAGATTCTAGTACTTCTCTGACAACCGTTCCTTATCTCCCCCTCTTAGCTCCTCTCATGAGGCTCTCAACTGGCATGCTCAGAGTGACTACAGAGAGAGCTGCATGCCACCTGCTGAGAGACCATGGAGACACTGGAGTGAGCAGAGGCCTGAATCCCATCTTTATGGCTTGTTTTCCCTTGGTTAGGATGCAACCTTACTGGGCTTCAGTTTTCTCTTCTGTAATATGGGGGTATCCTAGACTCATTCAGAAGACTTGGTTTCCATGTTTATTGTCCATCTTCTTGTAGTTAGAGGTAAAATTTTTGAGGAATGTCTTATTTTTCCATCTCTATTCAGCCCTTAGAATTGTGTTTGGCATGTGGTAAATGTTTAATGGAGACATGTGGCCACCTTAGTAATTAAATTACTTAGTGCATATAAAATGCCAGGTGGCATACCTGGAACAGAGCAGAAGCCAGTGCAAGCTCAGGGTGGGAAGCCCTCTGGAGAAAGCTCAGGTATTGGACACTAGAAGCATAAATTAGGAAAAAATATCCTATATCAGAAGTGTTCGATAGTTAAGAAAAAATAATGCTAAGAATACCATATTAAAGTACTAGGAAACTAAGGAACAGAGAAAGGAAAAGAAATTTTTTAGTCCTCATTAATGAAGAACAGCAAACACAGAGCAGAAAAAATCTAGATGTGTGACCCTCCTGAAATGTGAAAGGCCATATACTCTTTTACTCAAAAAATCTTTAATAATCACCTACTAAATGTCAAATCGTATGCCCAGTACTGGAAATGCTCTAAGAGGATAGAGGTGGTTTCTACTTCTTTGTGGGAGCTTGGGGCATGGAGGGACTTCCTAGTGCGAAAACTGTGTTTATCCTAGAAAATAGTCTATTTGCAAAGTTTCATCAGAAACTGCTGGACACACCTATCCTGGCTAAGGCTTTTAAGCTTGTATGAGTTGCCCGCTTCTTGAAATGTCACCTAATACATTGAATAAGAGTCATATATAGTGATTTGGTTGCGTATAGAAAATATCAAATCCTTAAGTCAAGGTAAAACCTTGCCAAGTGATCCTTTGCACACTCCAGAGCTGACAATGCCTTACAAGACAGTCACCATGTTAAAGTAATTGGGTAAAAAAGCTATCCCCCTGATATGCTAAGAACTGTGGGCAACACAATGGGTCAGACATGTCAGAACGGGAAATAGACCGGACAGATATTATAAAGATAATGGCCAAGTTTCTAGAGTACTTTGATCAGAGAGGAAGGTTCAGACCTAAGCCATAGTGAAAAGTTGTTCTCATTAGGTAAACCCT
The DNA here is from genome assembly GCF_028878055.3 of Symphalangus syndactylus. Lineage (NCBI taxonomy): Eukaryota > Metazoa > Chordata > Mammalia > Primates > Hylobatidae > Symphalangus > Symphalangus syndactylus. The sequence goes on from NC_072444.2 coordinate 67,984,770, forward strand.
CAGCTACTCCTAGACTACAGGCTTCTGACTCCCTTTCTGGGTTTATGTTCTTTACTGAGTGCAGATGAGTCTACTAATCACAGACCAGAATATTCCCTGGCAGGAAAGAGACAGAGGTGCCACCCGGTTAGGAACACACACCTGTTTCTGGCTTCTAATGAGGAGTCAAATGGTACATCATCTTATTCCTTTGAATCAGTGCAACTTCTAGGGGAAGAGAGCTTGGGAGTGGTGGGCCTTTGCTCAGTCTTTCTAATAAGGATCAGGTAAAGTAGTTAATAACAGAGCCTGGATAGCTGATATCTTGTCTCACACTATGCACACTAGCTTCTATAATTTGAAGATTTCGACCAAAACTACATTGAAATCTGACTTTGAAAATATCCTTAACTAAGGTAGAACTGCTTAATCCTAGGTGTATACCCAAAGAATTATAAATCATTCTGCTATAAAGACACATGTACACGTATGTTTATTATGGCACTATTCACTGTAGCAAAGACTTGGAACCAACCCAAATGTCCATCAGTGATAGACTGGATAAAGAAAATGTGGCACATATACACCATGGAATGCCATGTAGCCATAAAAAAAGGATGAGTTCATGTCCTTTGCAGGGGTATGGATGAAGCTGGAAACCATCATTCTCAGCAAACTAACCCAAGGACAGAAAACCAAACACTGCATGTTCTCACTCATAAGTGGGAGTTGAACAATGACAACACATGGACACAGGGAGGGGAACATCACACACTGGGGACTGTTGTGGGGTGGGGGTCTGGGGGCGGAATAGCATTAGGAGAAATACCTAATGTAGATGATAAATTGATGAGTACAGCAAACCACCATGGCACGTGTATACCTATGTAACAAAACTGCACGTTCTACACGTGTACCCCAGAACTTAAAGTATAATTTAAAAAAAAAGACAGTATATAAAAAAGAAATTATTCTTTGTCCATTGTTGTAAAGTCATAATGTAGTTAGGGCTGGCTTCACCGGTGTGCGTCCAGGGCCCCATGCTCGGAAGGACTCTGCCCTTGATTTAATGCTAGATTGTTACTGTCTTAAAATTCTTCATAATTTTTGGACACGGAATGGTGCATTTTTATTCCGCACTGGGCTCTGCAAATTCTGTACCCAATTATGTTTTTCACTGGCAGATAGGTGTAAACTCATGTCTTTCAGTTATTAAAAAAAATGTGTATTGAGGCCCTAAAAAGTAAATTAAAAAATTTGGATTAAAAAAAACAGATAGCGGCCAGGCGTGATGGCTCACTCCTGTAATCTCAGCACTTTGGGAGGCCGAGGCAGGCGGATCACAAGGTCAGGAGATAGAGACCATCCTGGCTAACACGGTGAAACCCCATCTCTACTGAAAGTACAAAAAATTAGCCAGGCGTGTTGGCGGGTGCCTGTAGTCCCAGCTACTCTGGAGGCTGAGGCAGGAGAATGGCGTGAACCCAGGAGGCGGAGATTTCAGTGAGCGGAGATTGCGCCACTGCACTCCAGCCTGGGTGACAGAGTGAGACTCCATCTCAAAAATAAAAAATAAAAAAAATAAAAATAAAAATAAAAAAAACCAGACAGCATAAAGTAATGAACAGATTATAGGTTTTGGAGCTACAGAAACTGGGTTTAACTTTAAATCTAAGTGTAAGGCGTTAAGTTACCTTTTGAGCCTCATTTTTCGTATTAGTAAACAGAGATGTTAGTACTTTCATCATTTTTGTGTATGAAGCTAAGCACAAACTAGATGATCAGTTTTATGCTAGGTATTCTAAATAATTTATGCGAATTATTATTTTAAAAGAAATCATGGGAAAAAATTTGAGATGAAAAAGGACATCTAAAAGGTTGTCAGCAGCATTATTATTCTTCGTTTTGAAATGAAATTCTTTTCAAGCAATAACACTGATCCCATGGAAAAGCTTTCACTTTTATTCAGAGAAGATAAAGACAGTGTTTATAAATTCCAAACAAAGTAGCACTGTACATAAGGTGTCAGAGCAAGTCATGTTGCTAAGGTTTCGAGACCTGCAGTTCTTACCCTTTTCAGTTTTTTCATCCAATTCACCTAACAGGGACACAGTTCACAGCAGTTCAAAGTCCTCATAAATAACAATGAGATAATTGCGTTTCATGCAACTTCAGCTCTAACCAGTTCCATTTCCAAGTTTAAGGATGGGAAGAGTTTTGCCAGCAAGTTCTATAAATGATCAACATCTGAAACAGATTCAAATCAGAGCCATTTATCCAGGACTCACTATAGATAGGATGCAAATAAGGTATAGTATCTCCTTGTGAGAATATGAAATATATAGTGGGAAATATAATAGGTAGGTTAAATATGGATTCTTCATGCGTGAGGGTGTTCTGTACTCCCTGACCACATATGGTCAAAATAAGGGTGGTGTTAAAAGATGCCCAGACTAGACTTCTAATAATGTTTCTCTTTTTTCCTGTTTGGGGTCATCTATTATTATGACCTGAATGAAGAGAAGGCTATTGCTGCTTCAATTCACTCTGCTGCTGCTGGTACCTAAAAGGAGAAATGGGCACTAGGGCAGAAGGAAACCTCTGTGTGGTTTTCTTTCTGGGTTTTGTTTTTTAATCTTTTCATCATTTAATTGAAAAATTGAGACTCTTCATTTAAAGACAAGTGGGTCCAAGAACACTGTGTTTGTATTTGGAAGTTGAAAAATACACATTGTGCTTCTTGTGTGTCTGCTTATTCTGTTCTTCTTTAACACAATGGTGTATCATTAAGAATGCTCCAGGCATATAAGAGCAACCTAATTCTTTTTGTAAATATTAACCTTACTGAATCAAAGCTGTCCTTTCAATCAAGCTCTTAGTTTCTAAAAGACAAGTGGAAATAAATTACGCAAAGATCTTCAAGTCATTTAAAAAATATTTTGGTGTGGTTTTCTATTGACCTGAATAAAGTCTTTCCATAAACTTTAAAAAAAATCACTTTTGTAAAATGAATTCAACTATTTTGAAGTGAATGTTAAGCTGAAGCAAACTGCAGCAATATGTTCTAATGGGTAGAAACTTATGTATATTAATCTCCTTAGTATCTTTACTATCTACAAAAAAGTGCCTTCATGACATGAACATATGTATATTCTAACTACAGAAGCAATATGTGTTCAATGCAGAAAACTTGGTAAACACCAAGAAATACAAAGGAGACTCAAAAGCCGTGATTTTACCACTTGATTTAACTACTGGCATATCAAGACTTTTTTTCCAGGCCAAATTTCAGTCATCGACTCAATGCATATGTATTTTGTGTCTATTCTGTCCAAGGCACCATGCTAAGCATTGTGGATACCTTTGTAAAGATGAACTGATTTCTACCATCTCGAGGCTCATTTCTTAATGGAGGATAGAGGTGAAATTTATGAAAAATATTTTTTAATTTATCATAAGTGTTATGAGAGGAAGTCGTGGAAGGCACATATGACAAAGCAATGTTTTGACTTCTAATTAATGGAATTAATAATCAGAAGGAGTGTATAGGTGAACAAAGTCCTAGGTAAATAGCACAACATGGTTATAAACCACATGTATTATGGTCTGCATTGAAACCTTCCCACATCAGTATTCTTCTACAGCATAGGGTTCATTATTCCATTATGTGGACCTATTATATGCAATGTATTTAACCAATCTTTGTTTATATTTTATGTATGGAATTAACAAGTAATGATGCAATTAATTTCTATGCACACAGACTCGGCAACTTGTGAGACTATTTCTCTAGAATAAATTTAAATTCATAGGGAATGGACATGTTTAGCCAAAAGATATACACATTTTTAGGGATTTTTAAAAAGCACATTTTCAAATTGCACTCCAGAAAGGAAGCAACAGTCTGCATTCCCACCAATAGTGTATGAGAGAATCTATTTCCTACACCGTGATTATCCCTAGATGTTATCAGATGTTAGTTCTTTTATTCCTTGACAATTTGATGTACAAAGAGGGAAAAAGCATGTCACTATTTTTATTTGCATTTCTTTGATTTCTAGTAAGATTCAACATTATGAAAATATTTTGAATTAAGCAATGACACATGAGGCTGGTTAGTTTTTAAGACTGAAATACACTAAACCAATGAAGAGAAGAAACAATGAAGGAAGGAATAGGTTCTGATTCCTATTTTTACTTTGCTATTTTTGGTTTGCTGTAAAAACATAAACTTTTTATGGGAAGGATGCACATGGATACACAAAAAATGGATTTCTGGTAGTTGAAAAAGATTTTAGGAGGATCTATAAATTAAGAAACTCTTACTATAAATGCTATGCTTTTGAATAATTCCAGAATGTCTTTATTATTACCCAAATTCCATACCACCTATAGATTTTAATAAAGAGGAGACTTTTAGGAAGACTGTTAAAAATAAAGATGGTCTCTACTCATTCCAAATGTTGCTCATACTGTATCTATAAATGATTTCTTCGACTGATAATGCTTTCTTTCCTTTTTATTTTTTTTTTTTCCTAAGGAAAAACTGGTCTACTTCCTGGATTGTTCTTTCTAGTCGAAAAATTGAATTTTACAAAGAATCCAAGCAACAGGCTCTGTCCAATATGGTAAGTAATTCTCTGTTTCTATTGTTAAATATCTTTTCAGAAATATTGTAGAATTAAAAGTTTGGTTTTATCAGGAATCACACTAAAACCTCCAAGCTACCAACATCTGAAAACAGATGGAGAAAATGACTCAATAAACTTTTAATCAGGTGAAGGGAAAATAGAACTTAGTGTCTGTTTTATTAAGTGGTGCATTTGGAGAATAATCACAAAATGAGATGTATGGTGAGCAGCTATGTAGTAATGCGAAGGTAACACTTTAAATTAAGGTGCCATTTATAAATGCCTTATTCTTATTTATGTAATGATCACTAAATGCAGCTACTTGCTCAAATAATGTATTATAAAGTATGTTATAAAATGCATTAGTAATAAATGCTTAACGGATGATACTATGGGAAGCTGTTTTAAAGAATATTATAAGACGTAAATCGTATTAAACCATGTATGTGCATCTTTAATACATGAATTTAAGTTGTTATCTAGCGTGCTATAAAGTGCTTCAGACATTAATAAATAATAATAAACTGTTTATAAATGGCACCTTAATATAGGGTATTACCAATGAGGAAACACTCTAAATTAGCCAAGTGATTTTTTATCTTAGTTTAACTGTGACGTTCACTATATCCAGCTAACCTTTTTGAATATTTCTATCACTCCATCTGATGGAGCTAATACAATTTCTGTATCCTGTAGTTATTACAAAGTGAAATTTGTAGGGTTTCTTCCTTGTACCTGGAGGAGGGCCTCACATATGCCTGCAAAGATTTGACAGTGATAGTAAGTAAGAGCAATTCGGAGCCAGTTACTGGGGCAATTCAAGCTCAAAACCTTACTGCCCAAGCACAAGAGCTGCCACAAGATGTAGGAGACAGTGGGCAGGCAACATATCTGACAGCCTCCTGATTAGGAAGGACTCCGGGCAGGAACTAACCTGCCACAGCCCATCGGCCTGATGGATGACAAGGAAAGGGGTCGCCTGGCAGGAGTTACCCACAATGAACTAATTTATATTTGGCAGGTAATGAAACGATGGGAAGTTCTTTGCTCTCCAGCCACTAGTTGTGTTTGCTATGTAATCCTCTTTAAATAGAAAATAGAAAATCATTTTCTAGGAGATTTTTCTTAAAAGAAGATTTTAGTAAGAACAAAAGGTAGCATTTGGCTTGCTTCTGATAACCACAGTAGCCTTTATCCCCAAGTGGCTTGCTGAGTTTGGAGTCTCAGTGCTGTCCGATCTGTAAACTAATTAGGAATAAATTAAAAATATATCTCAGTCCTTTGTATTTTTAATTTAAACTGCCTCAGAAATTTGTTTTAGGGTTTTATTTTTGGCTGCAGTAAGGTCTTTTTAAGGAAAATTAGGTACCCCTAAGGGCCAGGCACAAAACAACTACCATCCACTTGCAGGTCCTTTGTCTTCCCTTTGAATGAGCTCTAAGTGGGGAGTCAGGAGGGGAGGAAAGTCGCTGGCCTTGCTGTGTTTGGCTGCTGAAAAGATGATCTTCCCCTGCTGAGTGAGAAGAATTCCACTGGGAGGAGAGTTTATGCGAATGTGTGGGATAATGGGAGAGAGAAAATTCCATATTTTAAGGCATTTGGTTTATTTTTATTTTATTATTTTAATCTGTTTGTACCATGAGGTATAATTATCAGCTGTTAAATTTTATACAGGTGAAAGAAAACTCCCTTTTTGATTGCAGGCAAACCTTGCAAGTTAGCTCACTAATTGCATGCCTCTCGTTCAACCTTCAGAACTGTTGTAAATTGACAATAGACTTGACTTGTAGAAGAAATTTGTTAACGTTTTCCTGGCAGTCCTTATTTATTACTTCTGGCCCCATTTTTAATGCTCTTATGGTTTCTACCAGGCACTCATTGTCTTCAAAGTCAATTCAGGGCAGGAATAACTGTGTTTTGTGGTAATGGGTAAGAGAATTACAGATTCATGTTTGTGCTGCATGAATTGACTTGCTAGTCAACTTCTTGGATCCATTTCTAACTCAGTATTAAAGGCCTAGTGGGATAGCCCACATTTACCAGTTCCAGTCTTAGAGAAACGATACAACGATTGCCAGGCCTTGATTAAAGATGCTGTGGTTTTATTTTGAAAGAGGTTTATGCTCAAGTTTCTGAATTTCTCTTGCACCCCCTTAAGACTTGTTCTAGTGTTGCTCATTGTGCTTCTGGAAAAAAGTCTGCCCTTCCCCCCTAGGGGTCAAGACAAGCTGCCTGAGTGAGTGCAGAATGTGATTTAAAAGAATAAATGGTATTTTAGTCTTTATACAAATGATCTTTAAGTGTTAATGCAGCAGTGAGACAAGGCAACAAAACCAGCCAGAGCAGTTTTGAAGTTGGACTCTAGGGGATGTAATTCCTTTTTATTTTTAATACCACTTATTAGCTGATAACATTACTCACTTCTTTGAGCTTCAGAATCCTTACCTGTGAAATGGGCATAGTGATACCTGCCAACAGAATTAGTAAGGAATGAAATTAATTAGTAAAAACAAATACATAATGACCAAAAAAATTATTGTGCTTTATTATATCATATGCTATTAAATACAGAAATATAGCATATTCTATAGTACACAATATAGAGTATAATTATATTATTACATTAGTTATCTACTTGACCTGATTCAGACATTTATAGAAGAGAGAATATACTAATTCAAGAAACTCCATCATGCATGACCTCCAAAAGAATGTATCCAGAAGTAGCATAAAATGCTGTCTCAGAGCAATGACTAATACTGAAAATAAAGCCATCCATCCATTTAGGGCTCTAGATGTTAACCTCCTGAATGTCCATACGAAGTTTCCCATGCCCCCATCTTCTTCCTTTGGCTCTTACCCTTACTGTTTTCACATTTAATACAGCATGTTACAACGTATTGTGCCTGACCCCACATTCTGTGTTTGGCTACTTTCCTTTCTCACTGAAGTTCTTCCAGTTCATATCTGTCTTACTCAGGACTGCTACATCAAAGTACCAAAGGCTGGGTGGCTTAAACCACACACATTCATTTGTCCCAGTTTTGGAGGCTGGGAAGTCCACGATCGAGGCACAGGTGTATCTGGTGTCTGCTGAGGTCCTGCTTCCTCATTTGCATCTGTCCTGTCTTCTCACTGTATCCTCACATGGCAGAGGGCAGAAAGTGAGAGAGCAGACATTCATGTCTTTTCACATAAGGCCACTAATCCCATTCATGAGGGCTCCACCTTTATGATCTAATTACCTCCCAAAGGCCCTACCTCCTAATGGCATCACACTGGGGTTTAAGGTTTCAACACAGGAATTTTAGAGTAACACAAACATTCAATCCATAACAATATCCAAGTCACATTTTTATCAAAAGCAGCCTTACTGTGCAAATAAGCACAGAATCACTTTGCTTATTTTCATAGAGATTCATAGGTTCCTCGGTGAGTTAGTAAAGGAGAAGGAAGAATGACCTATTCTGTTCTTGTTTTATGAAAAGGACATTAAATCGTAACTGACCACCTATTATCATCAGCATTTTATAACAGAAAGGACATTATAAAATACCCAATCCAAAACATAGAAAGGATAAAACTATCAGAATAAAAGACACTCTTTACTAAAAAGAAAACTGTCCCCCTTATTTGCCTAACATACTCTCTCTTTTGCTCATCAGGGCAGGTGGATTGGGACTGGCTGGTCCTCCAGTGAGGAGGAAAACCACTCGTGTCCCTAGATCCAGATGTCCTGAATTATGAAGGAAAGGATGGTGTTCGTATTCTCATATTTTTAATGTATTTTTATTTATAACTTACTTAAAATCTTTAAAATATTATAAAATAATGCAGAAACCGTTTTAAGTAAAATGTATAAAACATCTATGTGTATTTTTAATAGGTATCAATCAATCACCTACATAAGCACTACCTAGGACGAGTTATAGACCCTGCCAGCCCTGCAGAAGCCCCAACCCTTATCAGTTGTCCCTTTGTCATCATAGCCTCTTCCCTTCTCTGGAGTTAGCCACGAGCCCGCGTTATAGTCATTATTTCATTGCCTTTCATTATTTTTGAACCTATTGCTATATACCTTAAAAATATAATTTAGGTGTTTCTTAATTCATATAAATGGAATCCTAGTGTATGTTTCTTTTGTTTCTTGCTTCTTTCACTAAGCATTTCTTGCTTTTTCTGTCCTTTAATATTTTATCATTCCATTTTTTTCTTTTCTCTACTAGTTTGGGAGGATACACTTTGTTTCTGCTCTGTTAGTATAGTTAGCCTGGGATTATAGCATTAGTACTTATCAACAAATAAAGCTAGTGTGAGACCCTTTACCTTCTACGAAGATATTACCTTAGAATATTTTTAATCAATTTATCCCTTTCTCAATGTATATGTTATTACCATCTGGTGTTTTAATTTTTTTAATACCACCAGACATTATTCTCTTTTATGGAGTCAATGTTTGTTTACATTTGCCTAATATTTGCCACGTTCTTTGCTATTTATTTCTCCATGAACCTTGGACTTGCTTTCTAGGATCACTTTTTCTTCTGCTTGAAATATATTCTGAGAAATTCCTGTGCTAAGGGTCTTGCAGGGACAATCTATCTCATAGTCTGCTTATTTGAAACAAATCTCTATTTCTTCCTCATCCTACAAATATATATTCTCTTTGAATATAGAATTTTTAGTTGGTAGTCATTTTCAGTCAGCATGTCAAAAATATTATTACACTGTCTTCTGTCATCCATTCTTACAATCAAATCACCTGTTAATATAACTGATCTTTTCTGATTGCTCATAATATTTTTCTCATTACTTTTGTTTTTCTACAGTTTCACCATGATGCATAGAGATGTCAGCTTCTTTTTATTTTTCCTGCCTGGATTGTTATGCTGCTTAAAATTATTGATTGCTCTCATTAATATATTTCAGAAAATTTCCAATAGCTATCTTTTTTTTTGAGATGAAGTCTCACTCTGTCACCTAGGCTAGAGTGCAGTGGTATGATCTTGCTCACTACAACCTCTGCCTCCCATGTTCAAGAATTCTCAGCCTCAGCCTCCAGAGTAGCTGGGATTACAGACACACACCACCATGGCCGGCTGATTTTGGTATATTTAGTAGAGATAGGGTTTCACTATGTTGGCCAGGCTGGTCTTGAATTCCTGACCTCAAGTGATCCACCTGCCTCAGCCTCCCAAAGTGCTGGGATTATAGGTGTCAGCCACCGCTCCAGGCCCAATGGCTATCTTTTCAAATGTAGCCCCTTTTACATTCTCTCTCTCATTTCTTTCTAAACCTTCAGTTAAACCCATGTTAAATTTCTCACTGTATTCTCTAAATGCTTTACACTCTTATTTTTCTTATACTTTTGTCTTTCTGAGCTGCACTGCAAATAATTTCTCTTTAGGTATCTTCCAGTTCTTCATTCTCCTTTCATAATGAACAATAAGCTTTTAATTTCAATTATTGTAATTTTTATTTCTAGAAGTTTGTTTCTTTTAAAAATGTACTATGTATATTTTTAGAGTTAATTTTTTCCTGTAGGTATTTTTTAAGACTCTATTTTATTTTGTTATAACTAGGAGGCATAGTTGTTTTATAATCTGTATTTTGTGATTCTAACATCTAAATTTGTGTCAGTATGTTTCTGCTGGTTCTTACTTACATTGCTTTGTTTTCTTGTGTGTCTGGTTATCTTTGACTGTGTGCTAATCATTGTTATTGAAATATTATCACGGGAGGCACCCTGAGGCCTAAGATAAATGTGTCCTACTCCAGAGTATTTTAGATTTTTCTCAAGAGATTTGGGACATTCCCAGAGACTGACTATCTCAATCTAAATTAACAGTATAAAACTCTCCAATTATGTCTACATAATAGGAGGGCCATAGCTATCCTGCCACTTCTCAGGGACAAGATTGTGCCTCACTTTTTCTTATTTTCTTATTTTACATTGCTCATCTACCAAAACAGTCTTCTTTATATTTCCTTCGGTTTGGAGAAAGGCCACAAGTTTAATATTGGTTCTCCCTTATTCTTTATAACACTTTGGCCAGGACCTTCCTCGATTGTTCTGGGTTTGATTGACCAAAGCTCAAATGTGTAGCATCAACAAATGACCTCAGGAAAAATGCAGTTATGTTACTTTGATATTCAGCTTCCCTCACTGAATTTATATTCCCACCCCTAAAAAATATTTACGGTGGCGGTCCCACTGTCTTTTCAGACTTTCAATTCTTTTAAGGGGTAATTTTAAAAAGAAATATTTTATCCAGCATTTTTATTGTTTTCAGTGGGAGAGTTGATCCAAAAACATAGCTTCTCATTACAATCTACCTCACTTTAATTTAAGTATGCATTTGGTTAATCAAGTTTGTGCTATTTATATAAATCTTGGTGGGAAAAGTCTTCATAAGAATATGTATTGAAATTCTACAATGAACAGCTTGCTCGTTAGGGCTACATATAAGGCATAGATATATAATCAAGATATAGTCTTTGCCTTATAAAATCTCTGCCAAAAAATAGGGTGAGATGAAATAAGAAACATAGTAGAGTTTTTTTTTTTTTTTTCCTGAGATTTTGAAGAAGGCAAGCTCACATCTGTGAAAGATTTGAATTGGGCCTTGTAGGACAGTTATAATTTGAATATGTGGAGATTTGTAGGGAGGGAGTGCAGGGGGATAAAAAACATGAACAATGGCATAAAACTGAGAATGGGCAGAGTCTGTGCACAACAAGGAGAAATGAATTTTTATTTTGGTTTGAAGATAGGATAAAAGAAAAGGATTGAGAAGAGTATCATGGCCTGAGATTTGCTGTGAGTGACAAATTTTTAATAAGTTGTGTTAGCATTCTCCAGGTGTCTTCATTCTGGAATAATCTGTCATGGCTATTGTTTTAACAAACATATACTGAACAGCAGTACTAGTCAGTGGTTTGTGTCTTAAAAGAGCCAGGCCTATTGTAGGGCCAAAGCAAGAGAGGATGCTCATTCTTCAAGGATCTTCATTTCATTTACTGCAGAAGTGAAAACTTTTTCCTCAAAAGCACCTACACTAGTGTTTGTTTCATCTGGTGCTAAAGAAGTACTAGAGAATCAGGAGTTGTCTGTTTGATTTATCTTCTCAGGCCTTGACTCACACTCCTTGTATTTTTCAGATACACTTTCCTATTTTAGTATCAGTGAAGTATTTCAATTGACTCTAGCACTTCGTCGTTTGCAGCTTGAGTCCTAAGTACCTGCTGTACTTTGTGATTTTAGAGCTTCTGCTTGATGTGTTCAGGAGGCACCTGACCATGTGCATGGGATTTGGCAAATCTCCATTTTTGGTTAAACAAAACCCATTTGATGGATTGCATCATAGAGAAGAAGCTCTGCAATTTAGAACATCCATTCATTTATTCTATCAACAGTTAACAACTCCTACCAGGTGTCACATAATTTTTTTCTTTTTGTTTTGTTTTGTTTTTACCTTAGGGGCAACAGAAATATTCAAATGAATAGTATATGATCCCTGCTCTTAAAGTATTCACAATATGGTAAAAGAGAGGCCGGGCGCGTTGGCTCACGCTTGTAATCCCAGCACTTTGGGAGGCCGAGGCGGGCGGATCACGAGGTCAGGAGATCAAGACCACGGTGAGACCCCGTCTCTACTAAAAATACAAAAAATTAGCTGGGCATGGTAGCAGGCGCCTGTAGTCCCAGCTACTCGGAGAGGCTGAGGCAGGAGAATGGCGTGAACCCGGGAGGCGGAGCTTACAGTGAGCCAAGATTGCGCCACTGCACTCCAGCCTGGGCAACAGAGCGAGACTCCATCTAAAAAAAAAAAAAAAAATGGTAAAAGAGACATAATTTTATATAGGTTTATTATAATAAAACCATGACTAAAGTGTTAAAAAAAATTAGACAACATCCTGTGGAACCATAGATTTAGCTATAGGTAGTCTTTTTCCAGAGAAATTATTGTTGTAAGTAATGTTCAGCTTAGGTATCTCTCCTTTTGTTCAAATATTACTGTTTGATATTATTATATCAAATATTATTGAGCATCTCTTATGTTTAAGTCACTATGATAGGTGTTTAAGTCACTATGATAGGCGTTCTGAAAGATAAAAAATGAACCAGACTGAAACAAATAGAAAGTATGGCCTTAGATTGAGTATAGTGAAAAAATGGATGTTGGTAGTTGTCCTAAAATGGCATGAACAGAGACATGGGGTCATTTTATGATAACTGAGAGAAGAGTGTGATTGCTTCCATTTGGATAGGATTTAAAATATATTCATGGAGGAAGTGACATTTGAGCACATTTCTGAAGGATGAATAGGATTTTGATGTAAAAGGGGGCAAAAGGTATTTTATGTACTAATAAGAGAGTAATTAATAGTGAAATATGGAAAATTCTTTTTTTTATTTTACAGACGTATATTGATCTCTTGCCTTCTTCCATGCACTGTGTACTAGTCACTGTTCTTGAAATGTTTTAATGGGGGTTCCCTGAGGCCTAGAGTGAATATTTCCTAGTCCAGACTATTTTGTGTTTCTTCTGTAAGTTGCCTGGGAGTGAGGAATAGCTTCAAACTAAGTTGAGGAACAGCATTGTGGAACAGCAAGCAGTGTAATTTGGTTAGAAAGTCAGTGTGGAACTGGTTTATGAAAGACCTTGAACAGGCTTGGGAGAAGAGATCATTTCATTCTGTAGGTAATGTGGAGTTTTTGTAACCAATATGAAATATTCTCAAATTAAGAAAGACTCAGAGTTTTCAGAGACATGTTTGGGGAATTGATATATATATCAGTTGCCTATAAAATTGTCTCTTAATTTTGTGTATATATATATATATATATATATATATATATATATATAACTTAAAAACACATGCAGGACTTGGTAAATTATCTGAGAGACATGTTCTAGAAATTTATGCAAATAGATGTGAGCAATAAGGCCTGAGCTCTTACGACAGAGAAAATTGTAAAACGGCTGTTTGTCATCATTTTGGCTCAATGCATTTAGTAAATCACAGGACATCTTTTCACTGACAAAATATTTTGATATTCTCATATGTCTCTGACCTCCAACAGTATGGTCATTTCTAAAGAAGTTCTAGTGCAAAGAGAACAAGCAGAGCTATCCATCTAAGGAGAGCTAAAAACATGCTGTCCCAAGAACTAGGTGTGTCACCATGTCAGTGAGCACCGGTTGCAAACCTACTGGTGCTTTCATCTGACTCCAGAATATCTGTTTAGTGTCACACCCTACTTAAACAAATGCATCGTGTAAAGTCTTTCTACTAACAATCAGATGCTGTGGAATTCATTCTCATCAATTAGATGGATGAGAGCCACCGTTTCTATTATATTCATCACATACTGCTCAGAAAATTTAGTGTCACTTTTGAAATAAATTCAAAAACATTGTAAACATTTTAGGGAATATTTTCCCCCTAAAATTGTGTGGTTCTAAAGCCAGTATATTCAATAGAAAGCCTATATGTTGGCTGTGTAAGGGACTTTTTTGTTACTCTTATGTTTTTTATTTTACATTGTACTAATATGTATTTTTAATCAGAGCCAACAACTGGCAATTTTTACTTTTTAAAAATTATATTTTTGGGTTTTACATTTAAGTCTTTAATCCATCTTGAGTTGATTTTTGTATATGGTGTAAGGAAGGGGTCCAGTTTCAATTTTTTGCATATGGTTAGCCAGTTCCCCCAGCACCATTTATTAAATAAACTATAAAAACCCTAGAATGAAATCTAGGCAATACCATTCAGGACACAGGCACAAAGATTTTATGATGAAAATGCCAAAAGCAATTGCAATAAAAGCAAATAGTGACAAATGGGGTCTAATTAAAGAGCTTCTGCCCAGCAAAAGTAACTATCATCAGAGTGAACAGACAACTTTCAGAATGGGAGACAATTTTTGCAATCTATTCATCTGACAAAGTTCTAATATCCAGAGTCTATAAGGAACTTAAACAAATGTACAAGAAAAAACAAACAACCCCATTAAAAAGTAGGCAAAGGACATGAACAGACACTTCTCAAAAGAAGACATACATGCGGCCAAAAAAATATGAAAAAAAGCTCAACATCATTGATCATTAGATAAAAGTAAATCAAAACCACAATGAGATACCATCTCACACCAGTCAGAATGGCGATTACTAAAAAGCCAAAAAACAACAGGTGCTGGCGAGGTTGCAGAGAAAAAGGAACACTTTTGCACTGTTGATGGGAGTGTAAATTAGTTTGATCATTGTGGAAGACACTGTGGTGATTCCTCAAAGACGTAGAGACAGAAATATTATGTGATCCAGCAATCCCATTACTGAGTATATACCCAAAGGAATATCAATCATTCTATTACAAAGATACATGCACGTGTATGTTCATTGCAGCACTGTTTACAATAGCAAAGACATGGAATCAACCTAAATGCCTATCAATGATAGACTGGATAAAGAAAATGTGGTACATATAGACCATGGAATACTGTGCAGCTACAAAAAGGAATGAGATCATGACCTTTGCAGGGACATGGATGGAGTGGAAATCATTATCCTTAGCAAACTAACACAGGAACAGAAAAACACACTTATAAGTGGGAGCTGAATGATGAGAACACATGGATAGAGTGTGGGGAACAACAAATACTGGGGCCTGCTGGAGGTGGGTTGTGGGGAGAGGGAGAGCATCAGGAAGAATAGCTAATGGATGCTGGGCTTAATACCTTGGTGATGGGATGATCTGTGCAGCAAACCACCATGGCATACGTTTAACTATGTAACAAACCTGCACATCCTGCACATGTACCCTGAACCTAAAAGTGGAAGAAAAACATCGTATTTTTAAAAGGTACAATGTGACGTTTTGATGCATGTATACATTGTTGAATGATTAAATCAAGCTATTAACATTTCCATTACCTAATTTTTTGTGTGTAATGAAAACATTTAAAATATAATTAGTGATTTTTAAGTATATAGGATGCTATTAATTATACTTACCATGCTGTACAATGGATCTCTAGAATTTATTATTCTTGTCTAATAGAATTTTGTACACTTTGAGCAACATCTCCCCATACCCTTCCCCCAAACCCCCAGGCCCTGGTAAGTACTATTCTACTCTCTGCTTCTATGAGTTTGACGTTATAAAAATTTTACTTTTAATAACAGAAAACTTTTCCAAGGCATTTAATGAACTATTAACTTTTCCAAACCACTCATTCAGCCATAATCTTGAAAGCAAAAATGGGCAACATAAAAGGCCTCATTAAAATAATTTGTTTTCAGCCTGGCCCACATATCGAGACCCTGTCTCTACAAAAGTTATTTTAAAAGATTAGTTGGGTGCGGTGGCCTACGCCTATAATCCCAGGACTTTGGGAGCCCAAGGCAGGCAGATCACCTGAGGTCAGGAATTTGAGACTAGCCTGTCCAACATGGAGAAACCCCATCTCTACTAAAAATACAAAATTTAGTTGGGTGTGGTGGCGCACACCTGTAACCTGAGCTACTTAGGAGGCTGAGGCACAAAAATTGCTTGAACCCAAGAGGTGGTGGTTGCAGTGAGCCGAGATCCCATCACAGCCCTCCAGCCTGGGTGATAGAGTGAGAGTCTGTCTCAAAAAAACAAAACAAAACAAAAAGCCATACATGGTGGTCATGCACTTGTAAGTCCAGCTACTTGGGAGGCCGAAGCAGGAGGATCACTTGAACCCAGGTGTTTGAGGCTGCAGTGAGCTATGATTAAGTCACTGCACTACAGCCTAGGCAATAGAATGAGACTGTCTCTAAAAAAAAAATAAAAAATAAAATAAATAATAATTTGTTTACTTTTAAAAAATATTGTTTACTTTCCATATGAGTAATGAACACACACATTAATTAAATAATGCAGTATATCTAATGCTCATTCACTGTAGTATGACTTTAACAACAAAATGAACTTATCTATGGAGGGAAAATGATGTGATTTAGCAAAAAGATGAAAATAGTTTCAATCAGAAAGCTATTCATGAATTATTGAGTATTCCGTGCAAAATGAATATGGAATGATTTTATCTTTGTAGAGTGAGTATTGAGCCCTTATTCAGACCCCTGCTTAAGAAGATCGTGAAAAAATGGAGGGGCAAACAAAAGATCTATCAGCCTTAGACTAATGAAGGCATTTTAAAATCTCCGTTTGATCATTTAATTCTCATAATAGTAGTACTCTTGTCACATCAGCATGGTTATCATTGATGCAGTATGTTAGTATAGCTGTAGATTGCACCATCATATGGCCTCATCATACATTTAATGATTAGAAAAAAAAGTTACAGTTCAAAATCTGGAGGATAATGGGTAGAGATGGAAATACAGAGAAGAAAAAAAGGAAATTAAAGTTCAGTGTTTTATTAATGTAAACTTCGGAAGGAAAAAAATCAAGTGATCGATATTGCTATAAATGAAGCCATGTTCTCTGGTTATACTTTTTTTCTAGCTTTGGCCATTAACTATAATAAATTCTGTATCTTACATAATTTTTAATAACCACAAAAATCCATGAAATTGACAGGATTCTTTATAAATGGATCAGAGCTTACTGTCCCTCAATAAAACTCACCTTAGGCTCTCTCTGAAAACTATTTTAATTATGAAGCTTGTCTCTCTGTGGTTTATCATTTTGGTCAATGAAATGCATCTGTTTTGGAGCTTGCATTTCTCTAGGATAAAATGAGCTTTTACCCCACAGTGCATTTTTTAATTTATAGAGTATATGTATAGTCTTTCTTAAAAATTCACTACTAAATTGAAATGCTCTGAGAAGCAGTATCACATTAGGTAGAAACAAGGGCTTTCAAGTCAGATCACCTGGGTTAGGAATCCTAGGTTCGTATTTTACTTGCTGCTCTAGTTTATTTTCAAATATTAATGATAAATTTATTTTCACATATTTCTTGGCTATCTCAACTGCAATATGAGATTAACAAGGGTGACTATCGCATAGAACTATATGTGAGAAAATTGATGCAATGTGCCTCACACAGAGCAAACATAATAAATCTTAACTGTATTTATCGTTGTCGTTATTACTACATGAAGCGATAGAGTATAGTGGTTAGGAGTAGTGGCAGATGAGGGAAGGGTAAAGGGAGAATGTGGGAAAGATCTGCATGTGCCTAGAAGTCTTTGCGCTCACATTCCAGTGGTGAGCATAAATAATTGGCCACATTCTGATGCAAATGGGGCTAGGAATAAAGTCTTCAGCTGGGGAGCTGCTTCCCAGTGACAACTCAAGGCACTTGAAGAGGGAGCACAGCACACATTTTGGTGGAGAACGATTCACCTCTGCCACAGCGAGAGCAACATCAGTTGTCTCAATCCTGGTTTTCTGGAAGACAAAGCCTGAACTAAGAGCCCGGCTTTATCTGGGAGGTACAAATCCAGGACAAGAGAGTGAAGTGAAAAGGAAGTCAGGCCAGAAATGATGGGCGGTGGTACAGGGATGTTACCATGTTGGCTCCCCACTACAATGAGCTTCAAAGAGACAGAGAGAAAAAGGGCTGCAGTACACTGGTGAAAGCTTAAAGCAATCTGTGGGAGGAAGGGAGCAGAAAAAGGAAAAGGAATTTATCTCCCATATTTCTTCCCATTTCCCGCACTTTTCCCATTTCCTGCACTTTTGGTTAAAGTTCACCACCCAGAGTCTTCACTTGCCTGCATCAGTTGGACCTGCCTCAGCCATGGGAGGCTACTCAGAAAGCCAAGTGCCACATCCTGCAAAGTGGCATTTCATCTAAAGTAGGAAGTGGTGGAAGGAGCCAAAGGCCCTTCTATAATCTGGCAGCCTGGGGGGAAAGTCTGGTATTCCAAGAAGATGACTGGTCATTCTCAAGAGGTGGACTGCATTGCCCAGGCAGGGCTGGTCACCTACAGGGACAGCTGAGGTTGACTGAGTGGATGGCAGCCTAAGAGGAAACTCTGAGGAGGCACCTGAGACATCAAAAGTGTACCAGAAGTATTCACCTTGCAGAAGTAAATTACCTTTTTAATGTAAATGTAAAACTATCTCAGTTGAGAAATATAATCATTATATTTATTCCAGCAAGATTTTGATTCAGAAACAAATACAATAGGTGCTCATTTCTTGAAAAGTGTAGAATACTTTCTCCTCAAAAACAAACAAAAAGCACATAACATTCTAGTGCCCACAATCACTAACAAAGGTTTATTTTTCTGAAAATGTGGTTTGATTTGGTCATGTAATATACTGAGAAATTTCACTGTAGAAACAATTTCTGTTATTATTAACATCATTTATATTCATATACATAAAACCCACATCTTATAATCAAAGTATCCTCTTTTATGTTGACAGGGGCCATACTTTAGACATTAATAAGATCAGGTATCCATTCAGCCCTCTTTCCTAAATCATTTTGCCCAAATGAGAATATATAAATGAGTTTTATCCTCCTCCATGAACCATTTTCCAGAATCAAAACCAGTTATGTGATAAAACTTAATTCCTCTAAACAGATTTTGTGTTTCGTGTTTCAAAATGATAAGGACAATCTGAGTCTATATTCTGGAATAGCAATTAATCCAAAATAAAAAATGGCGCTAATAACCTATTTCATAAAATCTGAGCTTTGTCTCTCTTTTTGAACCACATCTAGTAATAAGGGTAAGAGGCTGTGCGGCCAAATGATTTGTGGCCTGCGTATATGCCCAATCTTCATCATGGAAGCTATCATCAAGCTAAAGAGCATCTGGCCTTTGATATTTTCTTAATATACATTAAAAAACTATGGACCCCAAATATCCCATAAAGAAAAATGGGAAACTTAATCCCACAGGTTTAATCTAAGTCAGAGAAAAAAGTATTACAGAGAAAATACTCTGTTAGCTATTATTGGGAAACGGTGAAGATAGACGAAGAGAATAATAAAAATCAGAAGTGCAGGAGACCTAGGGTCAATTTTTAATGATTTCACGTTCCTCTAAAAAAGAGGCTTTTATGTTTTATTGTCCAAAAGCAGTAACTCTTAAATAATTCTATTTAAATATTTTAAAAATCAGTCATTTCTATTTTAAGTTTACCCCAGAAGAGATATGCTGTGTACATTCTTAGATTTAAATTCATATTTAGTCATTTTTTAAAAAGTGTATTTTTATAATAATGTAGAATATGATCCACTGGCATCATGCTGTTCATTAGCAGACTTTTTCTTGTGTTTTATAGCTGTAGAATCAGAAATATGTTTTCTATTAAAGGATTCTTTAATTTCAGGCTTCTCAAATAAAATCTTGATTGTCTTCCAAATAAATTCTACAACTTTTCTGAACTACTTATTCCAATATTTAATATTTAAATACTGAGAATTTTTTCTTCTAATAATCTCTATTCCCTAAAACTGCTCTTCAGGCATAGGTCTTTCTGCTGTAGCTTTGTGAAAATGAACTACTTATTAGGACCATTTTTACACAATCCTCCAGCTACTTATTCTAGTTTTCTCTTTTTAAAGCGAATATATTTATTATTACTCAATAACTTTGTTTTTTTATCTGTCATACTTTTGAATTCACCCCAAATCTCTATTAGCCTTGACTGTACCATATGATCAGTTCTTAAAGTCGGTATAAAATGGAAATATTATCCCATATGTACTTCTCACTTTGTAAACTGTCATTCTGAGATGTATTATTTATTTTTATTTGTTAATGCATTGGAATCAATCTAGATATTTTCCATTGTCATTCTCTATCCAGTTCCTCAATTATTTCAATAGTTCACAAATATCTGTTGAACACCTATTTGGGGCCACTTTGCTAGATTCTGGAAAAATAAAGAACCATAAGACAAACCCATTCTCTTACTGGATAGCTAGGGGAAAAAACACACCAAAAAGGAGTAGCAATGTGTGACTAACAAGAGTCGTAACACAGTATGTTTCAAAGTAGGGGAAATGGTGGTAGGAGTGAGTGACTACCTGCAGAGGGAAAATTCTCCCTGTGGTTATTTTTATTTTTTTAAGTTGTGTCATGAAAATGAGCAAGATTACGGCAGATGGTAGGCAAGCAGGGTAGATTGAAGAGAGAGATAAATGTATTTCAGATGAAAAGAATGAATGCATACTCAAGTCCCAAATGTCTGGCGTTGTGAAAACACATTGCATTTTGGAAACTGCCACGGATGTAGCATAGCTGGTGTGGAGAAGAATGGGAGAATGCATAGAACCGAGAGGGATGGTTGGAGGAGGACAGAAAGGAGCTCGTATACCTTACCAAGGGATTTGGACAGTATCCCGTAAATTTTCCATAATAAACAATGCGAGGTTTGTGTCTTAGAAGGAAAAAAAGTCAAAATGCAGAGAACGAATTGCAAGCATTTTTGACTGGCCACAGAGGCAATAGGTAGAAGAATTCTTGCGAGAGAAAATAAGAACTCTATTGAGGTTAAGGTCATGAGATGGAGAAAAAGGAGCTAATTCCAGAATTTGAGACTTTGTGCCTTTTGATTATGGATGGTGAAAGAAAGGAGGGAGTTAAGAAACTTCCAGGTGAAGTGAGTGAAGGGATTATTAAGCAAGACAAGCAATAGAGAAAAGGAGGCAGGTAGGAGAAGAAGATAACGATTTCACTGAGGTGTCTGTGCTACACTCTCATGGTAATGTAGAAAATATAATTCTGACACATCAGAGGGAGCTGGGGGACAGAGGCACCCATTGAGGGGTCAACATATGGCAGGTGATGGGACAAGACTAGGGGCAAGACCAAAACTCATAGGAATCACATGAGTGAGGAGAAATGATGACGGCTTAGAACGCTAAACCTGGGGTTACCAACATTTAGAAAGTGGGAAGAGGAAGAGGACTCAGTGGAAGAAACTGAAAGGGAAGAGTATAAAAGGTGAAATGCTTCCATGGCCAAGAAACAAGAGGGCTCTAAGGAGAAGGGCCCACAGAATCTAAGAGTGCAGAGTTCAAGTAAGATGCAGATGGGAAACAAGGCATCAGATTGTTTTTGTTGACCTTAATGGTTAAGACATTTTACAAAAGTCAAAGAAGGAAGTAAACATCAGACTGCAGTGTTGAAGAAGAGAATGGAGTCTGAGCAAACAGAGAACATGAATTGAGGAGAAAGACAAATCTGGCAATAATGGAAAGGAAATAAGTGAGATTGAGAAAAAGTGAGGGTGTGGAGTTGATGCTTTTCTTTTTCTTCTTTTTTTTTTTTTTTTAAACAGGGGTGATGAACACGGTTAGAGGCTGAAGGACACGATCTATTTGATGGGGAGAAAGTAGAAGGAAATGTGAACTTCTTATTCTTGGACAACTCAGGAAATGAGGGACAAGACTGGATGAAATTAGGAACTAGAGATAAATAAGCCTTGGGCAGAAGGAGTATCTCTTCCTCTGAGGCAAAGCAGGACATGCCTTGTGAGTCCTTTTTGTGCTTTATGGTACTGACAGGTCAGGTAATTTTGACACTCACAGAGGCCACTGTCCTGCCAAGGCATGGGAGCTTATTAGACAGATTGGCCAGCCACAGCCCCAGAATTTTGGGGCCGGAAGACAAAGTGGGACATGACACAGGAAAAAAATAGAAAATGTGAATTCTTATTCTTGGACCTGAAAAAGCCGTTTTTAGGTGAGCTAGTAGGAGGGAAAGATGAGTGTGGAGGGGAGGCCATGGATTTCATTGTGATCAAGAACTTTGAACTTGGAATCCGATAAAAGTAAATTCATATCAGCTCAGGCACTTTCTAAGTATATGACCTTATGTCAGGCACTTGGCCGCTCTCTGCTTGGGTTTCCTCATGTGTAAGTTGAAAGCAATGGTAATATTTTCACAAGATTGTTGTAAGAAGTAAATGAGAAATCAATATTAAGCTTTCAGAGTGCAATAGAGGAAGCTATCATTAAACTTTATATTTGTTTGTTTATTTGGATTACACATACTAAGTACGAAAGTGGGAAGAGTTGTGACTGTTCTAGCACAAGGGCTGTGAACTCCATGAAGTCAGAACAAACCATTTCGTGGGGTGGACTTATAAGGGTTGAAGCTTTCAGAGAGCAGTGTCAAGAGGAAGAAGAGAAAGTGACTAGGAACACATACAAAGTTTGCTAAGCAGAGTCAAAGGCCCAGCTGAAGAAGGTAGACATTACTTGTAATATTGCTACCCTAAGTAGTCAAAAGTTATTTCTCCAGTATTCGGGGATATGAGGAATATTATGGAGGGGCAAGCAGATGAGGGCGATATCCTTGGAGGAGAGGGCAGGTGGAGGAGTGGTTGAAGTGACTGTGGAATCAGGAATATAGGCCTGGACACGAAAGGAAGTGAAGCCAGGAAGGAATTCAGAGACTGGGAGATTGCACAAAGGTTGATGATTTTAATAGCATCAGAAACACACATAACAGGGTGGGGATAAGAAAATCTCCAGAAATGGAATCTGTCAGATGAGCAGCAGAATGAAAATCACTGACGTGGAGACGGGGTGAAGGAGTGAGATTGTAAGGAGTGCAAGAGACAGGGCAAGGTCCTGGAGAGGATAGCCACAGGCAGGGTTTGGATTGTGATAAACCCATGCCAGGTGCTGTGGGATTTGCCTTAGGAGGCTGTAGGGTAAACACACCTGATAGCAATAGCTTAACAATCTCTTTGGAATGACCCTCTATGGCAGACACACCTGAATGTGTGTTTCAAGCTAAGGAATCCAGGAGCAGCTAACCTGGAGATTCGTTCCTTGTCCATGAGGAACACCTGAGCCCTCATCCAGTCTCGTGGATCACAGGCCGCACAGGGGAATGAGGCTCTGAGTTCTGGGTTGGATGAAGGTTGCCAGGTGGAGGTCCTTAAGGGGAAGGGGGGGGTAAGTGAAAATGCTATATAAACTGCATGCTGGGAGCAAGAGGTTGTGGTTTTCCTGCCTGGCCCTCCACCACTGGGCTGTGTGAGCCCGCTGCCGTTGGTGCGTTCCTGTACGTGAGCTGGTTCTCCCGTCCAACCTGGCACCACCGGCCTCTTTCCCCGGTATGTAAAGCCTTAGTAAAATCCTATATCTTGTTTGCTGGCTCTGGGTCTCATCTTTGGCCTCTTGAACCTCAGCCCTATTGGGGTTAATAAGGATTCAGCACAACAGATGCTGATGAGGACATTTTGAGATTGACAAATCTAGATAATGAGAAAACTGTAAAAGCTTAGACTGTTTTACCCATAGGTTTCCTTTAGCTCTATAGCATATGGAGTTTGTAGGTAATTATACAGAAATTGAAAGCTAATGGAGACTTTTCAAGGAAGAGTCAGTATCTCCCTTATCTCTGGAGTTCAGGGAGTCCAGCACAGTGGGTAACACATTGACACATAGTAGGTGTGCAATAAATGTTAATTGAGTGACTTTGTGTAATCTCACATTTAATCCAAATATGAGTCCATTAAACTGTTTCTCACTTTTCCGAATCACAAACCAAAGACTGCTTAACCATTTAAAAAAAAATAAAAATCTTAATTGCTGTAAAATTGGGAATTTTAAGACACTAAAGTCTTCCTTCCAAAGCACAAAAGCTAGTTGCGTTTTGGTATTTTTCCTTCATTCATGAATTCAGCAAATATTCATTGAACAACAACTATGTGCCAGGCACTGTTCCATACATTGGGAAAAACAGTAGAGGAAAAGGCAAACAAGGCCCTAGCTCAGGGAGCTTAATTCTAGTGGGGGAAACACAGACAGTCAGCATATAAAAATATATATGTTAATTTCAGTTAGGAGGAGGGCTGCAGTGAAATTAAAACAAGTAGTGGGATGGAGAGTAACCAGGAGTACTGGAGTACAGCTCTTTTATATATAAGACAGTCAAAGAAGACCTCTGACAAGGTGACATTTAGCTGGGAACTGAAGGATAAGAAGGAACCAGCCGTGTGAAGATTGGGAGGTATTCCAGGTAAACAGGTGGTGTAAAGGACCCTATGGCAAGATCATGTTTAACAGAGAAGGACAAAAACAAGATGAATATGTCTATTCTGGAGTCTAGTGAGAAAGCCATAGCTTTTCCCAAATTCTTACATGTTTTTAGCATATGATCACAGTGTATATTCAATTTTTAAGGGCTGCATCATGGTTAAGAACAGTCTCTGCAGTGACACTGCTTGGAGCTAAATCCTGGCCCCTTCTTTTCTAGCTGGGTAACCTTGAGGAAATTTACCTAACTATTCTGGCAGGTTTTCTTACCTATAACTTAGTGATGATAATACCTACCTCATACAGTTGTGAATGTAAGATTTCACAGAATCATTTGGTTAATATTTATTGCACACTTATTTTGTGTCAATGTGTTAGCCACTGTGCTGGGCCCTAGAACTCCAGAGGCGAGGGAAATACTGAATCTTCCTCATATTAGCCTTAGACTTCTGTATAATTGCCCACAAACTATGATACAGAGGTTAAACACTAAATGAATTATCAATAATTGTTGTACCTGGAACATAAAAAGTGCTTCTTAAAATAATTAAACCTTTTTGCACCCTGACTTGACTGTATGGGGAAAAACAAGCCATTTTGTTACATACTCTTAATGATTATTTTTGTTGGCTCTGAGTATCCCCCTAATGTAATTAAATCTATAAGAAGCATGTTGTTTTAATTTTACTACATCATAAATCACTTGACAAAGACTATCACTATCATGCTTTGAAATCTTCTAAAATAGTGATCACCTGAGCGGCAGAGCGTAGGTGAAACAATAAAAACTTTTCACTGATCAAAATCTCTTTAAGAAGCATGGCTCAGTTTGATGGGTTTCTCCTGAGGTTACTAAATAACAACAAAAAAGGTAGATGTGCTATCAAATTCTATCCTGCCGGCTGAGTTTATCCTGTAGGAAAGTTATACAATGTTTCAAAAAACAAATTCAGTTGCCAGAAAAAGTCTCATAATTTACCATAAAAAAACAAATTTCTGGCTTCTGAAAAAGTCTTTTTATGTTAAACTTATAGAATTGGACATAATGGCTAAGAGGCAACAAATGTGGACAGAATCTGTTTTTAAAATATATTTACCATTCTTTCATAATTTCATGTTTTATCCTAATGTTCATAATGTTAAAAACATTGGCTAAAAATATTATAAGCTTTATATACTAAAATTCTGAACTATTTTATGGACAATGACTTGAGAAAAGTATGGAATGTATAGAGAAACCTCGAAAATTTATCTGTGGAGAAACTTCTTGAAAAAATAGTAAAGAAATTCTCCAAACTGGTAAACTTTTTAAAAAATAATTGGCGGTATGGAGGTATGCGAATATAAAGTTCTGTAAGTATGATTAACTTGAATCAAGTGAAAATATGAAGAGACAAATGTGGGTGATATTCTTATTGATTAGTGTGAATTATTGAAATAAACATCTTTTAAGTAATACTCACATTGTAATTGTGTAATAGGAAGCACACATTATAATCCTTTTGGTCTAAGTTAAATTTACCAAATGAAATTATATTTATGTGTATAGTCTTAAGGTCTGAAAAGTGAATTTCTAAAAGGCAGAGTTGACACTTAATAAATATGTATTGAAATTGCTAACATGTGAAACACAAACCTGAAAGGGGACTTGGAGATTAATCCCCCTGCTCAATTTTCTAGATGATGTAGTCAGATTCTAAGCAACCCTACTATAGTCGCAAAGCTAAAACTCTGTAACGGTTCTTTTGCATTGCACTGTGATTTATCAATTTTTTCTTCTACTGTTGGGTCTAAAAGTAATATAACTTAACATGCTTTTATGTTACTTTAGCCATTGAAGAGCAATATTCCATATTACTAAATAGCAGATTTTAAAACTTTCATTATTCTTAAATTACTAAAGAATACCATCTCAAAATGTCAGTATTCTAGATATTAATTTTTCCTATGGCTTACAGTTAATTAATTTTAAAAATAGGTCTCTAATTTTAGACATTTAAAAATATTAGGTCCCAAATGAAAATTCCTACAATTAGGTTTCCCCTGGGGAAAACAAAAAAGGCATTATATCATAAATATGTATAGCTACTAACTCAATAAACTCCTGTTTCTCTGACATCCACCTACAATGTTGCATCCTTTTATTCTTATTTCATTTTTGTGATTACAGAAAACTGGGCACAAACCAGAAAGTGTGGATTTGTGTGGAGCACACATTGAATGGGCCAAGGAAAAATCTAGCAGAAAGAATGTCTTTCAGGTAAGAATGTTACATATATTCAATTTATTCCTATTCTCTCTAAATCTGAGCTCTCTTGGGTAACTAAAATAAGACTACCTTCTTGTGATGTGGTCATGTACATGAACTCGTTGTCTGAAGGTCATGAAAGGCGACTCCTCTTCCCAGTTGAATCTTTGGTTTTGTTGCTTTTATTTCTGGCGACTGGTTGCTATATAAACACAAAATATATGTTGCATGTTGATTAATATAAACACAAAAGTCATTGAAGTTTGCAGTATATGTGATAGATGTCTGGGATTCAAACATGGGATGTTTGACTTAAATAGATTTGATCTAGAATTTTCAGATGCACACAAACTAAGATTCACCAAGTGTAAGCTATTTACATTCATTGACACTCTTGCCTTCCAGTCATTAATTACATTTACCAGTGTAACTTATAAGAATGGAGGAGGCTGAACAGCTATAAAAAATAGATTCTTTCATATTGCGTACTTTGGTTTTTTGAAAAAAAAAAAAGTTGATTAATAATTACAATCACATTCGATTGAATGGAAAGAACCAGATGAAATCCTTGAGAGAGATAAAATTGGAAAATGTAATTTCACACGTTACCAAAATCACTAATTTGCATGATTTATCTGGCAATTAATAATTTTAGATTATGGAGTTTGATTTTCTATTTTATATGAAATTTTATATTTCCAAAGTAACCAGTAATTAGGTATGTTTTAGAATTTATATAATTTAGTAGAAGAGAGATAGATTATAATAATTATTTTTTAAATTAAATGTCTTCTGAGAGCATGTTGGCCCTTGAATAAAAGTCAATTCTTCTTAAATGCTTTGCTGAAATTAATATTGTGTCCTATGGAAGCATAGGTAGGTGACGTTTTCTACCTATACTCACTGAGGGGAAGAAGCTGGTTTCCAGTTTGGTTTGTATTTTCCCGGTGCTGTTCAGGTATCTCCAAATAATTTGGGTCCGTGAAATATTTTAACACATTCTGGAATAAATTACTTTTCTGGTTCTAGTTTTATTTTGCTTAGGTATAGAGATTTTTTATCAAACAAGAAAGTGAGGGAATATATACAATTATTATTTGTCAATTAAAAATAAAATTTAAAAAGGAAGGAAGGAAATAAAAGGGAGAGAGAAAAGACAGAAGAAAACCAAACATGCTTGTCCTGAAATCACTGCTCTAAAGCTGAAAGTGACTAAGATGTGGCTTTACAGAATCAAGAAGGAGAAATAAACTTTCTTTTACAGGGAGGAACTATAGATCAGTGACTTCCCCTTCTCCCCAATTGCTTACTCTTATTATTCTACCACAAATAACACAATTTAGAGGTTATAATTCTAGCCTTATGACAAACCCAGATGATCAACATAAGAAGCTCTGAAGTAGACCGGGTAAGCTCAGTGGTAGAGCCTTATTATGTACTGTGAATTTAGCATCCTAATCACCAACATTGTAGAAGATGTTGAAATTTGTGGTAGACGTTATTCTTGGACAATAGCAATTCTTTGGAGATGGGCTAAGCCAGCCTTTTTCAGTTTCTTCTGTTAATCTTATGAAGAGTTAAATTAGTTCACAAATGGGGATGACAGTCAACTATATATGATGCATACAGGGCTGAAAATGCTGATGAAAAAATTATATTTTTATATAACTGTGAACATTATATGCACAGATACATTTCAGCCACCTATATTGACAGTGTGTATCATCCCAATCTTTTCAGGGTATGACAAACCACATCCTGTTGCAATTTTCTACTTGATTTTTATATTTTTGAATGTAGATCCTTCCAAAGATATTAAAAACTATTCTCACTTTTGGTAGCTTTCTGAAGGTGAAAATTTTGCCAGCCAGTTTTGTTTGTAATGTAATTAAACAGTTCATGGGGCCTCAGTCTTCTTACACATGCTTTATTTTTTTTTTTACTCTTGTACTTTTAGAGAAACAAGAGGTGATCATAAGGATATTGTGAATAACAAAGCAAAAGAAAAGATTAAAGTTTCATGTTCTGTTTTATTCTTTTTGAGTGAATCCCTTGGTTTCCTTGTCGTGCTGAAATCTTTTCATCACCTAAATGCATGACTTTTGGTAAAATTTACTAATACATATCGATAGATACAGACTATGAGAGTAAGCCTTTTGAGAGGAACAATATAAATAGCTTCTATAGTTCTGTTAACAAAAAAGCATCGGGAAGAATTTGCCAGAGAGCTAAATCTAGATGACTTGCATCAATATTTGATTAGATACATTAGCTGGTCAAACTCTCAGATGATCAGAATAAACATGATTATGTCTCAAAAACATGGTATTAAGGCATTGTTGGATGTTGGAGTGTGTGTGTGCAATGGTTCCATTACCTACAGAATAATGAAGTGTTTCTTCTTGACTGAAAAAGACCATCATAGCTTCAGCTGATGTGCTATGTTGGAAATAGCTTTAGAATTCCAAGTTTGAATTAGGCTTGGTGTTCAATCTCAGTCTATGAATTATAGATTACAGATAGCAAATGACTATTGAGATTTTTGGTTCAAGGAAAATCAAAGAGCAAAATTAGAAATAATTTTAAAATTTGAAATCTGTCTTTAAAAAGTTTGATGGATTAGCAATTGTATGCCATGTAATTACAATGGCCGCAGAGAAGTTGAACTTAAAAGGAAAACAAAAAATTGTGTGTGCCTGAGAGATGCTTGCAAGTCTCAGAAGCACACATTTGTGACAACCATAAATGGACAGATTTCATTTATTTCATTTGTTCATATATGCTGTTTGGATGTTTGTTTTCTCTTTGTATTGAAAGCCAAATTTTGCTTCCTAGTTGAAATCCTATCAAACTGTTGACACGGATTCAATCTTATTTGATTGCTATGTAGAAACATAACAATGACAACATTAATTATTAAGTTTTGGTATTCAACAACTTTCAGTAAATCAGAATGATGCTCGCTTGCTAAGTTTAAGAATATCTGCATATTTTATAACAGCACACCCTTTGGCCTAATTGGTACTACTTAACAATAAACAATAAAAGAATTCTATAATAAAGTATATATTAGATGTTATAATTTATATTAAAATATATACATGAATATACATGTATAAAATATATATACTTATATACATAAAATATATATGCAAATATACATATGTATATATACCGTACCTGTGTATATACACACCTAATAGCTTGACCTCAGGAAATAGAGTAAGCACTTCCACACACAAACACAGAAAGACGCTACACATTTATAAAAGATCATACAAATTCTAAGTTAAAGTGGTAGATGTCCATTGCTGCTAACTTTTGTTTAATTCTGCATTTATGTTCATTGTCAAGGACTGTCACAAGTTTGATGTAGTTTGAGAAACCTTTAGCAACTCAGCTGTAATGAGCTGGGTATGAGTTTTCTTAGTTAAGAGCAACACTAGGTCTTCATCAGGGATAGAGTGAATAAAAAGATTTATGTTCAAACCACATGTTTTAAACATTCCTGCTAAGTGCTAGTTTGCTCTTTGGTGTTTAGCCTGAAATTTAAAGCACTAAGGATTAAAAGGATTACAACATAATCTTAAATAATCCTAAATGTCATTTACAGAGAGATCGTTGTAATAACTAAATAAAACCATGTGGAAGGATGGCAGCATTGTCAGGCAGCTTCCCTCACACAAGCGGGGCTACTGTCACCTTCTATTTCCTGGCTGGGCACATTAGGCAGTTACAGTCTTTCAATAAGAAGTTCAACTGAGAAAATGGCTGCAAAATAATTTAGAACAAGTTTGTTTAAAAAAGAAACTCTTATATCTTGTTTACAAGTTGAAGGAAATTTTTCAGTTAGGTTTTGTCTTTTCCTTTGAAGACAAACCTTTCTGAGTTAAATATTTTGGAAAGCCTAGGGAAAGGAAGTTTGTGACATGGCTATCAAATAGACAACTGATATATCTCTAAAAAATTCCCCAACCTCCAAGGAGATATCCCCTTATTAAATATATGAGAGTCTCAAAGCGCTATAATTATTTCCATGTCATTAAATTTAGTACTTAAATATCTTTACTTAAATATTCTGTCATGCAAATTAGTTTTGTCTCCCCAAAGAAAATATATAGATAGAAACTATATCCCATACTCTCTTCTACTTATTAAACCAGAAGACTGAACACTTTTTAGCTGAATAATTGTTACTGCGAAGGGCAGAGTTGCATTTCTTTAGTAAAACAAAACAAAACAAATTCACTCCTATTAAAAAATAAAAATAGGAATTTGAATCCACAATATAGGCCCTGTACTCCAAAATTTCCAGGGTGTAAATAGGGAGTAAAGATGAAGAAGATAACTGTTTCCTGGGTCTTTTTCATTACAGGTTATAAGACAGCATTATTTATTTAAGACAATTAAATCATTTTTACTCTAAAAATTTACCTTTTCTTAGAGCCAGACAGTGACTGGGCCTCAGTTTTCCTGAGTTTTCTTTAAAATAAAGTTTTTAAAAGCATACATTGGGCTCTTCTATAGATTACATGCTTTCAGTAGGATAATTCTACCAATTAATAAATCATGGCTGATTAGGAATATGTCAATTACCTGCTTGCTGCTTGAAAGGCAGAAAAAATTAAATGACTAAAGAAGATGAAAGTCTGTTATCCTCCCCCCGCCACCACCAATTTGTAACCTCAGCAAATATCATGGTCACATTTCCTGGATTTGAGATTCTTTTTCAAGATTCTTTTTCAATATATTAAAAAATAGATCTCAGGGGACAGATTCTGTCCCTAAAAGTAAACCTCGGAGTAGATTTATTATTTATATTGCTTCTCTGACTTTGGATGGAGTCTTCTGACTATAATGTATATTAAACTTTTTTATGTAATATTTTTCATGGGTATGCATTACATTTAAACATAATTTGATCTCTGATCTGAATATGTCTTATCTTAAAATGTTTAAGTACTACTTAAGTTTATTAATGTGAAGATAATTTAATAACATCTTTAAAAAACATAATTTTAAGCCAAAAAGAAAACTACTGGTATTGTGCTTTTATCCATTTCCTTGTGTTACAAGTGGTGGTTTAAAATAAATCTGAGCTTTTACCAATTTACTCTTTCATTTTTCAGTGCTTGTAGTTAGACTAAATGCAAAAGGATGATTCTTCACATTCATACATGCATTAGATTTCCAGTAAAGCTGGTTTCACTTTAGAGAATTAAAGTATCTTAAAAGACACGGCGTTAAAAATAGACCAGAGTAAGAGAAGCATTCATGTCTAACACAGTTGTTTTTTGCTCTACAACTTGTCCCCAATCACTTTATCTACCTATTAGATATTGATCCATCATTCAGGAGGTGCAGTGGAGAGAACACATGAGTCTGGGGACGTGTGTTCCAATTTGGGCTATGTCAGTTGTAACTTTATGTAGAACTCACAGCAGGATCCTCCAGCTTTGTCACACCAAGGAAATATGAGATGACAGTCCTCACCTCACCTTCCCATCTGTTAATACTAAAATGAAGCAATCCTGTATGTTGTGTGTGTGAGAGCAACTACAAAGAAGTGATTTTAATATAAATACAGCAGACTTTCATTATTCATCTACTAACCAGATCATTTCACAATGTTTTGAGGGAAATTCCAGATAAGAATTTTAGAAGAATAGGGTTGAGAGAGGTAAATATCTGTGAAATGCAACTCAGAATTTCTGCTCTACTTCTGGTCTTTCTGTTGCCTTCTGAACTTAATAGACTGATATTTAATACACAACATGAAAATCTTTTTATTGTCTAAGAATATAGATCCTTAATCTTATTTTTAATGTGCTATTCTTAGCGTCATTAATATAATATCCAATTAATATAATCAACGACATATTCAAATTAATACTTAAAAGTATATCACCTTGAAAGGCCTACCAAACTGTTAATAGAAACTTGCAAAAGCTAACTTAGAAACAAGTGTAGCAACGATGCCCCAAGTGAAAGAGGGACAGTAGTGACACTTATTACTCCCCTACTGAGGTATCAGTACAATACTGTTTTTCTGATTGAAGGGGAAAGAGATATGATTATTTGAATGATGTTTAGCTTCACTTCTGTTGATGGGTTTACACAGATTTTGCACAGAGGGAGGCATAAAATTTTATAATTAGAGATCTGATTTAGGAATATGAATGTCAGGGGTATATAAAGATTGAGTGCAAATGGTAGTATCTGGGGACAGGAAATAAAATTGATTGTAAGAATCTAGATGAGACCAAGAGAGCACGTTAGCTTTGACTGATGAAAGGAGAAACAGAAACAAGAAGATGGATGGAAAGTACATTCTGCAAATGAAGAACATGCCTATTGGTTCAGATAATGTGACTTGGGAACCACTGTCTTTTTGCATGTTTAATTTTCTAAGAAATAAACCTTTTTTAAAAAATATATTCTAGACATCTAGAATTAAGATATATAAACTAAGTATATCGTTAGGGAAAACAACACGAACTTTATGTTGCCTGGGTGATCCTGCGAAGCTCACTAGTCAAAGCCTTAGACATCAAGGATGTATGCTCATTTGCACACCTTCGTTGTTTCATTACTAGAGGGCATAATGCTGCCTTACCAGATTCATTCTTTTTGAACTATCAAAGCAGCATGCAACCAGATGACAGTAAAGATTGAAAATAGTAGTATTAGTACATTTTGGTCCCCAATTAGTGAAGGGAACCAAAATTTTGTAATTCTAAAATACCATAAAACAAAAGAAAAATGAAAAAAAAAGCCAACTTGGCTTCTTCTGTTTCTAACATTTCAGCAGAAGAATGGATGCACATCACCTAATGAACTTAGACAACTGGATAGCTCACTTCACATTGCCTTCTGGAATAGCTGGCTATGTGAGCTCAAAGATATGAGTTGTGCAGTTGGAATAAATTGTGGGTTTTAGTCTGACACCAGGCTAAATGCACCATGCTGTTCTTCATTTACCGACATCACATTGTGAATCCCCTCCTCTCATGGAACATATTCTGTTTCTTGATGATTTGGTAGAGCTAGTGTGATGGTCTCTATGCCATCCGTGGGCTCCTGTGGCTTGCAACGCACTTTCTCTGTTTTCCCATAAGCAGAATGAGACTAACTGAGCCACATGGGGGTCAAACCTGAGACTTGACACGATGTACTCAAACCTGGGCAAAAGAAACCACTGCCACTGGGGAATTTTATTGAGTAAGATAGAATCAACAAGTGTATGGTTTTTCTACTTGTTATTTTTAATCTCATTTATAAAGTATAGAAAATATTATATTGATGCTAGCAAGGCAATATTCAAGCCAAGTGATCCTTTTTCATATCTGTTTCAATATTTTTTATTTTTAAAGAGAGCAGCCATGTGTATTTCATGCTGTATATGATTTTTAATAGCAAACAGACCTATTCCAGAAAAAGGAACAATTTAATCCCTAAAGCTGGTACATAATAGATGGGGCCAGTAAATGGTATCACATTTTACAGCTTGTCCATAAGGATGACACAGGGTGAAATAAAATTGAATGCTTTTGGATAGCACAGGATCACTGGCAGATAAATAGATGATGCTATTCAGTTTTTAGAAACATAAGGTAATGAAGCTGGATCTGAAAGCAAGAGAAAAAAAAAAAATATATATATATATATATATTCAGTG
The DNA here is from genome assembly GCF_028878055.3 of Symphalangus syndactylus. NCBI lineage: Eukaryota > Metazoa > Chordata > Mammalia > Primates > Hylobatidae > Symphalangus > Symphalangus syndactylus. The sequence continues at coordinate 68,019,269 of NC_072444.2, forward strand.
TTTATATGCCACAAGCCACTGAGCAGGAGGAAAATCTGGGCAGTGGTGAGCAAAGCTGAAACCTCAGAGCAATGTTTAAAGCAATATAAGAAAATAACAAAGCAAGCATCCATAAACAAAGGCTTGAACAGAAAAATAAGTTCAAGATGAAAGGAAAATGGCCACACTTACGCATAACTGGAAAGGCCACTTATGGCATCTATGCATACAGTCTCTCAATGTAAGAGTTAAACATACTACTAAAAATTTAGCAGAAAAAAAATTTCAAAAGATATAAAACACTGCAGGGCAGTTAAGGATTCTTGGTACTTGAAGAGGGGAGGAGGCTGCTCTTTTATCTTAACAAAACAGGATGTTGAGAGATGGCCTAAGTGAAACAATGAAATGAAATGGTTGATGTTAGGGAGAAATCAGGAAGGAAGCTGTTTGAACTCTTTTCGGATAACACTGATGGGTATGAGATGGCTTAACCAAGGGAGAGGCGTTCACGTGGAGGGTTTATATGCGTTTCTTTTTAGTAGAGAGCTATTGGATTCTTGACCTCAGCCTCATCAATTTACCTAACATTGCATTTCCAGCACTGGGAGAAATTCTAACAGTCTCACTTTCTGGGCGAACAAGTGCAAATTAAAAAAATTACAGTGGCAAAATTAACAAATTGCAGAAGCATCTTGAAAACAGAAATACCAATATTGAGGATTCCTTTTCCAAGTAACTTAGAAAGACCTTGATTGTGGTCTTTTTTTTTTTTTTTTTTTTGAAGTTGAATTTAAGCAATGCTTCATTTTCAAAATTCCCATGCCATTGATCAAGTAAAAGATAAGCTTCTGATATTTGAGATCTGCGATAGATTTGAAATCAATTCATGGAAAGGGAGGTTATGAACATACTCTTTTGATGTGTAGGATGTACTGATAGGGGTGGCAGAAAATTATGTGAAACCCTTCTCTTTTGACAGCTATACTGGAACATTTATAACCACAGATGTTATTTGTCCATCAGAAAGGAAAATATTTGTTTCAAGCTTCAGGCATTTTCTATACAGTATCAAAATGAAATTCAATCTCAATGTTTAATGCATATGAAAATAAGTATTTGGAGGGGACAAATACTAGAAAACAATTGAACCCCACAGAATATAACTAGTAATATGGAAAAAAATGCTGGCTTCATTACGAGCAAATTTGTCCTTTTACTAAACTAAGGATTGTTCTATTATTAACATAGGAAATCTTAGATGGACTGCACAGAATGCTGCATTATTCATAAAAGCATTGCTGCCATCTGGTGGCTACTTGGCATTTCAACACTGACTTCTCTGATTCGATTTGACTGGGTGCTCTTGGGAGGTATTTAAAGAAGAGCTTTAAGTGGTAAAATATAAATGTGGACCTCCTCTGGCCCTACATGTCATTCATCTGATGGCAGTCCTTTCTCCCTGTCTGGTCGTGGAATGGAGGATTCAGGGAGAGGAAATGAGATACTTGGATATCTTTTGTCCTGAATATGAAAGTATATTTTACATGGCTTATCTAAAGAAGTTACTCTTGGCTGTTGTTGACTGATGAATTTTATCAACATTCATTTCTGTTGGCAAATAAGTATATACCCAAATATTAAGAAGATTTATTGAATCTAAAGATATGCTATTTTGCTTAAATAAGAATATACATGAGATGCTTTAATCCCTCATTTGGATCTAAGCATGAATTTTTTTAAGTTATCACTCACTGAATTTGACTTTAGAAATAATATAATTTAGAATGTCAAGAAAGAAAATGTGTAGAGGTTCATAAATTTCTTCCCATTTATTCAATTGTTATATTAAAAGGGTAGGATTGTTAATGACTCAGAAACTCGTAATCCTTCTTCATGAATTTTCAAGTTAAATGACAAATACTCAGTTCACATCGCACTTTTTGTTGAAAATAAAATAGTTAAAATTTAAGAAATTTTGATGATTCTCAAGCATCAGTGTATTAACTCATTCTTAACAAGAACCAATTAGAATTAGGATATCTGTGTAATTTTAGTATGGTTTTAAGTTTCCAATAATTGTAGAAAGTCTCCTTGTATGTAATGAAAACCTTGACCCTTTAAATGGCTATTTATATAGATCACAAGTCTTTGAAGATTATAGGAGATAATGAGTTAAAATTGCCCCAGGAGGAAAGCTGAAGTTTTCTTCTGAATTCTCGGGGATGATATTTAATTGTTAATATTCAGTTTCTAGTGAATATTTCCCTGTATCATTAAACTGCCTTCTGATTTAGTAAAAGTCAGATAACAAAGAACGATTACACTAAATCTAGAGAATTATATATCGAATGAATATTATCCTTTACAAGAAAATGTGGAAATGCCTATATCGAAAGTAAGACTTTTGGGTTTTATCTTTAAATTTGTGGGTAAGATTTTCAATCTGTGAATACATACTTGCTATTCCCTTTGTTACTAGCTATTTCTACCACTAAAAATAATTACTTCTTCAAAATATGTCATTTGGCTTATGGAAGAATGTTGCTCATCTTCTCTAGGAAGATGGCTCGATTCTCCATCCTTCCTCTGTTCTCCATTCTAGCCACATTTAGGAAGAGGATATGAACAACAACAGTAAAACCTTGCAAAGAAAGTAAAATCAATAATGATTATATCCCTGTCTCTTTCATCTGTAAGTATAAAATTGCAACTAAATTATTCTCCTAATAGACTTGGATACAACCCTGAGGTGGTATCTAATGGCTCCATAATAGAGATAGTAAACCTTGTAGCTATGGTCAGGATGCCCTAGGTTTTAGTCATAAGTTGCTAATGTTTGTTTCAATAACATTTGCTCTTTGGCAGCTTTTACAGCTACTTAACACTAAATTCCCATTTAGTCAGGAGGATCATTCATATACTGTAATGAATGATGTCACCTTAAATCCTTTAGTATGTAATTGCTGGATGTTACATTTTATAGTGGGGCATTTGATGGTGTATTTGTTTATGCTAAATTTTATGACAGTGACAGCTGTATCTTGGAGGAATGACTTTTTTTTTTTTTTTTTTGTTTTTGAGACGGAGTCTCACTCTGTCACCCAGGCTTGAGTGGAGTACAGTGGCACCGTGTTGACTCACTGCAACCTCCGTCTCCTGGGTTCAAGCAATTCTCCTGCCTCAGTCTCCCGAGTAGCTGGGATTACAGGAACCCACCACCATGCCCAGCTAACTTATTATTATTTTTTTTAATATTTTTAGTAGAGACGGGGTTTCACCATGTTGGCCAAGCTGGTCTCAAACTCCTGATCTCAGGTGATCTGCCCGCCTTGGCCTCCCATAGTGCTGGGATTACAGGCCTAAGCCATGTGCCTGGCCGACAGTTTTCTTTCACAGGAATCTAGTTTCAAATCTTTTTAAGCAAATAGTTTCATCACATTTGCCTTCTGGCTTAGGCTGGGTTCCCCTGAAAGCAAAATTCGAAACTAGGAATTGTGTGCAAGCAGTTTATTTGATTGAAGAAAGCAGAAATTAAGGACTAGCAAGAGTGAAACAGAAGGAAGAAAAGCCAATGCAGAACCCATTATTGAGGTGGTCACAGGGTGGCTAGGACACTTGCCAGAATTTTCCACCCAAGGATGGACAAGATGAAGCATTTGTTCGTTAGCTCCTGAGCCTTTGGTTTCTGGTTGCCTCGGGGAAGGGATAATGTCTTTAGATCTTGAGTTTCAGGCTGTTCATGGGTGGGCGTGTCAAGAAGGCTCTTTCAGGTGTCCTACCCTGTAGAACCAGGAAATATCCACAGCAGAAAGTAAAAGATTGTAATGCATGCTGAGGCAAGATGCAGTCAGTACAAAGGAGTTGAAGTCCACACAGAACTGTTGCACCAGCTGCAGCAGTAGTGACACCCACACAGCTAAGAGGATGTGCACAGGAAGCATCTGACGCAATTTACCCCTTGCAATATTCAAATTTACTTATGTTAAATCTAATCTGTTGCCATGTCTTCAGAATGGTGGCTGGTCTCAATCTCTACAAAAGAGCTAATAAAAAAGTTTTTGTTTAAAAAATAAAAATAAGAAAGCTTCACTCCTCCACTGCAACTGTGTATGACGCCATATTTGATACTTATCATCTACCACCTTCACTCATTCTAGATTTTCCTCATCCTCAGCCAGGAGGAGTCTAGTCAGTTTTGTTTGCCTGATGGAGTCAATCGGACTTTCATATATGCAGGGTCTGAACCTTTGATTTTTTTTTTTTTTTTTTTTTTTTTTTTTTTTTTTTTTTTTTTTTTTACTTTGTCACGCCCTGTTCACTGTAGTTGACAGTTCCCTGCTCTCATCAGGCCTAGATGCACCACAAGACATCTCAGTGAATCATCTGACTTCCAGATTCATTCTTCCTCCTGCTGCTGTGCATATGCAACCTTACTTTCTCATTATAATTAGGGTCAGTTATCCCCATGAATATAGTAGCTATTTTAGTTGCCTGCTTGTACACATCTTGAGTATCCATAGTTACCATGCAGTGGTCACAGCTTTGAGTTCATGATACTTACTAATCCCTGTTACAAGCAGAGCTCTCCTGTATCCCAAGAATAAGAATCTCTAATTCAGCAGAGCCAAAGTTGCAAAACCCAGAAGCATACATGCTGCAGATAGGTTACTACGGGGGCTACTCTTACTCCTACCTTTTCATCCTTAGACCCATATATTCCACCTACTGGAGACACCATGTGATGTAACATCATGTATCAATGGTGTGCCATGCATTGATTCAGTGAATATACTGCAACTTGGAATATTGAACCCCCAAAAAACAGGATCCTGTCTCCAAACTACTACCTAAGCAGACACTTTAAGAGGCCACTTCATTGTTAGATCAGGTTGAGTTCTTCCAAGTGATGTGACGTTTAGTAAGAACGGCAGATCTTAAGATCACGTGCCTGGGGTTTCATTTCTCTCATTTCCTTGAATTCAGGCAAGATCATGAATCACCCCACATTGCTAATTCAGCATTCTTAAAGATCTGGACTGGTAGGGCAGGCAGAGACACCATAAACAGAGAAAGCAAACCCATAGAATGAATCACTGTTCCCCCAAGGATGGAAGAGGTCTGATGTTGTCAGTTTGCTGTCAAATACCTGGTTTGTCCTGAAGGGGTCAGTATCTGCCTCTGCTGCTGGAAGATCATGTAATCAACCGCGGTGGGTAGCCTTGGGGAGAAAAAGCCATGATGTCGAGTGTGTGCAGTGTCTCCATCTCTGCCACATGGCCACTCCACTCATGGGCCTATTGTGCATGTTGTCAGTGACTAAAGAGAGGCTAAAAAACTTCAACTGACTAGTCATTGGTGCATTGGCTTTCCCTCTGGTAGATGTAGACAAGGGTCTGCATGCTCTGGACACATTCTTATGAATCTTCTAACATTTCCCAGGCTTCTTGTTTCTAATCTTTCAGACTGTCTCCTTCCAGGCCTCTGAACAGCAGGAAAAGTCACCTTCCACTGCCTGGAAATCAGTCTATATTCTAAATCAGTCTATATTCTAACCTCAGGCTACCCTCCTCTCGAGATTGCTGCTTGCATCTCTGTCCCATGGGAGGATTTCTCTTCACCACAGTCCTATAAGATGACCAGGTGGGTCTACGGTGCAGCTGCAGTCTTTTGTGTGTGTGTGTGTGTGTGTGTGCTCACCAACTTACTGAGCTAACCCATCCATGAATCAGGCTGGAGGTTTTTTTTTCCATCATTCATCAGCTGGCTTCAAGCATCTCCATGAAGCCCTAGGGGAGAGCTCAGGGAGAGGCACCAGTGTTAACAGTGACAAGTAAAATGGGAATTTGAGCCATCTGTTCGTGGAACTTTCTTAATCCCTCTAGACCTGTTTGGGCCAAATTCTGAATATAGCATTTCAATCCATGGATTGTTGTCCACTCTATGATTCAGTGAATTCATAAATACCCAGGTCATCATGAGAAGCTGAAGCCATAGAGTTGTCTGATGTCTTAGAGTTAGATGTTCCTTCTCTATTCTGACCCAGCAATAGGCCAGAAGCTACTTTTCAAATGGGAAGGATATTTTTGCTGTGGAAGGTAAGGCCTTCCTCCAGAACCCTATAGACTTTCGTTGTGAGGCTGTTAGTATAACCTACCACACACTCCACAGTAATATTATATTTTACTTTCTCACTAAATTTTCTGAATCATATTCCCAAGAGTCAAGGAGCTCACATGACAGCCTGGACCTGCTGCAGGCATTGATAGTTATGAATAGCCACCCTGGTGTACGAATGACATTCAGAAATACTCCTGTTGTCCAATCTACTAACTTACCTAGTAATGACAGCCCCGGGCTTGTGGTCATATCACCATATGAGAATATCTGAGTGAGGCCCAGATTCCTGATTGTCTGCAAATAGTGGTAGTTTTAAACCACTAAATATTGGGCTAGTTTGTTACAGAGCAATAGCTAATTGATACAAGTAATACGTCTACAGATACAATAGTTGGATTTTGACAAGAAATGGTGACGTATTTGAAAGTCCAGTTCAACTGGTATTAATGGACCTTGGAAAAAAGGTAATGAGACCACAGTTCTTGGTGTCGGCTTCTAATAATTGATTACCAAGCACTAGCTCCATAGAGGTTTGTAGAGGACATGCAGGTGGTGCCATTTCATCTGGTCATGTAGCTTTTCTATTACTCAGATTGTTTATAGAAATAGCTGCCTAACAAAGTTAACTTCTAGGAAGTATGCCAGGTTACACGGAATCATACCAGAGTCTTAGAATCACATTGGGCTTTCACCCAAAGTTTTTGCAACATTAGGTGGAGGCAATATAATTTGGCTTGAAAAGTTACGAGGGAAAAAAAATGTCAGAAAATGCTCATGGAACAGGGTGTTCATAGTCTTCAAGATAGGATCTTTCTTGGCCTCCTGAAAATCAGAGAAAATTGTATATCTGTGATTTTTTTTTTTTTTTAATAGTACAAACCAACAGAATCCAGGGTTGTCACTGATCATTATTAGGCCAACAACTGTAGAAGTTCTAACCCCAAAATTGAGCTGTAAGACATAAGAGCAGATAGAGCTACAGGTGGAAAATCTGAACATAGTCTAAAAGTTTTGGCACTTCAAGAGCTTCTGGGGGAAAGAAAAGAAATTTGATTTCTGTGTTGCTGATGGAAAAGCTCAAAAATTACCTGAGAAAATTGTATTTGACATATTTTTATTGCAAATGGTATTTTGCTATTTGTTTCTAAAAGTTGAAAATGACCTTGCATGTTAAAAATCATCAGTTTAGAAAAAATATGAAGTCTATGTTTGTTTGCATTTGGAATTAAGTATTCCAATAATTTTTTAATTTAAAAACTTTACATACAGAAAGTGTTATTATTTTGGAGAGTTTTCTTAGGATATTCCAGGCCAGTGATATTTATTTGGGTAAGGTGAACATGCAATTCTTAGACTTGCCTTTGTTAACTTTTAGGTTTTTTCCTTCCCAAAATATATAAACAAAAAGGTTTAACTTATTTCTTTCCGAATTTTTCTGACATAAATAAACCCAAGATAAGCATAGTGTATTCATGTTAAAGCTTCATAACGCTAAGTCTGTTCTGTCTTGGATTGAAAATTTATTTGAATTCCTTCAATTAAATTAAAATTTAAAATTTCAATAAAATATATTATTTCTAAATCTATTTTAGGTTAACTTCAGGAATAGAAACTGATGAAAAACAGGGGGTAAAATTATTCAGTTACATCAAACTCTAGGTGTTAAGTGATTTTTTTTTTAGAGTTATTTTAGAAACTGTGTGTTCAGTTATTACTTTTTCATAGTACTGAGTAGAGCTCCAGAAACTTGGAAGAGTCAGTTTTCAAAAATGTCTAATTTATGGTTAGGAAACTGAATAACATTCAACTATTTCCCATTGTTTCCCACTATGTCCTTTGTTCCACAGTTATTTTAAATAAATTTTCTCACTTCATGTAACATCCCCTTTTGATAATACTATCAATTTATCTTCTAAAGTCAAGCAAAATTAATTTTTTCAATATAATACAAATCAAACTATGGTGAAAATTTCAGTGATAGAAGGTAGCTGAAATATATTTCAAGTACAAGCTCTAAGAAAGTAACTAAGACTTGGATTATGTAGAGTGCTTACTTGCTATTGGTGAATACTACTTTGCTGGGCCCCAAAACAGGGCAGACTAAAGGTGGTTGGTAGTTGCCATTGTATGAAGGTAGATTGCTTTTACAAAAGATATAATTTGGAAATGATATGTATCTATGACATGTTTCTTATTTTGTTCAATTAGCATATTTGTTAAGTTTACTTATTAAAAATGAAACATTTCTGAGATAATTTCCTATTTTAATAACTCCAATCTGACTTAGAGGCAGAGAGATAGAGGTCTCCTTAAATTATTTTGCATAGGGTTTCCATTGTATGGACAAAATTCTTACACTTTTTTTCATCAACTTTGCTCAGGATTCGCTCATGTTTCTAAATAAATAAAAGATAAATAAAAACAAGTTAATGAAGAAAATACTAACAGGACAATACAAAGGACCAAGTATCATTGGAGTTTTGGTTTATCATAGTTCCATGTATGGCCCCTGTACCAACCAAAATAGGCTAAACTATGCTTTGGGAACAAATTTCTGTTGTTCAGTTCAATACCGTCTTCAGTCTGAGATCCAGGTTGATGGAATAGTCTCTTTCTGGAAGGGTGTGACAAGCAACATGTTTGCCTTTAAAGCTCTTAACCTGAAAGTGGCATATGTCACGTCTGTCTTCATTTCATGAGACTAAGGAAGTCACAGAGCCAACAAAGCACAAATGCATAATCCCTCCATATGTATGGTGATGGCAGGAAGAAACACTAGTTGGCATGGTAAAGAATTGTAGCCCTACCACAGTCCCTACACAACTAAATATTCAGATCACCTGCTCAATCTAAATAAAAGTTTGTCATAGTTGTTGTTGCTGTTTAAATGAAGTAAACTTTCATAAAGCCATTCCAGAGATAAAGGCACATTTAACATAATTTATTGAGTACTTGTAATTGATGGTAACATAATGACTCATTTAAAAGAACCATTCAGCTCCTTTGATAAACACTGTTGAGTGTCAAGTTATTCAACAACATATGTCAACCTGCATACTGATTCATATCTATTTTTAAAATTCAGAAGTGTTAGGAATATGGAAAATTTGAATTAATAATTATTTAAGTCCAAGGCAGATGCATAAATTATAGGGGCTGAAGGTCGAAGAATTCAGGGTGAAATAAGTATTTTCTGAAGGTGACAAAAATGAGGTAAGGGTTGAAAAGTATTTGCTTTCAGTAATTGAAATATGTAAATAGGTTTAGTCCTTTTTCCAATAGTAAAAGAATATATGTTATACATCATCAGATGAATTGGTGTTCTATTCACAGATATTTGTACAACATTTTTAAAGATATAAAGTGCATACATATCCTACATAAATTTTTTTGGCGTGTTGGGAAATGCTCTGCTGAGAAGATACACTGTTGGGTATCTTTGTTGTTGAAATAATTATTTCATGGTATACAAATATCTAGTACAAAAAATGTTTAGCTAGTTTTATGAAATATATCCATGTGGGCATGTATACTAAAGTGATAATATTAGAATGGATGGCAGATAGAATGATGGTCGTTAATGTAAATTGCTCAATAGAAAGAAAACCCCACATTTTGCTTGGGAAAAAACCATCTGTATTTTCAGAATGCGGCATAAACCTCATTTTTAATGCTCTAGATTTGTTACAATAAGTAAAAACTACTCTAATTTTGGCAAAAGTACCAACTAGTGTCAGTGAAAAATGATTGCAATTCAACTCTATGTATGTAACTATCATGGCAAACTAATTTTATAGAGTGTAGTTTTTTTTTCCACTTTGAAGACGTTGGTGATAAATCCTATTTTTCTAATGTACAGCATATTGGTTTAAAACAAACAGACGAAAAGGCCCTCAAACAGCAGTCCCAGTAAACCAAGTTGCAATTAGCTGCCACTCCTGGGAAATATTCTAGGATATGTGGCTGGCACTTGAAAAATTTACACCTTCTGAAGAAAAGCAGAAAAATTCTGTCAAACAATTAAACTGATCGGAATTCCCAAGAATATAGAAAACCAAAATGAGTCTTATGTTAGAAAAGAATGGGAAATAGTTCTGTATATGGCTGCAAATTGGAGCAGAACAAGTAAAAGATTTTTTGCACCTTGTATAAATCATTTTTTTTCTTTAGGACAAATATGAGGCAAGTCAAGGAAAAACTCACTGTACTAGTTTATTTTAAAAAATTACACATTAGAGTTTGAAAATGTAATTAGTTAAATTACCTCAAAATAGCAATAGGATAGATGTTAGTAATATTTTTGGATAAATGAATGAGATGGTTGTTAAATCTATGTACAAATATACATTGAACAACCAAGCTGGTTAAAAGTAAAAATCCGTATATTACTGTTAAAGAATGTAGAAGATATCAAGATGAGAAATATTCAAATTAAGAGTAAGATAGAAGAAGAAATTGGCACTTCTAAGTTGCAATTAGGATAAACTCTTATAACTTTGATTAAAAGAAAACTATCCAGTACAATGGAAAGGGAAGACCCTATTGTATCTGCCTTTCCTATGTAAATATATTCCAAAGTGTTATAAAAATTTAGACGTCTTAGATTCTCAAGGAAATTAAATGTTTTCTTGTTTAAAAGGCTGGTGTTTGGTAGATAGCTTGAAGAAAGAAAAGACTATGGTTTGCATGTTTCCTATGCCAAATATTTCTATGCTAACATCTTCAAATGTGGGTTCATTATGTTCTAATTCTCTAATTTATATAGAAATTAGAAGCTTATTAAAGTAATGCTTCTCAAACTTTTCCATTAATAAGTCTCTAAAGAGAGAATAAAATACTTTGAAAGTCTGGAGAGGGGTCAGAGATAAAGATACAGATTTAGGGATTTTCAGAATTTAGATGATATTTAACACATGAGGTTGAATTTTTGCCATTAAAGCTGTAATTTTTGTCATATATAAAAGAAATGAGTCTTATACAAGTCGTGATCCTTACAATCAACTTGCTCTTCAGTTCCTAAATTTCACAATCATAGTGATTTTATTGTATTTTTTTTAACAGTACTCCTTTTCAGCTGATGGCAGAGACTCTTGATCTCTGAATTAATATCGCCTCAATGAGTCATCCTTCATTAGTAAGATGAAGAATGAATTCTCTTTTACTCAATTATGCTCTGAGCATTTTCCATGAAGATAAAGAACAAAATAATCCTGAATTTTAAATCTCTGACTTGGTTATGCCTATACACCTTCCAATTGGAAAAAAATGTTCCAAATCACTTCCTATAAGTTATAAATTTGTTAAAGGTTCTTTTTTTTTAAGTCAAGCTACTTTTAAAATATTTATTTTTACTATTTCTTTGATTATACTGAGAAAATCAAGAGGAAAATTATTTAAAATAAATCATTCTCAGTGATATATTGGCCACAGGTTTATGCTATCAATCTTGCAAACATGCCTGTTAATTGATAAGTGTACACATCCCATTACATGCAAGTATCAGTACCTTTTTTTACAGAAGTTTTCTAAAATGAGGTACACATGTTTTGTTGAGGGTTTATAAGAAAAATATTTCTCCATTAAGTATTAATCTGTGCTGCATTTTTTTTTTTTTTTAAGAGAGTCTCACTTTTGTCACCCAGGCTGGAGTGCAAGGGTGTGATCTCGGCTCACTGCAACCTCCGCCTCCCGGGTTCAAGCGATTCTCCTGCCTCAGCCTCCCGAGTAACTGGGACTACAGGCGCGCACCCCCATGCCTGGCTAATTTTGTGTTTTTAGTAGAGAATGGGTTTTGGCCATGTTGGCCAGGCTGGTCTCTAACTCCTGACCTTAGGTGATCCGCCTGTCTTGGCCTCCCACATATTCTTAACCAACTACATATTTTTTATAAAACTTCATTTGATTTTAATTGTGCTTAAAATGTTGCCACACAGTAGTCTTCAACCTTGTAGACATTTCTGTTTTGCTTTGAATATGATCTTCTTGGTATTTACAATTTAAAATTCTTACCCATCCTGATCGGTAGCTTTTCACTTGTATTGCCTATTTTTGAAAGAACTTCAATATTTTTTAGCATTTGCTGTTTGACCCATTGGTGATATTTAATATGTTCGTAATTTATTTTGCTGTATAGTATGAAGTAACTCAAGTACTCTGCACATTCAATATCATTTGGTAATTAATGAATTGCTCTTCTAATGTTCTGTGATGCTTATTTGTAATTACATATTACTTTCCTTTTTAAATAAATGTATCTCAGCGACATTTTCTTTGGTATTGACATAGTATTACTGTTTTAGTTATTTTAAACATATAATTTATTATAACTACTAGAAAGTCAAGTCTCCTGGTCAGCTTTTCTTTTCAAAATTATCTCAATATTGCTATAGCATTCTCAGACTGTTAGTATGGTATGAAAACAACCTGATTTTGGCTTCTGTAAGTAACCTCTTTGGCACTTGTGTTTATATCTTCATTCAGAAAATTTTAGAAAAACACATTTATTAGTCATATTCAAAATATTTTAATGTATATGCAAAAACATTTGAGGTCAAGTTATTTGTATTAATGTTCATATCACTGATGATCACTTCAACTTATGCTTTTCAATCTTCACGAATTCAAACTTTCTGTCCAATAGCTCCTCTCCATTTTTCATGTGTACCATTTCTATCCCAAAATTTCCATCTGCCTTTCTTCTGTATCAGAAATTGAAGTTTCTGCTTTCCATTGTCAGCACAATTTTATGCACTATTAATTATGTTCTTTTCTGTCTTTAATAAAGATTTGAATTCTGCTACTGTATGTAGATTTCTCCTGCATTGATTCTTTACCTTCTTCAGCCATATGTGCATTCCATTTGGTATTAACCCTTTAAAAAAGCAAATCTTCCATTTCTGGCAGTATAAATTACAAGTTTTCTGTTACTGAGAGGTCAACACAGGTACATTCCTAAAGTTTCTATTTCTTGTAATAAATCTACCTTCCCCCATAACCCAGATAAACATTTTCTCTGTATCTTTTAAGGATTTCTTCTCTTCTAATTTGTAGACACCTTTTCTAGGACCTAGGTTGATACATGTTTGGTTTTTGTTTTTTTTTTTTGTTGTTGTTGTTTGTTTGTTTGTTTTGAGACGGAGTTTCACTCTGTCGCCCAGGTTGGAGTGCAGTGGCACCATCTCGGCTCACTGCAAGCTCCGCCTCCCGGGTTCACGCCATTCTCCTGCCTCGGCCTCCAGAGTAGCTGGGACCACAGGCGCCTGCCACCTCACCCGGCTAATTTTTTTGTATTTTTAGTAGAGATGGGGTTTCACCATGTTAGTCAGGATAGTCTCGAGCTCCTGACCTCGTGATCCGCCCGCCTCGGCCTCCCAAAGCGCTGGGATTACAGGCATGAGCCACCGTGCCCTGCCGTTTCTTATAGGTTTTTATACTTTCAAATCTACTTGAATTCTAACAAAGTCATTGCATCTCATCTTCAAGTTGAAGGAAAATCGATGTGTCAAATATCCTTTTCCATGTTCTGCTCATTAAAAGGAGATGGATTTATTTCAAGAACTAAATTGAAATGTATTTTAATTTTAAACAGTTTGTAGAATTTCAAACAGTTTGTAGTTCTTTTTTTACTTGAATGTGGGCATGAATCTATAATTCCCTAGAAGAATGAACTATGCCTTGTGTTCTTTTAAATCGCCAGTCATTGTTGATTTTACACATCAAGTGAAATCTATCCTCTTCTCATGCTGCTTCCTTAGAAGCTGATGGTGGTGGCAGGTGAAGAAGGTGGGATAAAAAGGAATGTGAATGGTCCTGGTGGCCCCAGAAAACAGGTCACGCATGGTAGGCTGATGATCATGAGGCTTTGCGGTGAGCAGGGCAGGCCAGAATGTATCAGGGAGGAGAGCTAACCAAGGGCTTTCTTAACATCCATACTCTTTCTGCTTTTTCTGCTTAACATCCATACTTTTTCTTCATTGAAAAGTTCTAGAAATGGGCCAGGCACAGTGGCTCACTCCTGTAATCCCAGCACTTTGGGAGGCTCAGGTGGATGGATCTTCTGTGGTCAGGAGTTCGAGACCAGCTAGCCAACACAGTTGAAACCCCATCTCTACTTAAAAAAAAAAAAAAAAAAAAAAAAAAAAGAAAATTGCCAGGCATAGTGGTGGGCGCCTGTAATCCCAGCTATTCGGGAGGCTGAGGCAGGAGAATTGCTTGATCCCAGGAGACAGAGGTTGCAGTGAGCCGAAATTGCGCCACTGCTCTCCAGCCTGGCAACAGAATGAGACTCTGTCACAAAAAAAAAAAAAAAAAAAAAAAATTCTAGAAATGCATTAGCTGCTCATCTCAATCCAGATGGTCTAAAGTATTTAGAGAGTATTATGTTCTCTCTCTTTGAGAGAACCACCAATCAATATTCTTGATTTTCAGTACTACTAAGGCCTGACCTCTTCTGTTTTCATGTGGTTTTCAGTAGAAAAGTATTAATCAAATAGGTACTTAACCACCCGACTGATCCAGAATCTTGCTTTTTAATTGGCTGTGTTTTAAATTTAACTATATATGATGGAATGTTTTTCTTATTTTTGGCATTGTCATCTCCAAGTTTGACAATGGAAAAGTACTGATGTCAATATAGACTATTTTTATTTTATGTTTTCAAGTGCTTTCTTGATATGTTTGCCAGTTTATAATTTCATTGTTCTCATGTGTCTTTTCAATAAATTGCTTTAAGATTAGATTAGTTTAAATAAATTATACTTTTCTATATACATCATTATTCTATTGCTATTTGTGAACACTACATTATTTTAAAACATTTCTGCTTAAAATATTGCTACACTAATATCCTCATTTTCAAATTGTTGACATCCAAAAGTGAAAGAAATTGGGTGGGAATACTTTCATTTCACAAATTAGTTAAAAAAATAATTCAACAAGCTCTAATAGGAACTAATACATATTTTTGAATTATTTGATGATGATTGGTAATAATTACAGATACTTCTCAACTTATGATGGCCTGACTTCATGATAAACCCTTTGTAAGTTGAAAATATCTTAAGTTAAAGATGCATTTAATACCCCAATGAACCTATCATAAAGTCAAAAAATAGTAATACCATCATAAATTGGAGAATATCTGTACTAAATGGTTTTATAGTACAAAATGTTTACCCTAACTCTAGTTAATAAGTATATGAACGGGCCACTTACTAGTTAAATGAAATATATTACAAATAAAAAATTATAATGCATGTCCTTATGCCATATGTTGCATGACATTTTAAAAAATATTAAATACGTCAGTGTGGGCTAATATTTTATTTGTACAATTTTTTAATTTTATAAATCTTTTCTGCTAATCTTACTTTGTAAATTAATTTTTAACCTATTTTAAATGCTAGTCATTTCCAAACATTTCATTTCCATATTTTATTCCTATAAAACTTCATCCAGTTAGTAATTTTCTATTTATTGCTAATTTATTTCCTGATGAATCCAAAGATTATTGAACATAGTCTGGCTCATGGAGTTCAAATCTTTTTTAATGAATAAATATATTTTGTATTTTTTTTTTCTGGAATTCTAACAACTCTTCTGTTATATTATGACTGGGAAAATATCTGAATTTGATACATGAACTTTCCAGAAAAGTATGGCTTTCTGCATTTGGTGGCCATCCATTTTATTGGAATCACTACTTATCCTTTAAGATTTTTAAGTAAAATGTCCTGTGAATCTTGTTACCTTTGTCAGTTAGATGGCCTCATTAAGTACTCTGTTGTATAAACATAAATATATTAGATAACAACTTTGCAGCTTCGAGGAAAAGTGGCAAATGTCTCTCTACTCCTTGTTATCTGCGCCTTAGTGACTTATCTAAGTCCTGGCTGTCTTTGAAGTTCAGAATTTTAGGAGTACAAAGCTGTCTTTAATAACTAGTTTGTTTCCACAGAGGAAAAAAAAAAATCCAAAGCTTTTCATTAATTTTCATTGTTACATTAGAACTAGCTTTTCTCTGGTCTTCTCATCTGTTCTTCATTAAGTCACATTCTGTGGTATAATGTTGCAAGTTTGGAAATGCAGAAGCAGTTCAAGAAATTGATTCTGTTCTTTCTGTTCAACAGACCTTTGATCTGAAATGTTCAATGGTGCCTGGCTGTTCCACACATGCCACTTTTAAACCATTGTTCACATTGTAATAGCCTTGTTATCAGGTTGTATGAATTAATTCCATCACGTTAGGAGAAGGAAGTTAGACTTCCACAGCACAATCTAATAACTATCTCATGTTACCAGCCAATTGATTGGGTAACAACACATTGCATTTATAATTGAACTGTTTTGTAAGGTGGTCTTGGTCTTAATTTCAGAATTTCATAATGACATTAATAGGTTTTGATTTCCCCAGGACACCTTGCCCAACAGTCTTTGAGAACCTAACGATGTATAACTGAAAATGTCACAATGAAGCAGGCCACCACTCTTGGTAAAATTCCGGAATCAAACTCTTCTGTGCAACAATGTAACCACCTACAAACAAAACCAGCACTTTAGGAGGCCTAGGTGGGTGGATCATTTGAGGTCAGGAGTTTCAGACCAGCCTGGACAACATGGTGAAACCCCATCTCTACTAAAAATACAAAAAAAAAAAAAAAAAAAAAAAAAAAAAATTAGCTGGATATGTCCCAGCTACTTAGGAAGTTGAGGCAGGATAATCACTTTCACTTGAACCTGGTAGGCGGAGGTTGCAGTGAGCCAAGATGGCACCACTGCACTCCAGCCCGGACAACAGAGACTCCATCTTAAAAAAGAAAACAAGCAGAAACCAGCCACAAACTAAAAAGGCAATTATCTTAATGGGGCAGGAGGAGTTAGGAGAAATATGGAAGTCCTCTAGTCTGCTGCTGTCAAACCTTGGCAGAGAGTAGCTACTAATTTCTGTCTGCGGAGAGACCCCAGAGATCCCACAGGCTTGCCACACTATCACGGAACTATTGATAGCAAAAAATGAAAATTAACTAGTAAGGGAATGGAATAACGTGTTATGCTGCTGTCTCTATCACATATTACTGAGCTTGGTGGTGGTGAGTTGCAGTTAGACAATTTGCAAACGGTAATTTTGAAACAGTTCAAATAGACACATTAATAAATTAACTATTTGATGAGTTGAATTCATTCTTCCACCTGGTTAAGTTTGTATATGTGAGATTATTCTCATTACTTACTGGAAAATATCCAGTGAGCAATTTTTCCCTAAGGCAAGCTTTCCTGCTCTTTAGGTTACCAACCCCAGAGGGATGATCAAGTGAGTTCCCAGATTCTTTTATGTAAGGTAACTTCCAGGGCTATTAACCCATGATAATGTAGTTCCCTGGACCCAGTAGTCCTCTGATATGCTGGTTTGCTTGTGTCTATACTCTTTAGGTGATAATATGTGACTGCTTTGAAACAATGGATAAGCCCTTTAACACCACTGTTCATTTGTTCATTTGTTTGACTTCCCAATGCTGTTTGACTTTCCCTCCTGGTGTGCCCTCACATTGCCTTTCTTCCAAGACCCTGGGTATCTGAACAGGTAGGGCTTGTAAATCTTAAGCTATTAGCTATCTTTGGGCAGCCTTGTTAGACAACTTTCAAGCAACAAGCCAAGACAAATCCATAAGCCCATCCTTTACAACAAGTTCTTTCATGAACTCTTCCTTGACTTGTATAGTGAGAATGGTTCTTCCCACCTCTACTCTTCTGTAGTACAGACAACCTTAAAGAGACTGGTGTGAAAATTAAACATAACTTAGGCAGAATGGCTCCCACATCAAGTGTTCAGTAAGCATGAATTTTGTTTATGAAGACCATTTATTCAGCCCACCATTTCTAATCTTATCATTACCCTTTACCAAACACTCTAGTGAAATCTCAGCACTCTGTTAGATCCTTCACGTGTATCATTTCTACTCTTTGCAGCCGACTCACCAAATGTATAGCTTGGTCTGTTTTCTAGTTTAAATAAAAGAATTTACAGAGGGGTTAGTTACTTTCCCCTATTTCATGAAGCTCTTATGGCAAAATCAGGGTTTAAACACAGAGGTGGGTTGCCTGTAGTGCCTGCATTGCTAACATTTATTTAATACTACTTCTGGATGACAGCTTTGCTGCCTTTGTGCATTATTAGAATTATTAATCCCATTTGTTAGACATTGTTTGTTAACTGGCATTTTTATGCATATTTTCATATGCCCACATACTCCCTCTCTCATTACATTTTGCATCTTTGTAAAGCAGGGGCCACAACTACTTTTTAAAAAAGTCTTCTGGCCAGGTGTGGCAGCTCACACCTGTATTTTTATCTACTTGGGAGGTTGAGGCAGGAAGGATGACATGAGCCCAAGAGTTCAAGGCTAGAGTGAGCAACAATGGCACCACCACACTCCAGCCTTGGTGACAGAGTAAGATTTTGTCTCCTAAAAAACAAAACAAAAAAACTTTAGTGCCTCCCGTAGTTTCTTGCATGGTGATGCTTAATAGCATGTTTATTCTTTGTTGGTTTAATTTTGTACCTTGCTGAAACATTGGCTTAGCTTTAGGCACACAATAGAAATGAGCAAAAACTTTAGAGTGATTTAGAAATTCCATCATTGGCGACTTCCCCACCAAACCATCTTATCATCTTTCTATGCACTAGGAGGCCTCATATTTCGTAGTGTTCTTTGTAGTTGTCTTGTTTCTGTTGTTGTGATTGTGGTTTGTGTTTTGATCCTGGATTTACTGAAATGCTTCCTTACACCCTCCTGAACCTTTCTTTGCTTTTCCCCCTCTAGTATGCCCAGGCAACCTAAGCGTGGAAATGAATTCATTCTTAGCCATTCTCTTTTCAAATAAGAAGAAATAAAGTCGTTTGTTTTTCATTTGTTGCACACTTCTCAGTAAGAAAAAATGGGCAGTTTCATTACATATCATTTGTTTCTTATTTCTTTAGTGTAACTGGCAGACATGGCTTGTTTGCTTTTGGAAAAAGGAATATGAGACGGACAAATTCAGAGACTCATATCAGGATCCAGAATGTCCCCCCAGGCCTTAGAATTATATATGTGCTCGACACATAGATGAACTGTCTGCCTGGGTATTTGGACAGGTAGAACTTTTAAGTCTTAAGCTAATAACCATCTTTGGGCATCTTTCTCAGAAAGTCTTCAAGCAGCAAGCCAATGAGACAAATCCAGAGACTCTACTGCCCTGCTTTGTTGACTAAATTCACCTATTTATAGACAAAACTTGAAGTTGGCGATAAGGCCTGCATGGTGCAATGGGGTCACAACACCCATTTTAATCAGCTGGATAATCTTTAGATTGATTAGTCTCTAAGTCTGGGGTAAAATGGGCCATGATTCCTTCTTCAAATTCTCTGTCTCTGCATCCTCCTCTTGCTGTTCCATTCTCACCAGCTTCTGTAGGGGCCTTTTCCTGCCCAGTTCTCTCCATATGGTTTATTTAGAGAAAAGTACAGAGAATATTTTTATACTCTGTGAGGAAATTTATAGATATAGACTATGCATCTCCAGCATCTTACAAAGCTTGGGTTCATTATCTGAATATTTTTACATTGGTTGATAGTGACAGGTCTGAGACTCTAGCAGAAGTAATTCTGAAAACAATTCCCTCCAGGTTGTATTTGTTACATTTATATTTTTTTAAATCCCATATTTCTATACTGAACAATATAGAAATTGTATCCTATATAGAAAAAAAGTCCCAAGATAAAAACAGTGCCAGGGTTGGTTAATTCGACAGCTCAGTGAATCATTGAGGACGCAGAGTTGTTCCTTCTTCCTCCCCTGTGTCACCTTCTCTCACTCATGGCTGCATGTTGCCTGTTGCTGGCCCAGAATGTTCATGAAGACCTGACAGAGTTAAGCAGATTGAGGGATTCTTTCTTATACCTCTTGAAGATCAAAAAATGCTTCTCCCAGATGGTCTGCAGCAGGCACTCTTGTGTCTTACCAGACTAGAGATGATCACATGCCCACCCCACAATCTAACCCTACAACCTGCGAGAGGAATGGAGGGACCATAGTTGATGAGGAAGGAGGACTGACATTTCCTCAACTGAAGGCTCTACTAGGAAAGAAGAAAATGGCTTTTGAGTAGGTAACTGAGAATGCCTGCTAGATTTGGCCCCTTTTTTAGACACTGACCTTGGGCAATATCTATTGTCATTCACATTTCTTACCCCAAGTATCTAATTATCCAGTCCAAATGCAGGGTTTTTTTTTCCATTTCCTAATGTAGAGTTCCATAGTGCCTCTATTACTATTCTGGTACAATGCATATAAAACTACTTAAATAATACTAAATTGACTACTATAGCAATTTAAAAATACAAGAAATCTTCTTATTTATAGTTTAATAAAAATCTGGCCTCTTGAGCCCAGAAGGCACTGTGAAATTCATAATCACATTTTAAGATACAGATATTTTGTCCTTTGTACCTAGCTATGCTGAAGAGGTTTCTTTTTTTTTTTTTTTTTTTTTTTTCTTTTTTTTGGCCAGGCTTACACGTAAGGTGGATTAAAAGAAGGCAGATTTATTATACATTGTAGGTGCTGTTTTTACTCAAATGGCAGAGAATTTAGAGCCCACTTATTTAAGTGCAAATGCTGCCTCCTACCTAAGTCACTTAATCAGGACACTTTAATTTCTACCACTGCTGAATTCAGCTAATACCTGCCCCCTATCTACCTCTCTGGGAAGCTGGGAGGATTAATTAGATAAAGTCTTTAAAGCTCCTCAGACAGAAGTGGTATACGTAAAAGATGTTATTATTTCTAGGGAAGAATGAAGCAGTATCTCTTTTATGGACTGTCCACACTTCTAGAATTTTTTCCTCTTATTCAACTGAAGTGCCAATTTTGTGGATTTGAATTCATCATGTGAGACACTTCTCGTTCTCAAGTAGTTGCACTTAGAGAAAAGATTTTCAAGTATTGCCTCTGATAATGGGAAGTACATTCCTGAGTTTCACTGGATATTTCAGAGCATTGTCCTGCAAACTGGTATATATGCTGGAATCTGGTTACAATATTTGTAAAAACAAGCCGTGACTGCATTGCAGAATGTGACCCGGGCCTATTTTTGAGATCATTTCCAACCCCCATGATCTGAGTCAGGTCATTTTGGACATAGAAGACAAATTGGGAGTAAAATCTTGAATCTCTCATAAATCTTGTTAAATAGTTTATATTTAAATATTCTTTTGAGCAATACATTTTTATATTTAGATTACAGCATTCTCTCCTTTCCTTCCAGAATTCTCAGTTTTGGTTATACAGTTAGATGTACACAATTTTCCCAACCTATGATCCACTTTGCAGAGCTTTAAGTATGCTTGCCTTTTACATTGCTTTATTGGACATTGAACACTTTCATTAACTATTACGTTGATGGTTTCCAGTTTAGAAATTGAGTTTGCACGTCCCTGTGTGTTTTGGTAACTGCAACTGCTACTTGATGTTAACAAGTCTGCATTCTGGTCAGTGGTGCAGCAGCTCATTACAGACAGAGATGGGCTTATTTTCTCACAGTAGTTTGAGAAGCCAGCGAGTCACTGGATCCACTGGAGATCTTCGGAGAGCTTGGGAAGTGGCTGTTGCTGGGAAGAGCCAGGTTGGCTTCCCCCAAACACTTTAGAGAAGATTTTGACCACCTTCAATCATTCACACTTTCTAGAAATGAATTCAACCTATAATCCTTCACAAGTCAAAATGAAAGATTCTTTCAAAGCAAAAGCATAGCTATATAATTTACTGGAATCAGGTTTTCATATTTATAGGCTTTCTTTTAAAAAGATAAAATTTCTTGTTTTTCTTCCAGTTCTAAAGGAAAAGGAGAGAAATGAGAAATGAATGTCAAATTTGACTCAGTGACTAATACCAAACTCACTCAATCTGCCAGGCATCAGGAATTGGGCAACTCAGTAGGAGCAAGCAAGGATGCAGGGAGCACGGTGTCATCAGGGGAAAAGCCTTTACCTTACCGGAAGCATAGAGTGAAGAAGAAAATCAAGGGTCAAGGGTCAGATCATTTCTAGGTCTATTTATCACATCAATAAACAATAAAGAGAGGTTAAGATTTGTGCTACCGCCCACTTACCTAAGTCAGGTATTGGGCTCTCACCCTTCTCATCATAAACTCCTCTGCTCTTGGCAGAAGCTAGAAATGAGGGTGAGTGAAGATGGACCTAGCATGAGAGAAGGCAGAAATGGTTTTTCCCCGTATGGTGACAACATGGCTTTTCCTAGTGTTACCAGCTTCATTCATCAAAATGTATTATCTGTCTATAGTGCCTTCTTGTGAAGCATTCACAGCCAAGAAGAATGCTTACATTAGCTTAAAAAGCTAAGTTTTAAGGCTTTGATGAAGGATTCACTGAGTGGTTTTGAGAAAGGAGAATCATGGCTTTGAAATTCAAACACATCCTTAACTACCACCCTCATCCCACCAATTAAATAAAGTGAAATGATGAATAACAGACAATTTATAAGGAAGTATCTATAGTTTTAGATACAAAGAGATGACAAATGCAAAAAGAACACCCCTATATTTTGCTAGAAGAAAAACATTTAGATACAGATTTTTTAAAAAGTAGTACAGCTAATTAGTAGTAGAGCCATGTTTTACTTACTATATACTAGACACTAAGAACTTATGCTTAATCCTTAAAACATCACTAAGACAGTTATACCCATTTTACAAATCAAGAAAAGTAACAAAGATTCCAGTCATTTTTCCAAGGTCGTATAATTAGTAAGTGGCAAAAGACAGGCCCAGAACTAGGGCGATCTATTTATAGATGGCTTGATGTTGACTACTCTGCTACACATGTAGCGAAGACAATTTAAAACGTGGAAAATAATAAATGCTAATTCCAGATTTTCAAAATACATAAAACATACACATAGGACAGTAATCACAAGACACCATTAGGCTACTTCAATATAAAAAGACCAAGAGCTTGGATAAAGTCTTTTATACGGAAAGTGCTAAGGAGCATAGCCAGATGAGTTTTATATTAGGATATAATAATAAGTCATATCTTATCCTGCTATTATGTGAGGATGTTTTTTGCAATTAAGGTTTGCTTAAAAATAGAAACATGTTTCATGAGGTCCTGCAACAGTTCATGTAGGAAGCAACAGCTAAATACAAGAGATACTTCAAATGACTTCCATAGGTAATGTGGACTCCCAGGAAACGGGCCTAAGAACCCAATCTCTCAGATGTTATAATGAAGCCACAGGTCCTCTTTACATTGGCCAACTGTTAATGATGATGTTTCATTATGGTAATACGATGGCCAGTCATCACCCACACACTTCATTAAAATGTACCTGTGTTGCAGATACCTTGTTTTCATTAGCAATGGTAGACTCAGAATATTCTACTTTCCATTTTAAAGAATCCTACTATTGAGATAAAGAGAAGAAAAACATTTCTCACTTTATTCCTTTTTTATGCTTTTTGATTGCTGAATTATGTGAAAGTGTTACCTAGCCAAAAATATTTTTAAAGTCTTCTATGAATCCAGTATTCATAAGCTTATGTAACTCTTCCTTCACTCTCAGACTAAATGAACTTGTTATAGATGGAATTGAATAAAGTTACCATCTACAGTACTACATAAAAGAGTTTTTTCTTTTAGTAGTTTTCAGTTTTAGTAACTTCTTGGAGTTATCACTTTAAAATTGTGTTTCTAATCCTCCTATACTTGTAAATAAATTTGTAAATATCAGAATCATTTATGATACATCATATATTACATATGATATATGTAAAGTTTTATTTCCCCCTTAAAAGTCTATAGACTTTAATCTGCCCTCCTGTGGAAGATTCTCTATTACTTTAACAATAATTTTCGTAATGTTATAATTACAGAAGCACCATAAATAAGGCATGCATCTGTCTCTCATTGTATAACATCATTATCAGATGTATTAGTTCGTTTTCATGCTGCTGATAAAGACATACCCAAGACTGGGTAATTTATAAGGAAAAAGAGGTTTAATAGACTTACAGTTCCACATGGCTGGGGAAGCCTCACAATCATGGCAGAAAGCAAAGAGGAGCAAGTCACATCTTACATGGGTGGTGGCAGGCAAAGAGGGAGAACTTGTGCCAGGGAACCCCTCTTTATAAAACCATCAGATCTCATGAGACTTGTGCGCTATCGCGAGCACAGCATAGGAAAGACCTGCCCCCATGCTTCAATTACCTCTCACTGTTTCCCCACCAACAACATGTGGGAATTGTGGGAGCTACAATTCAAGATGAGATTTGGGTGGGGACACAGCCAAACCATATCGGGTAAATATTTATTGCTCCATTTTAAACATGAGAAAACTGGGATTCAGAGAGATAAATAACTTGCCGGATTTCACATAGCCGATAAATGACACAGCCAAAATTTGGACCCAGATCTGTTTTCACAACTTGTACTCTTCTCATACTGGCATGCTATTTACAAGTTTAGCCCTTTTCTGGCTAGGCTTCCTCCTCTGCTTTACAAATCATTAAGTGCTGCCTCCTGCTGGTCTCCCTTGGCATTACGCCGTAGCCAGCCCTTCAATACAATCAGTGAAAGCAATCAGTTCTTGTTGGGAGTTGATCATTTAGGAGTATTGATTCTAAATTTGTCATTGTTTTCCATGAAAGCTAAGCATAGAGTATAAATTGCCACTCACCACATAAAGTTGATGACTTTCTATGCCCAAATGATTTGACAATTTGTGATTTTTCCCCAGGAGTTTTTTTGCTAACATTTTCCAAGGCAAAATATTCAATCCCTGTCCAAAATGATCAAATTTTGCCCTGCAGCAAACTTGTAAATTTTTGCCAGGACCCGTGAAACTTCACAAGGCAAGAGATCAATAATTTCACACTGTTCCCTTCTCCCCGCTTTCCTCACTGTACACACTATTTAGTTTGAAACTGCCAACATGAGAAAGTAAAAAATTTAAGGGACAAGTAAGGAACTCTCTCCTCGTCTTTTAAAAAATATAGGTGATATCTTTAAAGTAGAGATGATCTGTCTGTGCTCAAAAGTTTGAAGTAAGACAAAAAATTTAGTTTTGGATATTTAAATTAATTTTACAAAATAGCAACATGCATGACTCTAGTCTTGTACTATCCTGTTGTATATGTTCACATATCCAAAAATATTTTTGGTGTTCTGCCTATTGTGTCTGATGCTGTCAGCCTTTGTTGCAAATCAGGATTTAGGCAAAGAGCCCAGATGGGCTTTGCACTGCTGTCATGCCAAGGCACTAAGACATTTTACTTCCACCTGTAATAATATTAAGTCTTTACTTGTTCAACATTAATTTGATGCATACCTTTCTTTTTTCCCCACATTAAAAAACATCAATAAATGTGAGCCAGTGTTTCAGTAGATTTCATCACTCTTTCTCTTCAAACTTTGTCTTTCTGTCCAGGTCTGTCTTGTCTGCCTGAATTGTAACTGTGAATATTTTCCCGTGTTCAGCTATTGGGCTTTCATTCTTCTTGATATCTAATTCCTCCTTCAGATAACTCATCCATTTTCATGGCTTCAGCTATGCCTTTACTTGAATGATTCCCAAAATTCTCTCGCCAATCCTTTCCCCTCATCTAAGTACCAGTCATTTATTTTCAACTCTTCACTGGACATTTCTACTTTGATGATTTGCCCCCTCTTCAAAATAAATAAGCTGAATTCTCCAGCCCTCGATTGCCTCCCACTCCTGATTTCCTTTTTATTTCCAAGAACAGAAACCTGTTTCTGAATATTTATTTGGAAATAAATATTATCCATACTTGAAACTTTGGGCCAAGGCACAAGAATGGCAATGCAAAGATATACAAAAAACGGGAGTTAACATACAGAAGTGCAGTGAGCCAGGCTCAGCTGTATGGACTTGGGGCTTTGGCCCTGCTTTACTCAGCGCCACCTAATGGTCACCATTTAGAAAGGCAGGCCTACTTTTGCCAGATTCAATTTTGCAAAGGAAAATGTAAATGTCAATTTTATAGTGAAATTTATCAATATGTTTAAATGTTGTCACTGTTAAACAAAATGCAGCATTCTGGAAGCAACATGAAGTTTATATATGAGTATGTTTATTCCAAGAGCTGCCAATTTGTGACCACTATGAAATCAGCTAAGCTAAAAGACAATTGGAAAATATATAAATAAATAAAAGGTAACTGGCAGGTCCTCTTGGTTATGATAATAATGCTAGAACTAACATAGATAACCCAAAAGAATGGAGCCATTCCAGTGCATCCCAAGACTTTAGGACGCTTAGCATAGTGTTCTGAAAAATAGGCTAAACTAATTTCATCAGTGACATAACAAACATTGAGCTAAACCCACAAACCTGAAATTAAAAATCACACATTGTAAATCAGTGAAGCAAAAATCAAACATCCAGGAACTACAAAAAGTAATCCTGACTCTTTTAAAATAAGCCTCAGGTTATACTTCTTTCCTTAAAGGTGCTCTGAGGCATGAAAAGTAAATTTTCAGCCTAAGAGTGGTAGATTTCAATGAATATACAATATGGTTCCCATGTCTCAAATTCTTACTTTGTTCTATTTTTTTGAAAGACAACGTACATTTGGGTTTTACATAACATAAGCCTTTGGAAATAAATATTACAGACTTCTAATATTAGACTTGTGGAGACTGAGCCAAAGACATACACCAGTCAAAGACATGTATTGATGACATAAAGCAATCTTTGTGACAAGATCTCTTAAGATTTCAAAAAGACATATGCAGATGAAATTAAGCACATACAAATTTATCCAATGGTTACTTAAAGAATAAAAATAA
Organism: Symphalangus syndactylus; assembly: GCF_028878055.3. Classification (NCBI taxonomy): domain Eukaryota; kingdom Metazoa; phylum Chordata; class Mammalia; order Primates; family Hylobatidae; genus Symphalangus; species Symphalangus syndactylus. The sequence goes on from NC_072444.2 coordinate 68,046,231, forward strand.
AAATTAGATTAACTGCCTTCACACTTGGGATTTTTGCTTGTAAACCCAATACTGAGAAAATGAAGAAACTATGGAAATTTAACTAATTCAATATTTTTTTCAATATACTGGAAAGGGTATTTTAATAAACATAAAGGAAATGGAAAATATAAATATACTCAAACATTGTTAAGATGATATAAACACTCAAACTATCAGTACAAAATCTATGTTAAATTAGGCAATTGACAGTAAATAATATGAAACTTGTACTCTGTTTGCTTTAGAAATATTATTTTATTTTCCAATACCTTTACCTCGGTCAGGTGGCCAAATTGTCTAATTAGAAATATCTTAGCATAAAGATGAAAAATGCATTGTATGAAATACTATAGCATAAGGGCTTTTGAATTTCTTCTGAGTTGCCATTGATCTGCATGCATTCATTTCTGAATTAGAAAACAGCTAATATTTTGTGAAAAGAGGATACGTATTTCTTTAAATTGAGAAACTAAATTTCATGTTAATATAGTATCAGTTTATTGTACTTCAGATTTTAGCACAAGCATTTCAGAACACTGAAAAACTATATTTAGAGTGAGATCTACATATTCCATACAGATGGAATCAGTCCATGAATATATATTGGTATCATTCTTGCCAGTCCTAATAAAACTCTGTCTTTAGTGTGTTTGAACAAGGCTTAAGTTATACATGAAAACTGAAACATCAAACCATTATATACCCTTTAAGTGTAGATAAAATAATTTTACATCCATACAATATTTTTAAATGTTGACTTTAGCAAAAACTTAAAAATTCTCTGAAATTTGAAATGAAAATTCATGATGCACAAAATTATGAAAGAAGAAAATGTCTACTCCAAATATCCCATAACTTTTTTGAACAAACTCGCAGTGTTGTGATTTAATCTTTTTCACTTACATTTGCTCTCTGTATTTGAGTTTACAAAGTGCCTTCAAATGCAATACAACATTTAACCTGCACTATGGCCTTTTGTGAAAAGTGGTGTTATTGTACTTTTAATGATGAGAAGAGTCTCCTGGAGGTGAATGACCAACTTCATCACACAACCAGAAATAAATGGTAGGACTGAAGCTTGAAGCTCTGGTTCTCTGAATGCCAGCCAGAGTGTTATTTCGAACAGACCACAACGTGCTATGCTGGTTTCTGATCAGATCCGTTTTTCCTCTATCCATTTTACACACATACAATACATGAGAAGAAGGTAAATGGAACAGTTCTAAATATTTTAGTTTTTCTTTGTAATTTGACCCTGTTGAAATCCCAGCTTTGTCTAAGCGTAGCGTAACTCGAATATGAAATCATGTTCATGTTTGTGTGCATCTGCATGTGAGTGTGCCCACCCATATGTATACATGTAATGAATTCCTATAGAATTAAATGCACTGCTTCCTTGTCTTTTCTTCAGAAAAATTGCCATGGTTCTAAGAAGAAAATAGAAAGAGAATCTCAGTAACTATACAGGAATCAAAGGATTTAGTAAAATGGAAATGCATTGGCAGGAAATCATAAATTTGTTATTTTTTTTAAATAGTCATGTGTCAATAGGATTACATTCTAAGGAATGCATAATTAGGCGATTTCTCCATTGTATGAACATCATAGAGTGGAATGACACAAACATAGATGGTATAGTCTACCACATACCTAGGTTATATGATGGAACCTATTGTTTCTAGGCCACGAACTTAGACGGCATGTTACGGTATTGATCTTATGGGATCACCCTTAGTATATGGACCGTTGTTGGCCAAAACATTGTTATGTGGCACATGGCTGTATATAGCCAGGTGGGTAGAGCCCCTCTGGACTGTAAATACATAATTCTCAGGAGTCTAAAGTTCTAGAGGTGGAATGGTTTGACCTGAGTTTTTGAGAGTGGAATACTCAATTGAACAAATGTAAAATTCTGTTTCTGTTTCTTGGCCTAAATTTATTCCATATATATTCATATAGCTTATTTTTGTCTAATGCTGATACAAAATTTGACTAATAACAAAATAAATTATATTAGTCCTTAGAAGGGAATTCTGCTTTTGACTTTAATGAAATGTGCCCCAAAACACATTGGGAGAGATTAGATTTAATCTAATTATCTGTTCTTGTAGATACGTATGACAAGCGCTTTCTTCCTTTCTCAAAATCCATCTTGTCTTCTGCTTGGTTTCACTGTAAACTTGATATCACACTTTATGACATCAGCCTGTCACCCTGAAAATAGCAGATATCCCAGATGTGTCATTGAAAGTTCACTTCCCAAACAAAGAGGAAGATAGAATGGGCTCTCGGGGGCCTCTGATCTTGCTTAAAGAAATGTCTGAGGCCCGGCGCGGTAGCTCACGGCTGTAATCCCAGCACTTTGGGAGGCCGAGGCAGGTGGATCACTTGAGGTCAGGAGTTTGAGACCAGCCTGACCATCATGGTGAAACCCCATCTCTACTAAAAATACAAAAATTAGCTGGGCATAGTGGTGCACACTGTAACCTCAGCTACTCGGGAGGGTGAGGCAGGAGAATTGCTTGCACCCAGGAGGTGGAGGTTGCAGTAAGCCGAGATCGCGCCATTGCACTCCAGCCTGGGGGACAATAGCAAGACTCTGTCCCAAAAAAAGAAAAAAAGAAATGTCTGAGCCTTCTGCTCTGTGGGTCTCTCCACGGGAGGTGAATGCCCAGACTTAACTCATCCCTACAGGCTGTGCCTTCTGTGTCAGGTGAAGGATGCTGAGTGTCCCATTCAGACTGACTTTCTGATCTTCCAAACTTTAAGAGGTTGTACCAAAGTCATTATTTAAAAAGTTACCTCCTCAAGTTCCCGGTATTCCCTGATGGTTCAGAACTCATACACCTTTGCACATGTAGTTATGAAAGCTCTTTGCATTTGATGAGAAGCACGAAAAAGCAGGACCAGTGCAAGCCAATACGGGAAAAAGTGCCATGTGATTCAATAGTATATAAATCGGCCTCCCATGGCGACAGAAGGTGTCATTCAAGGCCATAGGCCACAGGGAGAGCATCACTCATATGTATGCACACTCAATTCAGTCCTGTGCACATCCTACACTTCCGAATGCATACCGACCATTTTCCCCTTGAAGTCACGTACACAACATGCGGAATGGTTATGTAGGAGAAATCCATGGCAACAGCACATAGCTTGTAGATTGTATTTGGAAAAAAAAATTTACCTTTTTTAAAGTTTTAACTTTTAAAACATGTAATTCTTGAGATTTACTTGATTCAAACTTGAAAAAAATAGTGTTGCACAATTTTTTTGAGCAATAGCTTATCTTAAGGCTTTCTGAATAACCTAAGGGCTATTCAATTTTCCATTTAGAAACCTCCGAGTTATTTTTCTGTGCTGTGTACATTTTCATCCACGAGAAAAATATTTTCTTCTCATTCCCTTAGATTCCTTAGGACACTTTTTTTTTTTTGGCTGCAGATACCTTAGAGGACTGTTTAAGACCCTATCCACTCTATCTATTCTTAGCTTCACCTGAAGGGCAAAATCCCTAAGATCTTGACACACATACTGATAAATACATGGAATTATTAAAGGTGCCATCTCAGCAGAAGAGGATCGCTGCTGCCTTTGTTCTCAGAGGAATACATATTTCACCCAGTAGCAAGACACCCAACCGCTGCTACAATCAGAAATCTCTGAAATGCCTTTAAGCTAATCATCTTTGAACATAAGCCTTTGTTGTTGAATCGGGGACCTTCTAGATGCAAGGCACAGAAACCTTTTTTTTATTATTTTGTTTTTTCTCCACCTTGCACAAAACAGCATCAAGCCTGTCACCACCGACAGTAAGGTTCAGTGATCTGTCAACATTTACCCCTGATGAAGACAGTGAGAGAAATCCGTAGCTCTGGAGAGTTCAGGAGAGAACCAAACAGTGTGTTTGCAAAAGAGCATTTTTATATGTTTTCTTGTGACAGCACTAGTTTAACAGAAAATAGTTGGAGTGTGCCAAAAAGGGGGAAAAAAATGAAAGACAGTAGTAGTAAGTTAGGCTAGCATGACATGATGGATCTGGGCTATGACAAACCGAATTGGAACAAAGCTTCCCTGGGGACCAACTATACCAGGTTTGCTGAATTGTATTTCTTGATTTCTTACTGTGCAACAGTGCTTTTACTGTTAGATTGACTAGGCTTCAGAATATTTTTAAAATTGTACAAATCAAAATCCATGTAGCTTAAAAATGAAGGATGTAAAAGGTTTAGGAGTTTGATGTATTGAAAGGCATTCTGTATTCCCTCATGTGAGTATTAAGTATACACTTTGTCTGTTTGATGAATTTCAAATCATTGTGGAAGGCAGTAGACACGATAGCAGTTTACAGGGTGGAAAACCCTGGTTGGAAAGCAGGGCACAGGCTGGAGAGATTCAAAGCTTCTTCCTGCTTATCCCACCCAGATGTGCCCAGGAATTGGAATATGCAGCATTTGTAGGGTCTCACTTGTTCTGAGATGTTTACGTAAAGGACAAGTAAAGAAACCTTAAATCTGGTGCCCTCTTAACAAAGGTGTGATGCATTATTCTTATTACTTGTCCTTTCAATTCTTACCTAGTGGCTTTCACATAGTCTAAGGTAAGGCCAGAAGAAAAATAACCAAAAAAAGAGGAAGAAGAATTATTTCACAGCTGCTGAATTTTACTAGTGTTCATATACCATGTGAAACCCAACAACTAGACAATCTGATTCTTTACAATAGTCATTCATAATAAACTTTGAATAAATATCTAAATGAATGGACTTTCTTAAATACCCAGGCAAGTTTAGGTACTCAAGCTGCAAAGGCATAAACAATTGAGTCCCTATCTTCAAGGAGTTTACAAGCAATTTGAATAATTAATGAAACTGTCAGAGTGTAATGTGATAACTACCAAGCAACAGCCAAGCTCAAAGCAGATAGCAAACTATCTAGTGCGCTTGATCAACACAGCTCCATGACTTTCCCGATAGCTATTTATGATCAGGAGAAGGGTAGAGAAAAGGGATGCTGAAAGTGAGGTATTGAGGTTCAGTAAAATACAAGATCTAAGTATTGAGGAAGGAGAGCTAAATAAGACATTAGTTCAGAATACATTAAAGTAGGAACCACAGGCTAAAGCACTTATGGCTGGTAATGTAAGGGAATAAAGTGGTGGTGTTAAGGGTTAAGGAAAATAGGAAATAATGGCAACAAGCCCAAACTCGAGTTTGTCCCATCCAAAAAAAAAAAAAAGGCAGCATCTATTCAACTATAGCCCATTGATGCATGCAAGAATGTGGAGCAATATTGCCAAATCTTCTGGTCTTCCAAGAGAAACCACACATCTGGATTTTCATATAAAATATATTTTAAATTTAGAAAATATTTTTTAAACATTACACATGATGTGGCATTATGTGAACCCAATCAAATACACCTGAGAATTGTTTTAGCCCATGCACTTTCAAATTGCAACCACTTTTTTGACATAATCACATAGTGTGTAATCATGGATACACAATGTAGGAGTAGGAACAGGGAGCCTGAACTGTTCGGGGTAATCATAAGATTCAAATACTTTTTAACAGTAAATGGCTGGAATGGGTTAGGCTGAGGAAACAAAAGAGACTTAGAAATGAGGGAAACGCAGATTACTCACTTCCCAAGTAAAGTACGATAGCTCGTAGCAGGTAACGAGGTAGAAAAGAACAGAGCCAGCTAAGTGTGGATGTTGTCAAGAAATAAGAGAGATTTGTCAGAAAGGACTTAAAAGACAGAGGGGAAGGAAGAAGACAGGGTGTTACGAAGTGGCCGGGTGAGATCATCAGTGAGAGGATACACAGTACTGTTCTGTGGCCTGAAAGTGGCATTGAGCTGATCACAACAGAATGCCCTAAGTATAGATTTTTAAGAGAATTATTGAGAGCAACAGACTAAGTTTCAAACAGATTTGAAAGTCCAGGTGATTTAATCCTGGTTTGATAATTTCTATCAAAAATACAGCAAATAAATGGGTTAATTGAATTCAATGCACTTGCAAAATGTACTGAAGACAGTTTGAATGGTATTCGATTAAGTATTTTGGGGAGTACTTAGGGATGACAATGAATATGATGATACATTAGACACTACGTGTCCCAAGGTGTTTACAGTCTGTATGGAAAAGCAGCAGACATGTACATGCAAACACATAGTTTCTCTCTCTCTCTCTCTCCTCTCTCTCCTCTCTCTCTGTCTCCCTCCCTCCCTCCCTCCCTCCCTCTTCACTCACTCACTGACTCACAGACACACTCAGGGACACACATTTTTGTGTGTCCTTCTAATGCTTGCTAAGTGTTATGCCATAAAAGCAAAGCATATATGATAGTTCAAAATCAAATGTTACAGTTTTTTCTCTAATTCTAAAGTACTGCAGTGTATTACCTGGTGGGTTTTTTTCAGAGAACCCCCACAGCAGGCCAAGAGGCAGTATGCTGGTAGATGCCAGGCAATCCAGATAGGATCCCATTATCTTCCTCTCTTGCCACTTTTGTTAAAACCTGGTAAGACTAGCATTCAGCAAACGTTCAGTGGGTTACATGTTTTAATTCGAATGGGCTGGTTTGAATTCAAATTGATGAGGTTTGAAACTTGCCCCTCTATATCTACCCATTTTATCATTGCCCACCTTCACTTCACCAAGGCTAGAGCTGAGACTAGCGCTAAAAAGAAAATTCTTGGTAAAGAATTCCAGAATCAAAAAAGAATTGTACCCAGACACTGGAGAAATTTAACCAAAAACTCAGTTACATAGACACAGCATATTTAAAATGTTTAGAATCACAGTGGTGCTATTAGACAGCTACAGCCAAGTGCCCCAAATTAATATTAATAACAATGAGTATAAATAATATTGGGCTTTTCTGTACTATAAGCACATCCTATTCTTATTTTAAAATACAGTAGCTTGAGTTTTGCAATGATTTTTCAATTTCATCAGCCATTTTGGGGTGACTATTAGCTTCCAGCCAATAACAGAATATTATGAAAGGAGAAAGTTAAGATCAATCTTAAATGTAATAGTTTTTATGTAAGTGTTGCTGCTTTTTTTTTAGTTAATTATTTACAAACGTATTTTTTCAATATATAATGCAGGAAGATGCCAATATTACTCAATTATTTTGATCCATTTACACCTTGAACTAAGGAAATAATTGGTATGCCACCCCTAATATTCATTTACTCAAAGATTTGTATCCTCTTTGGTTTGGTTTTATTTATGTGTAAATATGCATAGTTCAAAACTTGTTAGTAGCAACACTAATAATGTCATTTATATACTTCACCTTGTCCATTTAAAATGGATTGTTCTATTTATAGAGTAACAGCCTGTAAAATTAAATTAAATTTTTTAATAGAAAAGACAGTCCTTTTAAAAATTATTATAATAGAAAGGTTGATTTTTTTCATAAATCACTTCCAAAGCAATTTTTAAGAAAATCTTATTTTAGTTCTAAAACTTTAAAATAGTCTTATTGATTTTTAAAAATAATTATTTATGTAAAATAATTTATGGCAGAGTTTTCTGTACTTGAAAATAATTCTTATAATAGGAATTTTACAAGACCATTTATTTTAGCAGTGCTAGGAAACACAACTATAATTTAGAAGCTATTGTTGATTGTTTCTAGAAATATATATTGACCTCATTAGTTTTAAGTGATAACATTACTAAGCCAAAGTATTAATCCAACAGTACCAGAATTACTGATTGTAATCAGTTTTCTTTGAACTTTTCCTTTAGCACTTAGGGTTCACTTAGCTTATCATACATAAATATAAATGTAAATTTAAATTATCTTAGAATTCTCATTTTTAAACTTATTATAGAATTAATGCCCATGGACGCTCCAGTGTCTAAAGTCTTTTGTTACAGTCCCTTTGGTATGCATTTGGGGTCTGGTTGTATTGATACCACCCTCTTGGACACTTTATTATTAATCAGGAAGGCACCCAATGGTCTAGAGAACCTTCACCACCCAATAAGCATTCACTGAGTCATTTATTCATCAAGTAATGCTCTAGAGGAGAGGAAGTTATCATCCTCATCACTAGCAACTAACATTTATTAGGTCCTCATACATGCCAGGTGGGCTTCTACACTCTTAACATGTATTAATATATTTAGTCCTCACAACAAAGTGTTTCTGAAAATGATTTTGTGAAGTTTGTTAGCTGGATTTACAACTGTTAAATATTTAGACACATGGCCTGCACATCTCCATTTATATTCTTGTCTTGAGACCCACTGATGTTAAAGGCTACCCCAAAACATATCCATTTCACACAGTTAAGAGTGTGATTTTATTTATTTTGGCAGAGGATAGATTAAACTGACTTTGGCGTCTTAAACCACATCGATGTGTCAAAGATGTCAGGCTTTGTTAATGATGCACAATTTACTAAGCACCTGATGAAAAGCAGAGACTAAAAGTTTCTTAGGTAAGGGTCTTCAGGCTGGGTGTTCTGGGAGGAAGGAAATGGAAAGTAATATTAATATATATGTTTTGTAACTATTGAGTGTCAAAAGGATAATGTGATCATGGGCTATTCATATTCAAATCTGAGTTTAGGTATCATTTGGTGACAAATGTTTAACACAAAAACTCAAAGGTAAAGTCTCTATTTTTTTTTTTTTTTTTGCCTATTCAGTCTGAAAGCTCTATAGTTAAGGCAGAGACAAGAGCAAAATCACGGATAAATATTTGAATTACTCTATAAGTCCATTTGACAAAAATAAAGTTCTGGAAACATAATGGTAAATTAGTCTTACTCAATTTCTTTACTTAAAACTCTTGTGGTGGTTGTCATAATGATAAATGATCATCTCCTCTAATCCCTTCCTTTTCCCATAACTGAATTCCTACTCAATAAACACCTTAAAGATTCTAAGACAGTCTCTGTTGTTATTCTCACATACTATGGGACCCACAGCACTTAAATTGATGAATGGTTTGAACCACTAAGCTATTATGCAAGCTTAACCTAATGTTCTTTAAATATAAGCACTAGGTAAACAAGAAAATATTGCCACGTGCATTTACTTAGTGCTTCTGACATTTTGACATTTAATGGATGGATAATTACCTTTTTTAAGACGGGTAGACTTCTCTCCAAACATACTAGTTAGGAAAATACTAGCTGCTATAACAAAGCCCAAAATAGATAATGGTTTAAACAAAATAGAATTTTATTTTGCACTCATGTGAAGTTGAGCATGGACATTGTTGATTGACAGGCTGCTTTCCTGCAGCCATTAAGCCAGGAACCCTGACTCTTCCCATGTGATGGACCCAGTGTCTTCAACATGTGGCTTCTAAGACCACTGTTTCTCTACATCAAGCCAGTGGAAAAGGAATGAAGAGGAGGAGGGTCCTACTTAGACTGGAAGTGACACACATCACTTCTGCTTATTTCTTACTAGGAAGTGTAGCCTTTGGGGGACAGCCACTTCCCAGCAATAATTGTGTACTATGGAAAGAAGACCACACATATTTGGTTGATAGCATCATCTGCTAAAGGCAATCCAAAATGCAAAAATGTCAGTGATTAGTCTAAAGAAGTGACTGGAGGATTCAGGTTCTCTAACATCCAGCCAAAGGCTCTTGTTACTAGATCACTGTTTTCCAGCCAGTGGGACTCTGTCTGCAAACAGGTGACCTCTACTTGGAGAGAAACCAGATGAAAATTTAATTGAATGCTGAGCTAATGAGAAGAAATGTAATCATAACAAAATAATAGCCAGTGTTTATTGAGCACTCAATATGTCTGAGGCATTGTTCTAAGCACTTTATGTATGTTAGTTTGGTTAATACTCAGGGTGATGCTAAAGGAAATTATTTTTAGTAGCCCCGTTTTACAGTTGGGGAAACTGAGGCATGGGGATGTGAATATATTTCCCAAAGCCATATGGTAAGCATCCATTGAAATCTGGATTCAAATCTAGGTAGTCTGATTCCATCAGATTATTTTATCTTCCATCAAAGATAGAAAAATGCCATTTGAAAACAAAGGAGAAAATGGAGAGAAAAGGTTTCTTCCTGAAAGAAACTTTCTCTAATTAGGCTTGGCTTAAGTTACACAGTTTGTAATTCTGTACAACACACTCTCATCCTGTAGATTTGAAAGCTCCTGTTCTTTTCCCTATAGTTTCTTACCTTGTCCAGGTCATTTGGGCTCAGAAGAGGGAAAAACTTGAACATGGTCTCTCATCTCAAGGAAGTTAGATTCTGTTGAGGAGAAAAGAGATCCTAGAATGGTAGGAAAGAACAGTCAAGATTAAAGGACAAATAAAAGGCAGACAATAGGATTTCAGAAAAGGCTATAATCGCTACACATAAATTACCAAGAAAAAGGTTCATGAAGGATGTTCTTCTTTAGCTGGTCCTTAATAAATGGGTAGGATTTCATGAATAGAGAGGTACTGAGAATGTCAGAGGAGAAGGAAGCTGAGAACAAAGTTTCGGGTAGATAAAAACACGGTGTTTGTAGCAGGCGGTCTGTAATAACAAGCAATTTTAGGAATTAGTGAGAGTTACATCTTTATCCATTTTTACTTTAGAACTTATTTTTTTGCATATATTTTTAATTCTATGTAACCATCTGGTAATGCCTGGCACTCTATGATTTGTTGCAGTAGTAGTGTTTATCTAAGGAACTACGTATGTAGGCACGGGAAAATGAATACTGAGTTCTGGGAACAAAGGCTGGGGAGGGATTTCCAAACAAATGTCACCTTCTACTCATTTCAACAAGTGTAAGAGTTAAGAAATGTGACTCGCTGTCATCACATTTCTGGGCCTCTAGGGCTTGTTGCAGAGGGCCTCACCAAGACCTCGGTATTCTGGCTGTCCTGTCTGTCTACGTTTAGAGTAACTGACCATCCTTACATACCTATATCACTTCCCATCTCTGCTCTCTCATGCAGAGAATATTTCATCCTTCCCTCAAATCAAGGGATGAGCCCCTGGAGGACAGCGAGTGAGTTCTGAATTCTCTGAGGAGCCACCTCTGACTACAGCTGCCCCTCTCTGTCAATCACAGAGCACTTCCAGTGACATCATGGCTGTTTGCAGTATTCTGTTGTTGCTGTAGGCAGCATGAAATTGACAAGGAATGGCACAGAGAAGAGCTGAAAGGGCACTTCTGCTTTTGTGATGCATCTGACACCTGTAGTTACAAGAAAGAAAACAGCTTTCATAAGCATATTGCTGGGTGATGTAGAAGGTGAATGAGTATTTAGAAGTAGTTTTTCAATGTAATAGCACAATAGAATCTAAACTGCTTCTGTGCACTTGCACCCTAAGAGTATCTTCCTAAGTGGAAGCAATCCGGTGAGGTAGTTTCTCAGAAACCTTTGGGTAAAAAGTTAGGCTTCAGTGAAAACCCAATCTAGATCTCAGAACGTTTTGATCTATGAGATGGGGGTCTTACCAGCTCTGATTTTTAATAAAATATACCTTTTTTAGAAACTTGATCTTCACATTTTTTAAAACTTTTACTTTAGGTATTGGGGTACATGTGAAGGTTTGCTGCATAGGTAAACATGTGTCATGGGGGTTTGTTATACTTACTATTTCATCGCCTGTGTATTAAGCCCAGTACCCGATAGTTATTCTTCCTGATGTTCTCCCCTCTCCCCTCAAGTAGACGCCAGTGTCTGTTGTTTCCTTCTTTGTGTTCATAAGTTCTTATCATTTGGCTCCCACTTGTGAGAAAATGCAGTATTTGGATTTCTGTTCCTGAGTTAGTTTGCTAAGGATAATAGCCAAACATACCTTTTTTTTCTTAGGTTATATGCTTATTTGTATTTCTTCTATCTGAGAAATCATATTATAGATTGTAAAGCTAGTGTCCAAAGTGAAGCAGAAAGAAAAAAGATACCCTGGTATCTTCCTGGGGGAGCCTTTCCTATGACTGAACAAACAAATTGACCTAAATCTGTTATTATTACTTAATAGTAAGAGCAACTCTGACAATTAAGCCTTAGCAAGAGAGGCGATGTAAGCCCAAATAAAGTCACTTGTTTTGATAACTGAAGTAGTTTTAACACTAAGTGGACAGGTTACAAAATTGGGAAGCAATTGATTGTACTATGCTGAGAGATCACAAGTTTGCACGCCATCCATAATGCATTGAACTTGAGCAATGTACTGAGTCTGTAGTACTCTGTAGGTGAACATGGTTGACTCTGCACCTTCCTGTAGCAGCCCACAGTGCAAATGTCATCTTGATAACTCTGCTGGGTGGCTTCTTAGACCCTGTCATCCTAATCTTTTACCTGTTGTCTGGTCATGGTTTCTTCCTTGTTCTCCTTTACCCCCTTTGTGTGGAAAAACATTTTAGTCTTTAGCAGCAAATCAAAGCCATTTTCAGGTGACACTGGTGATCTTCTCTCTTACAAGTACATCCTTCTGTTTCAGGTTTGTTATGATAAATGTAAGGAGCACAGTGAGGAAAGCTATTGCCAGTCTTACTCACAAGCACTATAGGAAAACTAAAAGGAAAAGTCTTCCTGTAACTATTTGTATGTCTCTCAAACCATGGAAACTAAGAAGAGCTACAATTAATGAAATAAAGTGCTATATTCCAGGCTAGACCAAATATTCAGCAGAGAGCCTGAATATTTCATGTATATGCAGTCAGGAAATAATGAATACAGAAAAAAGAAACTCACCACAAAACAGTATAATTGAGGACTATTACTAGGCCACGTGTTTTGAATACAATATCTCATTTAATCTTAGTGACAAATGTGCTATATGATCTTGCTTCTACCTTTAGCTCAGCCCATTCCTCTACATTCCTATGTCATTTTGTAGACTGACCATTTTAATTGTTAAATTATACTGCCCTGGGTTCATAGGTATCATTCTCTCCAGTGGGAACGTCTTACTCATCTTTTTATTCCCTGGCATGTGTTTATCTATCAATTGCCAAAACAAATAGATAACTAGAGTTGATTCGTTCCCTATCACTTCTCTTCTGGCTCTAAATCACATCAAGTTCTCAGATATCTCATCCACATATGTATTGCCATAGAGATAGTAGTACTTCAATCCACACTATGAATTCCCATGTGGAAAAAATGGTAAAAAAGGTAATGTTAGGATTACACCTCAAATTGATGTAATCCCTAGTTAGCATCTCATAATACTGAAACTCTTTATTATCCTCTTAGTACACCATGGTATTGACAGCACTTTGTTTTACCTTATCATTATAACATCATCTGTAAGAATTTCTAATTGTATCATTAAAAGATGATTATGACAGCTTCGCTAAGCCTCATTCATGTGAATGGAAAATTAGTGCCATAAAGAAAATTCCTAATAATTATTTTCCAGGACGTGTTGGTACTTTTCAAACTTAAACTCATTAAATCGATTTGAATCTCATTTGAGCAAATCCACACACACTGAGTGTCTTATTAATGTCAGTCTCATACTACTTTTAGGAAAAGATTGAATCAGAAAATATGTTAATAAAATCCACATGCATGGTTTTAATCTCCTCACATATATGGCAATAGTGTCTATGGATCTCAATATTTGGGAAGTGATTATCACAATAATTTACATATTATAAATTATCAAAGTAAATTGAATTTAATAATTAAATTATCAAAGTAATTCAAATAAATAGTACAGCAGACACTGTGCTAGTTGTTTTACACTTATTATCTTATTTAACGTGAGAATTTTTGTCCCCACTTTATAGATGTTGTCATCGAAGGTCAGAGAAAAGTGACTTGCTCGGGGTCACCTAATGCATGTGTAGCAAAAAGCTTTTTGGGACATACTTCTGACAGACTATAAAATCCTTATTTTTTTAACTTTGCTACAATGTCATATTGATTCAGATTTCCGGTACTGGGTCCTTCCTTTCATTGTTTTTTCAAGAGCAAGAGTATGTGTCTGATATAAAAAGCAAGTACCGAGTTTTCTTAAGTTCTAGTTCAAGGTCTAAAAAATAATGAAGGATTAAACTTTATTTATTCAACTTATCCATTATGAAACATACTTGAACAAATACATACTGCAATGATTAAAATCAGCATGCAAAATGCTTTATGGAAGTCTAGAGAGCCAGAGTCAGACCTCGCCACTCTGAAAATTTGTTTGGGTTCTATTTTCCCAGTGAGTCAGATTTTCCTTTTTAAGCATCAAGAGATAGTAGCCAACATTTTGGATGGAAATCATCTAAATATTTACCACACTTTCTCATACCTTGTCTGTATCTAATTTAATATAATGCTTTATTGATGACATCTTGTTATAAACATATATTACATTATATAATGTTACAGAGTGGCCCTCAATGATCATTGAGGTATGAGAGATTATTGAATCCTACACTGAATTTTCCCCTTATTATATGAAGTTTCACCTTCTAGTCTTACCCTTATCTGCCACTTTTTCCTATGCTTTGTGCTTCTTTCCATGGTACTTCCTCTCCTTTTCCTATTTGGCTACAAGTTGAGAAAACTACTTTCTTAAAATTGTGTCTAAAATAAACACTCACAGTCCTTAATGAGGATCTAAAGAGTTCTTCTGTAGGCAAAATACAAGTGTTCTTTGTATTTTGTGTAATTCACCACTATGAATGTGTAAGTCATAAGTGGTGAAAATTTAAATTGTTTTTCCATGAATTAAGATACGTCAAGTAGTTTGTTTACCTGGGAAATATTTATGGAATATTTTGGAAACAACCATGTTGGAAAGGGCATTCGAGTAATATTAGAGAGGAAGGGTTGTCATCTTTCAGGCAGATATCAACCAACAAAGTCTTCGTTTTTCTCCCTCCCGTATCAATAAAAATCTATAATACACTTGTAAATGAAGCAGCAAGATACTTACCTCATAGGGTTTTGTTTAATAACATTTGATAAATGAAATATCTGGGATTATAAAGGGAAAATTGAAATGTGTATAGACAAACTATAAAACCTATTCAAAGGGGCATAAAGTCTGGGAACGCCCTACAGGAGTGTGATTAACCTGACACCTATGTAGAAGGGACCAGGTCTGTTGGTACCAGTGTGGCACATGGAAATACAACATTCAATTTGGTCAACAGATTTGGCACATTCAAAGATTATAATGAAGCTGAACAGGATAAGACCTCAGGATCAGGTGTGGCCTTGGTGAGGAAGAATTAATTGCTAATACTATATATAATCATAACCTTTTCATATGTGAAAACTTAGTAAACTGTATATACTTTTACATATGGTTTCAAGTTATCTCTAAGCATCTATTTGGTTATCCATATAGGATCCTCAGTGTATGAGTTAGTGTATCCCTAACTCATACAACAAATGAACCAGAAATGTAGAATTGCTTAACCGAAACAAACATTTAGACCTTGAACTCTACATTCCTGTAAGCACTGGGGGTTCTTGGTTAGGCAGCTCTCCCCTATGCAGTGATTCAGAGACCCTGGTACCTTGCATTTTGTGGCTCTGCTTGCTCCTGAGGCCTCATCCTTTCTGTCCAAAGAGAGAACATAGACAAGACACACAGCTACTTACCAGTCTTGTCCCATAAATAGCACACATCTCATCCCCTTACATTCCAATGATTAGAACGTAGACATGTGGTTATTCCAAATGCAAGGGAGGCTGGGAAATGGAGTCCAGTAGTGTACAAGTTAGAAAAGAGGAATTTGGCACTCTTGGGTGTGTTACATGTTAAATTACTACAGGACCTGTCTTTCAGAGGGAACCACCAAACCAACAAGTTTGGTAGCAACTGCACCATTGTATGGATGGAATAACTATATTAATGAATACCTTAATGTGTATGCAATGTCTGACTACACTTTTTTTCTGTAAGTCAAACCCTCAACATGAACTCTAAGACAATGCCCTTGGGTTTTTACTGTCATCTTTGTCTTTTCCTGGTGACTATATTTTGGCTAAATACTAAATGAGTGAATATGACAAGAGGCAAATATGAATGAGATGTTCCTGAAGTGTTATATCTAATATCCGAACACCAAGAATATATATTTCTGAGTTGAAACTTAATATTTGCATTCCTTTTCACTACTTACTTGTTAAATCTTAGATTATTAAAGGAGAGCTGTTAAATGTCTCCACACTAATAATGTTTTGAAGATAATAAAGCCCATTTGTTTATTACACTTCAGGAACATCTCATCAATATTTGCCTCTTGTCATATTCACCCCTTTAGAATTTAGCCAAAAAATATTCAGCTTTGTCAATTTATCATTTTCTTAAAGGTGACAAAAGCATTAATAAAGAAGGCAACAGTCAATACGTGATAAACTTTAGCTATGTGTATAAAAATTGTCTCCACAAGTCACTATGATTACTTGATAGATGGTCAAGATACACATATTGCCACCATTGTCTCTTTAAAATATCTTCATAGAGTTTATGATGTAGGATATTTTTAAGGGCAAAACTGTTTCATTATGAAATTTGCTTAATGCTAATGTAGCACCATTTCTGGGTTGCAAAGAGTTCAATATTTCAGTGAATTTGTGGATTAAGTATGTCTACAAAATTTGTGTTTAGCACATCTTTCCATATGTGTATATATGTGGATAATACATCTGTCTATATATATATGTATAACACACATATGGATGGATGTATCTCTATACATCCATCTAGATATATATTATATACATATCTATGGAGACAGATGATAAAGACATAGAGATAGAATCAATGCTCTTTAAGGATTTTAAACAATGAATATGATCCCACTAGGTGAATCTAATCAAGCAACAACCAAGGTGATTATATAAGAAAAGTTAAGAACTTCTATGTTTCTAAAATAGGACTGTGTTTTGCTTTAGACTTTGATATTTGCTATAGGCATGTCCTTGAATGAATTTTTAATTTCATTAACCTCAATTTGTTCACCTGCCAAGTAGACATAATAACCTCTTTACATAGGCATGTTGAAATGATCACATAAGATATGAATATCAGATGTCTATAGATTGCATTCTTGGTGTTCCATATCATCAATTTCTTCCTCTTTCCTTCTGTATGATTCTACATTTAAAATATCACCCCCTCCACAATCAGTACCACCATTCTTGTCCCTATAAGACTCTTAAAGAGGACTTTTAATTCAACTGACAGATTTTACTTTTCCCCAAGTTAATTTTTTGTTTAAACTTTCACATAAAAACTATAGCAAGGTATAAATAATACTTCTTGCTCTGACTAAAAATAATTCTGACACTTTATATCCTTTTTGAAAATTTCAGTCCAATGTGGTGTGAAATTCTGGGCTGAAAAATCTGCATTTCTGGTGAAAATACTTATTTAACTTAGTGGCACAGATATGTGGAAGGTGCGGAAGTAATTCTCTTTTATGAATTTTATGACAAAAGTTCTCTAAAAGCGGAAGGAGATCAAGCATTCTCCAGTTTGTAGATGACTCTAAATTCTCCCAGGTAGTGAAATATCTACCCCTGCCCATTAGAAAGCTAAACTAATATATTTTATATGTGTATCTATTCCGTTCATGTGAATTCAGGAGGAATAGTCCTGTCCTCACAAAATGATCCCTTTATCAACGAGAAAAGACTCAACTGAGTAAATCATGAGCTTGACCAGAAATAAACTCTTGTAATCTAACCCTAATTGGTGAGGATAAACCAAAGGGCTTATATCTTTGAAGATAAATATAATAATTCTGCTCCTCTGTAATTAAATATAAAAT
This sequence comes from Symphalangus syndactylus, assembly GCF_028878055.3. Classification (NCBI taxonomy): domain Eukaryota; kingdom Metazoa; phylum Chordata; class Mammalia; order Primates; family Hylobatidae; genus Symphalangus; species Symphalangus syndactylus. The sequence goes on from NC_072444.2 coordinate 68,063,984, forward strand.
TACAAGGTATATATGCACATTCACAGGCTACTAGAATCACTTTCTAATCCCTGGCTTGTCCATTTAACTTTTTTAAAGCAGATTGGGCTGAAAGTATGGATTAAAGACTTAAATGTGTAAGACCTAAACCCATAAAAACCCTAGAAGAAAACCTAGGCAATACCATTCAGGATGTAGGCATGGGCAAAAAGACTTCATGACTAAAACACCAAAAGCAATGGCAACAAAAGTCAAAATTGACAAATGGGATCTAATTAAACTAAAGAGCTTCGGTAGGACAAAGGAAATTATCATCCAAGTGAACAGGCAACCTAGAGAATGGGAGAAAAATTTTGCAATCTATCCATCTGACAAAGGATTAATATCCAGAATCTACAAGGAACTTAAACAAATTTACAAGAAAAAAACAACCCCATCAAAAAGTGGGCAAAGGATATGAACAGACACTTCTCAAAATAAGACATTTATGTGGCCAACAAGTATATGAAACTGGCTAGCCATATGTAGAAAGCTGAAACTGGATCCCTTCCTTAACACCTTATACAAAAATTAATTCAAGATGGATTAAAGACTTAAATGTTAGACCTAAAACCATAAAAACTCTAGAAGAAAACCTAGGCAATACCATTCAGGACATAGGCATGGGCAAGGACTTCATGTCTAAAACACCAAAAGCAATGGCAACAAAAGCCAAAATTGACAAATGAGATATAATTAAACTAAAGAGCTTCTGCACAGCGAAAGAAACCACCATCCGAGTGAACAGGAAACCTACAGAATGGGAGAAAATTTTTGCAATCTACTCATCTGACAAAGGGCTAATATCCAGAATCTACAATGAACTCAAACAAATTTACAAGAGAAAAACAACCCCATCAAAAAGTGGGCAAAGGATATGAACAGACACTTCTCAAAAGAAGACATTTATGCAGCCAACAGACACATGAAAAAATGCTCATCATCACTGGCCATCAGAGAAATGCAAATCAAAACCACAATGAGATACCAACTCACACCAGTTAGAATGGCCATCATTAAAAAGTCAGGAAACAACAGATGCTGGAGAGGATGTGGAGAAATAGCAACACTTTTACACTGTTGGTGGGACTGTAAACTAGTTCAACCGTTGTGAAAGACAGTGTGGCGATTCCTCAAGGATCTACAACTAGAAATAGCATTTGACCCAGCCATCCCATTACTGGGTATATACTCAAAGGATTATAAATCATGCTGCTATAAAGACACATGCCAACGTATGTTTATTGTGGCACTATTCACAATAGCAAAGACTTGGAACCAGGCCAAATGTCCATCAATGATAGACTGGATTAAGAAAATGTGGCACATATACACCATGGAATACTATGCAGCCATAAAAAAGGATGAGTTCATGTCCTTTGTAGGGACATGGATGAAGCTGGAAACCATCATTCTTAGCAAACTATCACAAGGACAAAAAACCAAACACCACACGTTCTCACTCATAGGTGGGAATTGAACAATGAGAACACTTGGACACAGGAAGGGGAACATCACACACTGGGGCCTGTTGTGGGGTGGGGGGAGAGTGGGGAGGGATAGCATTAGGAGATATACCTAATGTAAATGACGAGTTAATGGGTGCAGCACACCAACATGGCACATGTATACATATGGAACAAACCTGCACATTGTGCACATGTACCCTAGAACTTAAATTATAATGAAAAAGTGAAGTTAGAGTTTTGCATTCATCTTTAATTTAGCCATTTGATGGTAATTTATTCACAAGTGATTAAAATGAATATCACTTATTTAAAAATAAAAATACATTAAACATATAAAAACTCATCACTGGTCATTAGAGAAATGCAAATGAAAACCACAATGAGACACCATCTCATGCCAGTTAGAATGGTGATCATTAAGAAGTCAGGAAATAACAGATGCTGGAGAGGATGTGGAGAAATAGGAATGTTTTTATACTGTTGGTGGGAGTGTAAATTAGTTCAACCATTGTGGGAGACAGTGTGGTGATTCCTCAAGGATTTAGAACCAGAAATACCATTTGACCTAGCAATCCCATTACTGGGTATATACCCAAAGGATTATAAATCATTCTACTATAAAGACACATGCACACATATGTCTATTGTGGCACTGTTCATGATAGCAAAGACTTGGAACCAACCTAAATGCCATCACTGATAGACTGCATAAAGAAAATGTGGCATATATACACCATGGAATACTATGCAGCCTTAGGAAAGGATGAGTTCATGTCCTTTTCAGGGACATGGATGAAGCTGGAAACCATCATTCTCATCAAACTTCACAGGAACAGAAAACCAAACACTGCATGTTCTCACTCATAAACGAGAGTTGAACAATGAGAACACATGGGCACAGGGAGGGGAACGTCACACACTGGGGCCTGTCGGGGTGGGGGGCTTAGGGGATGGTGGGATAGCATTAGGAGAAATACCTAATGTAGATGACGAGTTGATGGGTGCAGCAAACCACCATGGCACGTGTGTAGCTATGTAACAAACCTGCACATTCTGCACACGTATCCCAGAACCTATAATAATAAAAAAAAGTATAATCAGTTTTAAAGCAATACTCATCTAGTTTTATGGGTGCTTCATCAGACTTGTAATATAAATTTTGTTTGAACCAAATAAAATTGCTAATTTTGTAGTTTAAGATGGTCAAATATTGGCTCTCCAAGCCTTTACAAAACATAGCACTTCCAAAATCAAAATTAAATATAAATAGTGGTAAAATTATAAAACCCAAATAATTTAGATATATGAAACTTGAGATACAACCAATCTTCTTATTGCAGTGTTTAGCTGTCAATGAACTCTTTGGAAAAAAATAAATCTCTAAAGTGAAGCAAGTAGCGTGTTGGTGCTTTAGGAAAACTGGTTCTTCTATACAAATGGAATTTTAGCAACTGTTGTAAACAAATTAAGGGTAATTTAAAATATATAAATAAAATTTAGTGCCAAGAGCATGCCAATCAAATAAAACTAGTTAATACTATATTCTTTAAGATATTCTCCAAATAAGTGCACTGTGTATCTTACAAACAAATAACTTTATTATAAAAATAGTTTGTGAGAGGTACTTACGTTGAATTTTTAACAAAGGTTGTTTTTTAATTTTGGAAAAAATATTTTTCAAACACCTGTTTTCCCACTTCTTTATTAAAATCTTTTGGAACAATCTCAGTAACATTACTGGGCAAATTGTGAATTTCTTATATAAGGACATGGCACATCTCTTCAAATGAAAATACTGCGTGACAGTAAGAAAAATGCCTTAATATATTTACCAAAAATGTGAGAAAGACATAGAAAGTCGTTCTGAGACTTATGGACAGAGATCAAAGAAAACAGTGATTACTACAGTGCTCGGATTTGTAGAGATAGGGGGAGACTACTGCCTGCTTAGAGGAGAGTAAGCACTGCAGTGTGTTCAAATCATAAAACTTGGAATTGGCTAAATCTGTGTTTGAACATTGGCTCTGTCATTTACTAGCGAATGACAGGCACATGTAACCCACACATATCGATTATATCTTCTGATAAATGGGGCTAGTAATCATATATAATAATAGACCTCAGGTGCTTATGGAGATCAAAATAGACGATATATGCAAATTGCCTCGCACAGTGCCTGGCAAACAAACAAAAATATTAATCCTCCTTAGAATTACTTAGGGAGAGGGTCTATAAAACAAGTATAACTAGTCTGAAGACCATTAGGGTTGTCCTTGGATAAGACAGACCTAAGTCCTCTGAATCCAGACCTCCATTTAATTCACCCACCTCTTCAGTAGGAGAAGGATTTTGTTTTCCTCAGTGGGAGCAGCCCTTGGATAGTCGTTTTCCTCCCACTTTTTCCATCCCTTCCCCCCAAATCCCACCAACTTTCTGACCCCTTAGAATTAGTTTTCTATTGCTACATCACAAATCACCGCAAACTTGACAGCTTAAAACAACACATGTCTATAATTTTACAGTGTCCATGGGTCAGGATTGTGGGCACAGCCTGGCTGGGTTCTCTGCTCAGGGTCTCACAAAGTTGCTATGAAGTGGTCAGTGGGGCTGTGATCTCCTCTGAGGCTCAGGGTCCTTGACCAAAGTCACTGGTGTTGGGAGAATTAAGTTCCATGTGGTTGTAGACTGAGGTCCCAAGTCCCATGCACTTTACGACATAGCTGATTGTTTTCTTCAAGGCCAGCAGGAGAATATTGCTTCTATTTTGAGCCCTTTTTCTGGGGAAGGGCTGATCATCTTTTAAAGAGTACAGTTGATGAGCTCAGTCCTCCCAGGAGAAGAAGCCTTCTGATTAACTCAAAGTCAATGGCTTTGGGACTGTGGTTACATCTTCAAAATCCCCTCACCTAACCACAGGAGTGATATCCCTCATATTCACAGGTCCTGTCTAGTGAAAAGAGAGGATTATATTGGGCATTTATGCCAAGGGCTTATAATTTTGGATACTATATTAGAATTTTGCTTTCCACACCTCAGAACTATTCCAACTAAATAAAGGGCATTTCATTTGGCAATATGGATGAGTTTTAAACGCTAAGGCTCAATAAAAGTAGTAACATGATATCAACATGCAACTGAGGTATCATCAGTTAATACATTCTGATCATTCTGATCAAAACCTTCTATCCCATATTACAAATTGAATAATGAGGGAAAGAGGTTGGTTTGGAGATAACTGGTTAATATTTTCAGTGTGAAAAGAGAGAGAAAAAGAGAAACTTTGCCCCTCATCTAAACGAAGAAAAATTTCAAATACCTACTGTTTGGAGTCTATCCAGTTTACCTTCCAATGAATTAGGGGCTGAGAGAGCTGAACATTAAGGGTCTCAATCAAGCAGCTGGTAAAATAAATTACATAATTTGAAATATTTTCTTTTTTCTACGATATAATTCTTATGACTCCATCTCCTAAAGAAAAAAAGTTCCATTTAAATGAGGCATCACTGCCTCATTTATTCATGGATTCTTATATTTGTTGAAAAGCCTTAGTTTTAGTCTTTCATGAACAAGATACTAGACACAGTATGCAGTTTTATACCTTTCTTGATGAAAAGAATATAATTCACAACCTCTTAAACAGGTACACTTAAGCAAAATTTAAGAAGAGATAATATGCAAACGTTTAACTGTGAGCAATTTTTTAAAAAATCCTCCAGATGGTAAGCTATGCTGTTAGGTCTTTGGTATAGCTGTGAGGTAGGGGAGAATGGAGAGAGAAACAGAATGGGAATGAAATTAATCATTACTTAATCAATTCAATAAAAATAGAATACCATAAATAGAATTAAATCATATCTAAGTAAATTTCTGTCTTAGAGTTTCATCTCATACTCTGTTAAACATTTTCAACTTTTCTTATGCATTAAGAGAACCATAAGGGGAAATAAGCAAGCACTTTGTAGCCAGAAAGAACCACCAGGGGATTCTTGAGGTCACACTGGCTCACTGGATAATATTAGGCAAGTGACTGACCGTCTCCAAGATTCCATTCTTTAAAATCTGTAAAACAAGGGTAATTGAACCCAGTTTGCAGGATTGAGTTGATAAGAAATACACACACACACTGCACAATACACTACACAGTGCCTAGCACATGAAAGAGCTATGGTAACTATTGTAATTATGAGTCTTTATATTGCCAATGGCATGTATAGATTGTTTTAAGCAAGAATATGATAGAACAAGCATCCCTGGTAACCTGTCATGAAATACTGGGGAATGTGGTAACTGCAAAATCATTGAGTAAGTCAACGGACAAGTGCATGTTAATTATTTGGTTTAAAGACCATTATAATGTTATTATTACATGACACAAGTAAGGCTTCCTAGGAAAACAGAAGCTGATTCTACTTAAATACTTTATTTACACTTTCTCATATCCTAAGAAAAGATAGTAAATCAGGAAAAAAGGATAAACAGATACCTTAAACATAAGGGCTAGTATTTGTGCTGCTAATGAAATTTGTATTTGGTATTGACCTTCCTGGCAGCCAAAAAAAAAGAAAAGAAAATAATAAATTTTAAGAAAAGCAAATTTTTTTTGGAGTTTATTCTGATAATATTATCTCATATTGTTCTTTGTATGTTAGTGCATTGCTAAAGGTATTTTCATTTTTGTAGTCTATCAAGGACTGTTAATAGAAAAATTTGAGCATAATATTAAAATACGACTCACTGAAGGAGATTTGTTCAGCTAATGAGGCCTATTCTTGTGGAATCAACCTTTTCCCTTCATGCTATACCTGTATTTTTAAAATTTAGCGACAAAGATCCTATTCGAAGCAGTCAAAGCAATTTGGAGTTTTGGCCAATACACGAGAAAATACACACATAATAAAAATCAACATTATACAGATAGCATTTGCAGCTGTTGACTCTGCTGAGAGCAGAGATTCCCATGTACAAAAGATTTGCCTAAAATCTCAGAGTCAAGAAAATTCAGTTCAAATCCATCTACACCAAAGTGAGTGTAGGCTGATTACTACACTTACTTGGATAGTTATTTAACAAATTTTAAATGACGAAATGGTGCTATACTGGTGTCGATGCCCACAGCAAGGCCTAGTACAGAGGATACACTCCAGAAATATGTTTTAAGAATGAATACTATTCCTCTGTGATGGTGGAACCAGTTTGGTGGCTAAGGAGGGTTAGTTGATACAAATACTTGATATTTATCAATTAGAAAAGGGGAGGTGATAACAACAAAATCCCTAGATATGTATCAGGGTTTCTCAACCTAGGCACGCTTAATATTTTGTATCAGATAACTCTTTGTTGTGGGGGCTGTCTTGTGCATTGTAGAATATTCAGCAGCATCACTGGCTTCTGCCATCTAGATTCTAGTGGAATCTCAAGTTGTGACAACCAAAAATATCTCTAAACATTTAGACCCCATTTGAGAAACACAGGCATATATGAACTTGTGTGTGTTTGTGTGTGTGTGTGTGTGTGTGTGTGTGTGTGTGTATACATAGATGATGATAATAGCTTTGTTGCATATTGTTTGCTTTTATTGTACTTTGAATATGTGAAATCAATTATTTTCAATTATTTTATGTTCTTTCATGGCATAATAGATAATTAACACAATTAGCCCAATGGTCACTTATTTTGAAAATAGCATGAATATAGTCTGAAAGAATTGAGTGTTTTCCAAAATTACAGCTAATGTACTTCATTGCATTGCTTATGGTTCTTGATAAAATCATGCAAACATAAGCAGTCTGATGTTATTTTTTTGTTTACAATATTACTGTGTTGCTTTGGTTAACAGAATGAAAAACAGCACTGTAATACTACAAGTAAAAATGTTTTATTCTTAGTTTGTTTCATCAATAAAAGCTGACATTTTTGCAAGAAAGATGTTATACTATTGAAATTAACTTTTAGTCAATTGTAAATAATTGTATTATATCGGTATGTTATCATGAAGATTAGAAATCATTTCCTACAGAATCATGTTTTTGCTTCCTCAGCACTGTTTCAATTGAAAGGAATTTGAATGAAGTGCATCTCATTACTAACATAAAGTAGATGGAGCTTGAATAATTTTTATATTTATTTTCCATGGATGGCTATTACATTTCTTATCCTATCTATCCAAATTTTATAAAATAAATTGTTTTAATCCATACTTTGGAGAGGAGCAATGAATTTATTTTTGCAAAAGCTATGCATTTGAATATATTGTAATATGCATAAAGCTGTGTTAACACAGTTACTTATATAAAAAGTGTAGCTGCCTTACCTTTTATTTAATTTACATACTTTATTTACTTTCTGACAGGTTCTTCTCTTTGCATTTTTATTTACATACCAAAAATGTCTTTTCAGATAAGTCAACTAAAACTTTGATGTACTGTATAATTTTAAACTCTATAAAATGTTTTATGTATTGTATAGGTTTATGTGAATTTTTAGGCTGAGGATATAGAATTTTGGAACTATTTCATTAATGATTCCTATACGGTAACCACCATATTTCTTAAATATGATAGAGAATTGTCTTTTGTCTGAGATCGTGTTTAGGAAAAACTACAGAACTTAAGCCCAGTCTGTTTCAAATAGAAAAACATATCTCTGGCTATTTTTAAAGGTTGTTATTTTTTTCTCAAAATATGAACTTCACATAATATGAACATCTTAATCCTTAGAGAATTTGGTACGTTTTCTGTAGCCTTATACAAAAGATTCATATTTTTCTACTCAAATGTTGGAAACAATAAAAGTTGCCCTTGTATGTTTCATAAACTGTAACAGGAATCACTCAGCAGTAAAGTAATAAGCACACAGTGTGTCAATTCAAAGATGTCCAGTTTTAGAAATATAAACTTAATCCTCTTCCCCTCCCTTTGTTTTTTGTATTTAGCTTTTGTAAGCATGGTTTGTATTTGCATAACCCACCATTCATATTCTTGTGAGTTCATGATATAAATAATTTGAAAAATTTCATTCAGTTCCCCAAATTATTCTAGTCATTATGGATGATTCATGAGAGGATTAATCTCTTGGATGTGACATAAAACTAGAGAGGAAAGACACTACCTATCATATCATTTGCAGTTAAGAACATGCTGCATATCTTTAAGCTTTACTTAAAGTGCTTATAGTAATTGGGTGTGCATGCCTTAGCTCCGTTAAAACCCAAACAGCAATATGGGAGAGTGTGGTTTGTTTTTTAAATGTGCAAGGAAGGAAAATTAGTGAAATCTGTTTAAGTCACAAAACTGCCTCATTCAGGACCCAATTCAGCAGCATGGAAAAAGTAACTCCAGTTAACTGTACTCTTAGCATATGTCTAAGCTCACAAATTTCAATTCACTTCAAATTTCTTTCTTCTCCCATGGATCTGCCTGCAAAGAAAAGAGATACAAAGATGGCAAACTGGTTCAACAGTTCATTAGCCCTAGATTCTCTTAGGGTTTTCAGAATAAACACGTGTCCAGTTGCAGGCCAAATTCCTTTATGTGTTGGAATGGCAGTGCGCCTCAAGAACTGTTTACGTTGCATTGCGGGGCTGCCTTTTTTTCCCTCTTCACCCTCTACTCCTGCCACTGCCACACATGATTACACACATGCATATGGAGTTAGGGGTATAATGTATTTTGATTTTATCCATGCAAGTAAAATCTGGTGGAAGAAACAAAACTAAGCCAATGAACAAAAGATTTCAGAATTATACAGAGATTGTGGTTTAGTGACCTAAATTGCACTATAATCCTTTGAAGGATTACAGTATTTGGATAGAAAAAAAGATTTATCTTTCTATAATGGCATCTCTGTATAAGAGGATATTATTGGATGTGAGCTGCATGGTAGCAGCAGATATTTTTCTCCACGTCTTTCAACAATTCAGAATAGTTCTCCGATCCATCTGAGAAGTAGCACTGAAGAATTAGTCCTCATTTATAATCAAACATTCTTGAATAACATTTTCTTCCAATTTTTCTTTTAAAGGTCTAACATTTGATCGTATGTTTTCTTTAGTTAACTTTCTATATTATATGGCAATCTCTGCAGTTATTTTTTTCAAAGATAAAAAGAAAAAAAAGCATGTTCAAAAATGTAGAAGTTATTTTTGCAGTAACGTATGTCATGATTTTTAAACATTCAGGCCTTTAAACTTTTTTTATAGTGTATGTTCTTGCCAATCCCAGCACAGTTCTACAAAGTAAAATATTTGGCAGTGAATTCATATTAACAGATGGAACAAGAAATTAACACGTTTTTGCTTCGCTAATTCACAGTTCTTTTAATACGCTAATTCTAAATCACCTGTTCTGACTTTGACAGGCTACAGACACCTGTTTGGGGTAATATTCCACATCTAATTATTACACGAGAAATTCAGTTTCCAACAAAAGGGTTTCTGTGTGAAATTGCCATTGTAGTTAACAAATTAATATCAACTATATACAAATATATTTCTGATGTCTTAATTTAAATACAACTAATATACTACTCATCTATAACTAAAGAATGGTATATAAAAACTAAGACTGCCCTCTTAGTGTTTGAATTCTGTCTGTCACACTTTACACCATGGTTGCACTGATCAAGTCAGAATGTTCTTCCCAGTAGCAGTAATTTACTGTAATACTGTATTTTAAATGGCAGGAAAAGAGTATAGAATTTTCAAGTGGCTGGAAAAATTCCTAACTGTATGTTAAAAATGACTCAGGAGAGTTAAAAAAAAAAATACTGACAAGACGAGAGAGAAAAAAAGAAAAACTTAGCTTGGGTAGCATAATATGGAAGACAGAACGATAAATAAACAGGAAGTCCACTGAACTACAGAGTTTTTGAAGTATGACAGACTTACATGAAGTCCCAAGAAGAGTGCTGATTTGTTTGCTAAGAGAAAAGCAAGTAAATGATGCCAGATATTTTGTGGATAGAAAATTAAATATCCGCTTCTTATAACTCAACAGTTATAACTTAATAGAGAAACTACTTCTATTTTCCACTAAACTGATTTTCTTTATCTTCTATATTGTTCTTAGTTATTCTGACATGGTCATTTCCCTTGTGTCACCTCGGACAACTTCCTTTAACACTAACTCCTTTCCCTGCCTCCAATTTCCCCCATAAAAACCATGCTACGGGAAAGTGTGGAGGCAAGGAGTGTGTGTGTGGGAGGGTAGGTTGGTGGAACAAGAAGCAAAAATCAGAAACGTAAGGTTTTTAGATGTTTGTAACATAACGACAGATGCTGAGGTAGAGTCTATCTTTAGGTTTGCCAAAGGTTCCATTTTGTGTGTCTGTTTTTTGATTCTCTCTAATTGCTGTTCAGCTTTGTATGTGGCTTTGCTAATGTGTCTTCCGTAGCCACATTGTCGTTTCTTTAATTAACCTTGATATCCTAGTACCCAGATAGCAGAGTTCATCAAGCAGGCACTTGGAACTTTTAAGATGCATGCTGTGTTGTACTTTGATTTCTAAGAGTTGTTGTACAAAGTATATTTTTAAAATGCATTTTTATTCTGCGAGACTTAAGGTGGATGGGGAGAGATCTTTTTTTTTTTCTTGTTTTGTTTTTTGTTTTTACATTTAGCCTCCAGCCTCCTTGTAATTTTGTTGTTTTTCTCCCAATTGCTACTCTGGAAAGCACGTGGTCTTTCTCTCAAACCATGCTTTATGACATTGCTATTTGCAGAAATTTAACTGACAGCCCACCCCAGGAAGATAAAATCCTGTTTCATCCAAGTTTGGTTCCCTCCTACACCCACACCTGAAACTATATTTCTGCCAGAGCCTACATTCTGCTAAGGAAGAAACCAATCTTTTATAATACTTCAACATACGTGAATTTTATTTTATTTTTAATTAAAAAATTGCATTTCTCATCCAAAAATGCTAGATGACATTTAAAGCTAGAAAAGTGTTTCCAAATAACTCACCTTTACAATTAACTCTTATCAGGACCAGACAGTTATTTCACTGCACCAGGGCAAGCACATGGCTGGGATGAGGCTGGGCAGTGAAAGGCCTCCATGATGATTGCCACTCGAGCTCTCGGCAATGTGCAGAAGCACATTATCCCACAGGATTTGCTCAGGGCTCAAAGTTTGTAAGAGAGTTACTGGTACATAATTGGAATGAGACCAATTTTATTTTCAGTTAATAAGATGCTCAAAGATAAATGAAACTTCCTGGTTTTTAAGGGAGAAAAAAAAAGACTCTTAGGAAGCTTATACATCTCTTAAGTTTTTCCTGAAAACATTTTTAGACATACATTTGCTACCTCTAAAACAACTTGAATGAATTAGATCTAGATGATAATGGAAAATATTTAAGGTTTAACACTGAGAGGATAATGACCTTGCAAAAGTGTGTTTGGCAATTATATTCAATGTGAAATTCTGAAGAAAATTGCTCAAGATAATGAATAACATTACAATGCAATTTCACTCATCTGTCCTCAGTTAAAACACTTTGACAAATCAATTCATTAATAAGTCTAATATCCCTGTACTGTCCTACCTTAAATATACTCATTATGTATAATGCATGACAAAATTATGTAATTTTGCTATGGACTAATATATATACATACCTTTATTTTTATGTATGTATGTGTGTATCCACATACATACATATGAATACATTTTAGGGAGCCTATTTAAACCTTCAAAGAGGTTTGCAGATTATAACAAAGAGTTCTTGCAGCAACAATTATATTTCACTTAATACTTTTCTAAGCAAGTAGAATTTTAACATATCAGACTTTCATAAAAGGGGAAAGATTTATGTAACTAGCAGATGCTATTAATTGATAATCACCATTTATGGCCTTATACATTTTTTAAAATAGTTCCCTATACATATAACATTATGGTACTATATTTAGGGTTTTATTTATAGAATATATTTTAGAAGGAATTAGGTAGCTTTCATTTAAAAAAATTAATTTTCTTAATTTATCCTAGGCCAATTCTATTAATATGTCATCTTAAAGTCATGATATTATTATTATAACAATAGCTTACTTTGATATACATGTGGCTCCCAAACACAGCTAAACATAAGAATTGCTGGGATAAGTTTTGAAAAATACAGATACGAGAATACTTACTGTATTGCCAAGGAGTGGTACAGCTGTCTGTATTTTATAAAAACTCCCCAGGTGCTCCTGTGCAGGATGGGAGAAAATGCTATCATCGCATAGTTTCTACTGGCCAGAAATAACAGTTACAGAATAATACTAATAACTATTATAGGAACAATACCACCAATAAGGATACCACTAAAATCCACTCTCTCCAACATTTTTTAACCTAAAAAATGAAAAGTCGTGTTATATATTCCTGAATCACCTTAATCCTTTAAGAAATAAATATAAAATATTTATTTAGGCCTGGAGCAGTGGCTCACTCCTGTAATCCCAGCACTTTGGGAGGTGGAGGCGGGTGGATCACCTGAAGTCAGGAATTCAAGATCAGCCTGGCCAACATGGTGAAATTGTGTCTCTACTAAAAATAGAAAAAATTAGCCGGGCGTGATGGTGCGTGCCTGTATTCCCAGCTGCTCAGAGGGCTGAGGCAGGAGAATCACTTGAACCTGGGAGGTGGAGGTTGCAGTGAGCCAAGATGGTGCCATTGCACTCCATCCTGGGAGACAAGAGTGAAACTGTCTCAAAAATAAATAAATAAATACTTATTTGTAAGGATCAACTACTTTTTAATTCAAATTGTTCTAGACAGGGCGTTATTTAAGAAAATCAGACTTTCCTCCTAGTTTAGGTAGGAAATCACCAACCAACCAATCAATCATCATCAAACCTTGCTGCATAAATGCCATTCTCAGACAAGCAGTATTGACAACTGCTGAGATATGTTAGAAATGCAGAATTTCAGGCCACTCTGGACCTACTGAATCAAAATCTATGTTCTTCCAAGATTCTCAGGCAATTTGAATGCACAATAAAGTTTGAGAAGAACTCCCAAGCACTTGTGTGTGACCACATCCAAGCTAGGTGCTGGAGTACCCAGAAGCAATATAGATGTGCAGACATTTATCTTTGCCTGGCAGAATCTCGCTATTTGTAATATATACGTATATGTTATATGTTATATATATTTTAATATATATAACATATAGACTTTGGAGGCTTTCATTTGAGCTTGCATTTGAGTCAAAGTCCTAATTCTGGCCACTATCTCTGATCCATCATGAGATTCTCTGATCAATTCTGTCTCCAAATATGTAACCTCACTATAAGTATCAAATAATCTAATGCATTAACCTTCAAAATGTAGCTAGAATCTCACCATTATTTCCAGCCTAGATTACAATAAATCACTTCCTAACTGGGTCCCTGCTTCTATATTCACTCCTCTTATAGTATATTTTCCAAAAGTAGTCAAGCTCAGTGACTTTAAAAGGCTTTAGGCTTATTGTTCCCATTCAAAATTGAACTTACATAGTTATAGTTTATGTGCTTTAGGTGTCTGCTCAAATGGTAGTGTCTCAAATAAACTTTTCCTGATTATTGCATTTAAGCTCAACTTCCTGTCTACCCCTCTCTCTCTCCAACTCTCCTTTAGGGTCCTGTGGTCCTCATCACTCTTTGTAAGCAATTGTATCATATTATTAAATAGTTTACTGCCTGTCTTCACTTGGAAATACAAGATCCAGAAAATAGACACTTTGTCATTCTTGTCCCCCAGTGCCTACAAGAGTACCAGATAAAAACAGGAAGCAAATAAATTATGGGTGAATGTTTAATCAATTAGTGAGCTAGGATATTCAGTGCATGTGTTGTTATTCATTGAGTGTGAAGTGTATTCATTGAGCACCTAATATATGTCACTATGGCAGACTAAAAAATGGCACATAAAATATATGCTTTTGAGAAATAAATGCATGAATAAAAAATAGGCATATATTGCACAAAATAAATTCTTTGGGAGTTGAAGGATGATTTCAGTGGCATGAAGTAGAAGAAAAAAGAAGACTTGTTTTGAGAAGTAGGTGATACGGTGATGACATTATCACAGGGGCAAATAGCAAGCTTTAGGGCTGAAATACCTAGAGTATTATGCATGAAACAGTGAGCATACCTGTGGAATTGACAGTTCATTAGAAAGACATCCAGTGACTAGCTTTTGGTGGCTTTACCTCCAAAACTAAAGAATTTGTACTGTATTCTGTAGACTGTATTTTCGAGAAGATAGTTATGTGTTCACAACAGTGGTTTGGGGGGATTCATGTAAAGGCAACATACAGGATGGACTGGATTAAGAGGCTGCAAAGACAGACAACTGGTTAGGAGATTGCTTATCCAAAGTGGAAAGAGTAGCCTTGGTGAAACTGTGGTATTAGGAATTTAAAGTATTAAGTGAATTAATAACATTAAGTTTCAGAAAAGCACATAGCAATTACTTGCATAGGGTTTTTGTTTTGTTTTATTTTTTGCTATCAACACCTTCATCACTACTATGGCACATAAAACTATCCATAAAATTTTATCCTTTTTTTTTTTCTTTGATAGAGTCTCTGTTACCCAGGCTGAAGTGCAGTGGCGCGATCTCGGCTCAATGCAACCTCCGCCTTCTGGGTTCAAGCAATTCTCTTGCCCCAGCCTCCTGGGTAGCTGGGACTACAGGCGCGTAGCACCGCACCCGGCTAATATTTTTGTATTTTTTTTTTTTTTTAGTAGAGACAGGGTTTCACCATGTTAGCCAGGATGGTCTCGATCTCCTGACCTTGTGATCTGCCCGTCTCGGTCTCCCAAAGAGCTGGGTTTACAGGTGTGAGCCACCGTGCCCATCCCATAAAATTTTCACACAATCAGAACGATGACGGTACTAATATAAGCTGTGTAGATAACAATCCTTCCAGTGATTACGGATATTATCATTTCCTGTTGATTTAAGGCTCAAATGATTTAGCATAGCAGTCTTGGCAATTATGAATCTAAAAATGGGAGTTTATTATCAAAAAAAGCCATCACTTCACTTCTAGATTAAGGGCCTTTTTTTCAAACAGTCAATACAAGAGACAAGAATCTTTTCCTATATTCAAAAGCGACTTTCGCTTATTGGATGGTAAACTGCTTACAGGCACAAGTCTTTTAATCTTCATTGCTTCCTATTTCTGAGCAAGTTTTCTTAACCCAACATGAGAATATTAAAATATCCTGGTTGGATCATGAGGAGGGTTAAATGACATAGTCTGTTAAGTCTCAGTCTCTATGCCTGAGTAGACAGTCAATAAATACTTGTTGCCTTCTCTTTCCCCCAGCACCTAGAAAAGTATCTTGACAACATTAATGCTCAATAACTGCTTGACAAATAAATGAACGTTGAGTTTGCACTAACTACATAACGACTTTTTAAACCATTGACCAATAAGCATTCAAATAATCAGGTTCCGAAAACTCCCGTGCAAATATCTTATAGCAATGAACCTCAACTGCAGACCTGAAATTTTTTCTTAATCTCTTCTAGCCCATGAATTTCTCTTCCTATAGATTTGTGTAGTTACCTACTTTTCTCCATAATATTCATTTTAGCCATCTGTCTTTTTTTTTTTTTTGAGACAGAGTCTGGCTCTGTCCCCCAGGCTGGAGTGCAGTGGCACCATCTCGGCTCACTGCAAGCTCCGCCTCCCGGGTTCACACCATTCTCCTGCCTCAGCCTCCTGAGTAGCTGGGACTACAGGTGCCCGCCACCACGCCCTGCTAATTTTTTTGTATTTTTAGTAGAGACGGGATTTCACTATGTTGGCCAGGATGGTCTCGAACTCCTGACCTCATGATCTGCCCACCTCAGCCTCCCAAAGTGCTAGGATTACAGGCTTGAGTCACCGCGCCCGGCCAGCCATCTGTCTCTTATCTCCTAGACCACAATTTGTTGATTACTTGCCAGGATATATATTTTCATGCTCTTAGATTGATAGCTCCATTTCCTTTTTTATCCCTTCCACTCCCCTCTTGTGCATGCCAAAAGATTTTCTTTATAGGATCCTGCCCTTTTTTTTTTTTTTTTGATATGGGGTTTCACTCTGTTGCCCAGGCTGGAGTGCAATGGTGCAATCTCAGTTCACTGCAGCCTCAGCCTCACAAGTTCATGCAATTCTCCCACCTCAGCCTCCCAAATAGCTGGGATTACAGGGGCACATCACCATGCCTGGCTAATTTTTGTATTTTTGATAGAGATGAGGTTTCACCATGTTGGCCAGGCTGGTCTCGAACTCCTGACCTCAGGTGATTCACCCACTTCGGCCTACCAAAGTGCTGGGATTACAGGCATGAGCCACCACACCCGGCCAGGTCCCACTTTTTTTTAATGGTGTTAATTTCTATTTCAAATAACATAATATGTTCTCGTAATCTGTGCTCCCCAACCCCTGTATTCTCTCTTCTATTTATTCTTCTTTCCTACTTATTTTATGAAATTCTTTTCTGATCTGCACTATAAAAATATTTTCATCTCTTTGCCCATTTTGTCTGTTGCCCAAAGTATTATCTTCCTAATTGGATTAGAAAACTCATCTTTATAGGGCCTTTTATGTGTTCTGTGCACTCACGGTTTTCTGTAAACAAAAATAATAAATAACAGGTGGAGAGCTAAATATATAACTCACTAGGAATGGAGCATTTCAAAGAAGAGGAAAAGGCTATGTCAGAAACACTCTACGTAGACTACACCAAGTTCAGTAAAAATGTAAATGGTCTTCAACTGTTAAATTTAATAGACTGAATCATGCTGTTTATTAATCATAAAAAGTAAACATTTCTACTTACCTACATTTTTTCAGAAAGGTATTGTAATAAATATTCCAAGTGTGTGTGTCTGTGTTGTACCACCCAAACATGAAACCTCTCCTCCGTCCTCATCTCTACCCAGTTCTTGGTGTAGGTAGGTAGACAGATGAACTCAGTGAAAGATAATTAAAACTATGGGGAAGTTGCCAATATAAACTACATGACCTGATTAGGATTCTTTAGCTGCATCAATTCCCTCTTCCCATATTTTAAGTCCTACCAGACAAAGGAGGGGCCAGGACAGTGGTGGGCTGGAACTGGCTGCAGAGCTGATTGTGCACATCTCTTCTGAACTCCACATTCCATGACGTAATGTCAGCTCTAAACTGGCCGCAATGGGAATATTCACAGTGGGGAAATCGATAAATGCCACAAATTAGGACTTTTTTCCCCCCAGAGATCCTATGAAAACATTTATTTGCACAGCATTTACCCAGGGCCCAGAAATTTAGGGTAAACGTATGCTGGAAGTCACTTGACTGTAATTGAGAGAAAGCAGTAAGAAGACCCTAGAATCTAACTGGGCTAAGCAAAGCGGGACCCTGCAATCTAACTGGGCTAAGCAAAGGGGGAATTCAGGGATGAATCAACAAGATGCTGCTCTGGGAGTAAAGATCATAGCAAAGAGTTAAAAATAAGACTAGACAGGGAAGCTTGGGAAAATTCTCCCATCAAAAATAGGGTAACTGCATGTTCTTTGTATTGGATAGTTGCGTCCCCTGGTGGGTTGGAGAGGGAGGTTAATGGATTGGGTTTTTATAAGCCCTAAAGTGAACAGGATGAGATTTTAAATAAAATGACATTTTAAGAGTCATATTGCTGTAGAGCTTTGCATGCTCTGCAGCAATGTGACTCTATCAGGTAACAACAGATGTACCTGGTGACACTAGATTTCTGTACTAAGGTACAGCTGTTCCTAGCTGTAACACCACCTTGCAGCACCAGGCTTTTGCCCGGGGCCTAACAGCCTCCACTTCCTATGGGGGGATTCACAGCCACAGCCCTTGGATAGTCATGGGTACCCCTGGATACCTGGATGCCTACCCTGGCTCTCCGGGCCCACTACCATTTTCCTGGTATCCTGAGCATTTTTCACAGGGGAAGAGCACAGTTTTGGAATGAAGATCGTGTGGATGTAGAAAAGAGGAAAAAGGCCTCAGAGAACTAGAACAAGCACACTCAAGTGTATACAAAACATAAACACATGGTAACTGCCCCACTCCAACGTTAGGTCATGGAAAGTATAGGACCTTTTATATTGCAAGTGACAAAAGCTCAACTCAGGCTTGTGGAAGCATAAAAGGGAATAAACTGACTTAAGTCCCTTTGCTCTCCTCTTGTCCACTGGCTTTATTTATAAACAGTTTTGCTCTCATACTTGGTTCACACAGATGTGCTCCTCCTTGGCATTCAGTCAATCAGCTAATAGGAGAGACTGCTTACTTCTGGTAACTTCCGGGGGAAGTCCCAAGAGGACGGCTCACTGGCCTTGCCGTGGTCACCTGCCCTTCCCTGAACCAATAACTATGAGCAGAGTAATAAAATTTTCTTCTGGCCTGAGATCCTCTGCCAGACATGGAGAAGGGCCTGGGCCCCATAAGCTGAGAGTATTTCCTCAAAGGAAGGGAGTGCAAGGTAGCTAGAGAGAGACATCTATTACAATTCTTTAGTTTAGTTTTGTTTTTGAGACAGGGTCTTTCTCTGTCACCCACTTTGGAGGGTAATGGCACTGTCACAGCTCTCTGTAGCCTCAATCTTCTGGGCTCAAGCCAACCTCCCACCTCAGCCTCAGAAGTAGCTGGGACCACCGGTACACACCGTGCTACATTTTTGTGGAGACAGGTCTCTATGTTGCTCATGCTCGTCTTGAAGCCTTGGCCTCAAGCAATCCTCCCGCCTTGGCCACAATTATCTTCCTAACGGAGTCGTAGGGGACTTACTGATAACCTCCATAAGTAGCTACAAGCCCTAATAATAATCACTCTATCTAGATGATTACTTCTTTTCTTGCTAATTTTCATCTTTCCTGGATTCTGTGCCTTTTAAAATTTCTCTCTCCTGCACCTACCCATTGTTCTTTATTTCTACTGTTCTTGGTCCAGTTCCAATGAGGCCGCTCAACCCCTCTGTGCCATGCTCAACTGCAGATCTGTACCAGAGTTGAGCGCTCTCAGTGGCTGCACTCCGAAGCAGTTTGTTTCTGTCAGGCTGACTGATGGCACTTAGAAGATCCCATGTTGATTTGCCAAGAAAATCCATGATCTAAGTAGAAGGGGCTGCTTTCTTAGCATAAAGAAATGGGTGCAGGAAATCAACATGGCACATGGATACATATGTAACAAACCTGCACATTGTGCACATGTACCCTAAAACCTAAAGTATAATTAAAAAAAAAAAGAAAATACAAAAAAAAAAAAAGTCAGCAAGTTTGGAATCAGAACTACAGACCATGATTTGAATTGCATTTGTATTTATAAATATTCCATGAATGAATAAATGAACCACCCCATGCAAAAAAAAAAAGCTAATACATTTACTATTTAAGGTGTTACTTTAATTCATAATTAAAAAGTTTAATCAGAGAGTGGGTTACCTTCTCGGTAACTCTCTATAGCCCACCCTAAGTAGCTTGTGAAATGAATGGCACAGAAATAACAGAACAATGATAGTTAATCTAAAATGCCATGATGGATTTCCTACTAAATGTAAAAATACAATAATGTAAGAACAACAAAAGGGATATTCTTAATAATAGCAAGTAACCACAAAAACATTTCCATTTAGTTAAAATTTTGAGGCTTAAATAAGTTTTGCAGTTTTCCATTTTAAACTGTAAAGTTGCCTGATGGGAAAAACCAAAGGTCAGCATTACCATGGATAGAATAACCTCAGGATCAAGCCTAATTATTGCTGTTGCTGAAGTGTTTGTTTACTTCCCGTCTGAGTTGCATGATGCTTGGATGTGGTACTAGAGAAGGAGGAGGAATTCATGAGTGAAATGTTGGTCCTGATAACTGGGAGAATGGCTAAGGTGAAGGTTTAATGTTGTAAGTAAGCAACACTATTCCATTTGCGATGATATGAACTTAATTCCTTATCTTTTAATGTTTGTACTTTTAATTATCAACCAACTGGTTGTCTATCTTAGACTAACGAAAATTAGGTGACTTTGGAAATAATGTTTGGTGCTGAAGAGTTAAAAGCTTGTATCCACCTGTCCCTCCCCTGACCAAAGCTTCCAGTTTGCCTAGGACTCTCTCTTAGGTTGATGCATGTTTTTCAGTGTACTTTTTACTTTGTGCCTCCTTGCATGCCATAAATTGTTTTTATTTAGAAAACGTAGATAAGCTACGTTTATGTTAGGTGTGAGAGTGTTTCGTAGATTCAGAAAGAACATGTACAGGTTTGTTACATGGGTATATTATGTAATGCTGGGATTTGGGCTTCTAGTGAACCCATCACACAAATAGTGAACATCCTTTTTGTTTTGAAACAGTGGATTGCTCACCATAATCAGTGAAAATGGATAATGAATGAGGTCATAAAAATAGCTTTCGTCAGGAATCTTTAGGATCTGATGAAGCTGGACATGTGCATTGCCCAAAGATGGCTTAAGAAGTCTATGAATGTGGGAATTGAGTTGGACTTGATGATCACCTTTACTTAGCACACAAAACTATAAACACCTCGGACAGGAATGAAACGTCTCAAAGTGTGAGGAAATTTACTTCAACATTGAAAAATCAGTCTTACCTCAGAAATGATTCAGTGGCCCATTCTGTTTTATTATATTTTCTAATTTAAAAAAATCTAGGCTGGGTGCGGTGGTTCACGCCTGTAATCCCAGCACTGTCGGAGGCTGAGGCGGGCGGATCACCAGGTCAGGAGATCGAGACCACGGTAAAACCCCGTCTCTACTAAAAATACAAAAAAATTAGCTGGGCATGGTGGTGGACACCTGTAGTCTCAGCTACTCCTACTCAGGAGGCTGAGGCCGGAGAATGGCGTGATCCCGGGAGGCAGAGCTTGCAGAGTGAGCCGAGATCGCGTCACTGCACTCCAGCCTGGGTGACAGAGTGAGACTCCATCTCAAAAAAAAAAAAAAAAAATCTAAATAGGCAGACAACGGGCCATGTATCAGTGAATTTCAAACATTAGGATTTCCTTAAAATGCTTTATAATTAGCTTTGGAAAAACTATCTGAAGAGATATAAGCATGAAGAAGAAGTCAAGGCCATGTGCTGTCCCATCTCATGGATCTGGGATTCAAATGTCAACTCCACTACTTACTAGTTTTAGTTCAGTCTATGGCATTTTGGTTTAAAATTGCATTATAAATGCACCCACATACATAGGAACATACCCACACATAAAACTACAAGGAGAACAAAGATTCATATGTAATCATTTCTTTCTTTAGCTATAATATCCACTAAGGTTAATACTTGTTTTACATTTTGTTTTTCTAACATTTTCTTCCTGTTCCTTAGAATTATGGCATATTCTATGTGGACTGGAAAAATAGTTGATGGTTTTCTTTTGGTGTTTGCATACTTAATTCCTGAGGTGAATTACCTGCTAAAAATGACTTGTATTTCTCTTTGATGGGCTGTCACCAACATAGGAAGTCTGACATATTTTCCATGGAAGAAATACTTATTAGTTTGTAACCTAATATTTATTTGCACTGTATTTTATTGAGGAAATGCAAGGAGAGTAGAAATGAATTTGTTCAAATTTAAGCATTCACTAGTACTTTCATTTCTGTACTTGAATGTACAGGGTTAGCTGGGAAAAATCTGTACATTGGTTTTCAAGCCATAATCTTCAGATTTTGTATGCTGGTCCGTTGTGTAAATATGAATTTTTAAGCAATTTAGCATTTCATCAAAGTAACAGGGCACTTGATTTTCATTCATCCATATGAAAACAATTAGGAAAAAGTGCCACTTATCTTAAATAGTATTTGTCAGATTTTCTTCATCAAACTTGGTAAATACAGATCTCTTGACATTTTGATGAATTTCCATCACTCTGTAGTAAACCTAAGTGACTAGGCTGTGGCCCGTGAACAGCTTTTGTTTCTATGTGACATTAAAATGTATTTTTTAAAAAACATGATTATAATGAATATTCAAAATTAGATTCATTCTCCAGCATGTGCACAATAGGTCACAAGTCATGGCTGGAGAAGAACACTTACTAGTCAATCTCAAGGTTTTATTATTTCTTATGAATCACATTTTTTGTCAGAGATATAACTATCAAAGAGGAAAGTCAGCTAAACATACACCACTTTCAGTTTACCTAGACAACTCTGAAACTTCATTTCATATGTAGTTAACTTCAAAGTTACTGTATTTCCCTAGCTGTGTATTGTCTTGACTCAAAATTTCTTGGGCCGTATGTTCAAGACAGCTTGAAACAGACATTACAAATGAAGAATAATCAGTTACCGTAGTTCAAAGCATTTCTTCAAATACTCTTCAATTTCTGGTTCCAGCAAAATTTTATTTACTTAAATATAAATCCTCTTTTTTAATACTCTAGAGCCTCCTCCTCAACGAAACACCTCATTTTAGTACAATTGTTTTTATATCCTGTCACAGGATGATGATGATAAATGGAAAATGATTAAGTATATTGTTTGTCAGATTTCTTCTTTCACAATTCAATAAATATTCCCAGAGTCCTCCCTAGTCACCTTCCTTGCAATGATTATCAAATGGAAAATATTTGAAATCCAAGGAGGAAACCTAGTTTTTATTTTGGTTGTTCTCCTTTTCCAAAAAAAATACAAAACATGAATTAAAACTTTTGGGTGCTTACAAACCAAGTTAATTACTTAGAGACATTAAGTCCTTTATTTGGGGACCTTGAGCTGTTGTATACTTCAGAAAAAATCACTCTAAGCCTCTCTTTCCATGGAATGTACATTTGTAATGAACAGTGCTTCTATGTTGGTTATACTTTCATTATTTAAATACTTGATTTCCATCTATAATACACTTATTCAATAAAGTTTATTACATCTACTGTTTATTATATGCCAGAAATAATCACCAGGAAGAATGATGACAAGTAAAAAAGGAAACAAAAGTAAATCCTTTCCCTAAATATTGCCCACACTGATCTTCATGGTCCCTGAAAATTCCACACTATTTTGCACTTTGTGGTGTTAAATTATAGGGTCTCAGTTGAAAGGAGAATTTTATTATTTGCTGTATTTGTCTGTTTCTAAACTTCCTTGTTTCAGATTGATCCTAAACTTGCTTACGTGTTTATTATATCAAATACAATGCGGCAATAGATTAGAGATACTTAACCAAACAGAGAAACATCACTGGGGAACTGATGCTATGAGTGACCTACATTTTTATGGTACTTTATTATTTTCAAAGCGCTTTTCTCATTTAATATGTTGTTGTATATTCTTTCCAGTAATCCTGTGAGTAAAAAACTCAGACATTTGATTTACTATTATCTGAGCAACACTTATGAAATAGTTGCTGTTACTCCTTTTGTTCTAAGTGACAAAATGGAAGTTCAGTGAGTTCAAATAACTTACCAAAAGTTACACTGCTACTTCCTGACAGAGCTGGAATTCAAACTCATGTCTGCCTGGCTCTACACAGCACTATTGAGAAAGAATGATAAACGGCTTTATCAGCTAAAGTCCTTGTTCATTCACTGAGTCTTTTGTATCTTTTAGGAACCAGCCTAAATCTCTTCTTTTTAATAGTGACTTCTCCAACAATTAACTCATTTCAAGTGACCAATTTTCTGAGTTACTGTACATGACACTCATTTTGACATTTAATCACACACTATTTTCCAATATTATTTCTGAGTGTATGCGTTCCTGACTTTTCTACCCTGTGACATTTAAATGAAAGCAACACTCCTTCATGCTATAAAGTCTCAAACTAGGTATTGATGGATCTTATCTCAAAATAAGAACTATTTATGACAAGCCCACAGCCAATATCATACTGAATGGGCAAAAGCTGGAAGCATTCCTTTTGAAAACCGGCACAAGACAAGGATGCCCTCTCTCACCACTCCTGTTCAACATAGTGTTGGAAGTTCTGGCCAGGGCAATCAGGCAAGAGAAAGAAATAAAGGGAATTCGAATAGGAAGAAAGGAAGTCAAATTGTCCCTGTTTGCAGATGACATGATTGCATATTTAGAAAACCCCATCATTTCAACCAAAAATCTCTTTAAGCTGATAAGCAACTTCAGCAAAGTCTCAGGATACAAAGTCAGTGTGCAAAGATCACAAGCATTCTTATACACCAATGATAGAGAGCTAAATCATGAATGAACTCCCATTCACAATTACTACAAAGAGAATAAAATACCTAGGAATACAACTTATAATGGATATGAAGGAGCTCTTCAAGGAGAACTATAAACCACTGCGAGGACACAAACAAATGGAAAAACATTCCATGCTCATGGATAGGAAGAATCAATATCGTGAAAATTGCCATAACGGCGCAAAGTAATTTATAGATTCAATGCTATTCCTATCAAGCTACCATTGACTTTCATCACAGAATTAGAAAAAACTACTTTAAATTTCATATGGAACCAAAAAAGAGCCTGTATAGCCAAGACAATCCTAAGTAAAAAGAATAAAGCTGGGGGCATCACACTACCTGACTTGAAACTATACTACAAGGCTACAGTAAACAAAACAGCTTGGTGCTGGTACCAAAACCAGATACATAGACCAATGGAACACAACAGAGGCCTCAGAAATAATGCCACACATCTAGAACCATCTGATCTTTGACAAACCTGACAAAAACAAGAAATGGGAAAAGGATTTCCTATTTAATAAATGGTGCTGGGAAAACTGGCTAGCCATATGCAGAAAGCTGAAACTGGACCCCTTCCCTACACCTTATACAAAAATTACTCAAGATGGATTAAAGGCTTAACATAAGACCTAAAACTATAAAAACCCTAGAAGAAAACCTAGGCAATACCATGCAGGACGTAGCCATGGGCAAAGACTTCATGACTAAAACACCAAAAGCAATGGCAACAAAAGCCAAAATTCACAAATGTGATCTAATTAAAGAGCTTCTGAATAGCAAAAGAAACTATCATCAGAGTGAACAGACAAATTACAGAATGGGAGACAAGTTTTGCAATCTATCCATCTGACAAAGGGCTAATAACCAGAATCTACAAAGAACTTAAACAAATTTACAAGACAAAAAACCATCCAAAAAGTGAGCAAAGGATGTGAACAGACACTTCTCAAAAGAAGACATTTATGTGGCCAACAAACATATGAAAAACTCATAATCACTGGTTGTTAGAGAAATGCAAGTCAAAACCACAATGAGATACCATCTCACACCAGTTAGAATGGCAATCATTAAGTCAGGAAACAACAGATGCTGGAGAGGATGTGGAGAAATAGGAACACTTTTACACTAACTAGTTCAACCATTGTGGAAGACAGTGTGACGATTCCTCAAGGATCTAGAACCAGAAATACCATTTGACCTAGCAATCCCATTACTGAGTATATACCCAATTAATTATAAATCATTCTATAAAGACACATGCACACGTATGTTTACTGCAGCACTATTCACGATAGCAAAGACTTGGAACCAACCCAAATGTCCATTAATGATAGACTGGATAAAGAAAATGTGGCACATATACACCATGGAAAACTATCCTGCCATAAAAAAGGAGGTCATGTCCTTTGCAGGGACATGGACGAAGCTGGAAACCACCATTCTCAACAAACTAACACAGGAACAGAAAACCAAACACTGCATATTCTCATAAGTGGGACCTGAACAATGAGAACACATGGACACAGGAGAATATCACACACCAGGGCCTGTCAGGGGGTGGGGGGTGGGGGAGGGATAGCATTAGGAGAAATACCTAATGTATGTGACCAGTTGATGGGTGCAGCAAACCACCATGGCACGTGTGTAGCCATGTAACAAACCTGCACGTTCTGCACATGTATCCCAGAACTTAAAGTATAATAAAATAGGATGAATAAAAACTATTTCATAGCACAACCAGCTGACTACAGTCAACAACAATTTATTATACATTTTAAAATCACTAAAATAGTAAAATTGGAATATTTGTAACACAAAGAAATGATAAATGCTTGAGGTGAAGGATACTCTGTTGACCCTGATGTGATTGTTATGCATTGCATGCCTGGATCAAAATATCTCATGTATCTCATAAATATACACACCTACTATGGCACCCATAAAAATTAAAAGTTTTTTAAGAAGTGACAAATGAAAGCAACTTGTACTTTTATATTCTCTAAGGTTCCCCTTGATTTCTCAATGATACAACCTTGCCCTCACAAGTGTTAAAGTAGTAACTTTACTATGCCCAAGTAAGGTGTGGCAGGTGAATTCTAACAGTGCCTCCGTGATCTCTGTTCCCTGGTCTTATGTCTGTGACTAGGTTACATCATACGGCAAAGATGATGGATTTGGTTACATTTTATGGCAATGGTGAATGAATTTTGAAAATGCAGTTAAGGTCCCAAAACAGTTGAATTTACTCAGAAAGGAGATGATCCTGAGTGGGCCTCATTTCATCATGTAAGTTCTTTGAAAGGGAGTCTAGATGTGAGAGACAATCTTCTACTGGCCTCGAATCAGAAAACAGCCATGTTATGTTCTGAGTATGGAGAAGGGTGGCCTCTGGGAGGTGAGGGCCTTAGCCTCACAACCACAGGAGGTGAATTCTGCCAACAAGCATATGAGCTTGAAAGAGGACCCCACAGCCTCAGAAGATACAGTAACCCCATCTGACACCTTGCTTACAACCTGTGAGGTCTCAAAGAAAAGGACCCAGCTCATCTGTGCACAGACTTCTAACCCATGGAAACTGTGAAATAAGAAATACTGTGTTTTGAGCTGTTCGTGTCAATTTGTTACATAGCCATAGACAACTAGTACATAAAGTTTAATCTAATGCACTATAAAACTTGTGAATTTATATAGAATTATATACATATACACATATAATTTATACATATTCATAACATATTCATACATACACACCCCCCTCCCTAGTTCAGCAGCATCACTTAGAGTTTTAATTGCAAAACTTTCACTGAAGTTGTGGAGCCACTCTACAAAAGTTATGAGAGAACATATTTTTAAAGAAATTTCCCCCCTGCCCCCCAACCCCATCACTACAAAAAAATAAAAAAACATTAGCCAAGCATGGTGGCACACAGCTGTAGTCCCAACTACTCAGGAGCCTGAGGCAGGAGAATCACTTGAGCCCAGGAGGCGGAGTGAGCCGAGATTGCACCACTACACTCCAGCGCCTGGGTGACAGAGCAAGACTCTGTCTCCAAAACAAACAAACAAACAAAAAAACTAATGATTAATATGATTAATAATTTACAATTTTAGGGGGGAAAATTGACATTAACTTAAATGTTTAGTGTTTATTTGTCAAAAATAAGACAGAAGAGTTTAAGTGAAAATTGGCCTACAGGATCTGTAGAAAGATAAATAATACGGTGTAATGTTAATATTTCAGCATTCTGCCTAAAAAATTTTGTAGATATAACTTTCAACTATCCTACCATTTTCCCGTCAAATTTTAATATACAAAACAAACTTGCATAATAGAAACAAAATTCTCAAGTGGCACCGTATAAGACAAATACATAAAATACCCATAGTAATTTGTGTGTTAAATTTATAAGATTTCATAAATAGCCATGTATGATTCCTAAGTCCCTGTCACTTTACAGATGAATAAAATCTATATTTTTCAGTCTCTTGAGAACATTGTGTAAAGGCAAAGAAACCTAGTGAATCATGCCTTCAGAGTTTTGAAGTAACACGTACACAATATTGCTACATGGTTTATGCAATTTCAACATATTACCCAAATGGAATTATGATTTCTAATTCAGTTTGTCCTTAAGGTTTCATTTCTCCATCAGTGATATATTGGAAAACTCCTCTAGGCAATAAATATACACAGGATGAGTTGTAATTTTCCATTTCTAAAGTAATATGTTTGGTAACTGTCAATGTCCCCAGATCAATGTGGATGTCCATATGGAAAATATTTATTTGCACATTAAACATAAATAACTTACATGATATGCGTACTCTTTAGATTTCCTTATGAGGATGTTCAAGTTAATATCACTAAACCATTGTCGCTTTCTCTCTCAAGATCATTTCTTTGGTTTGAGTTGTAAGCTGATGGTCCTTGTTGAGCCCTTCATTAAATATGGACCTTTGAGTTGATCATACACGATTTATTTCAGCTTCAAAAGGACAGAAATCATACCTGCAGCAAGAGGTGGCTAGGAAGATGAGATGTGAATGGAGGAATTTCCCCAACTATGAGCCCATACATAAACCAGAGTTGTCTTTTACTTTATTATAATACATAACAACCAAACGTATATTTTTCCCCCTGGGAACTACATTTTAGCAATATATTTTTCATTATTTTCTATTCCTGTGGACGTTATACACTGATTGCCTTTAAGATCGCTTTTGTGAAGCTTTCCTTGCTCCCATCACTCTTCTTCCCATCCCAGCCTTTTTATAAAAAAACCATGCCATCTTTAGGTCAGTAGTGTACCATAGACCTATATAACTTTATGCTGGTACTTAACTGTACATATTTGTTTATTTCTGTCTCCTTTACTAGACTGTCCACTTTTCAGAGCAGGAACAGTGTCTGGTACATGATTTGTTTTGTTAAAATCCAGCAGAGCACATAATGAGTAACTAGCATTCAATAAAGTGGTTTTGATGTTATCCTTTGATAAAGAAATCTATGAATGCATGAGTGAATAATGAAAATTTTAGCAGTCAGATCTAAGCAAGGATTATATAGACACATCTGCTTTCATATATCTCTTTCTGAAAGAAATATTGTTGATATGAAAACAACAAAGTGCTCTTAAGAGGTACATAAGAAAAAAATTGAAACATGTAGCTACTTTAGAAAGGCTAAGATTTTCTTCTGAGGTAAAGAGAGATGGCTGGATATTTTAGCAGTAGAGGTAGGGTTAATATCATTTCTTAAGTCTGACCTCAGGTTTAACCTGTAATTCTAATGTTAATCATTATTACATCTTATAAGACATAAGCTTCACACCTCATAAATTTAGTCTGTTTCTACTATCTAGAGCCATGTTAAAGAACTGTTTTACAAAGCATACATTTCTAGAGTTCTTTCTGTACCTTTTTTCAAATTGTTTCTTGTCATTCTAGCTACCTTTCATGAGGTACCCGCCACAAAACCCTAAAAAATAATAATGCAGATGTTTGAGTCAGTAAGTGGTCCATCTCTCTTTCGGTCAACCTAGTACGTAAATAAAATTGTACCCTTCCTTTCACCCATTTGTACAATAATTAGATCATGATATCAATTCAAACAAAGAAATGGATGTCCTAGGAACTGGTTATACAAATACATTATTTCTTCTCTTTGAAATGAGTAGAAGGAAAGGGAACTAATAATAAAATATCACATTATTGCCTACCCACTAAAGGCAGCCTGGAATTTTACAAAACAGTCTTCCTGGGGTAGTCTCGATGGTGAGATATAACTGCCTTTCATAATATTAGAAGTACAGACATCCTCATATTTTTAAAAAATGCTTGATAAGATCTTCATCTGTTGTATTTTTCAGTTGAGATCTTTTATGCTTTATATTGTATCTAATAGGCCTATTCACAAATGAAGAGTATATGAGGGAAAAGATGAATATCACTTCATAACAAGACATTGAAATAAACTATCCTAAATGATGAAAGCTTCCCAATGCATATGGCTTTTTTCTTCGCGGGTTTTCTATTCAAATATCAAAGTGCTTCAAGTGGCTTTGATGACATACTTATGAATTCATGAAAGTGTTTTTCATAATCTGCTCACCTTTGGTGCTTAGAGGCTATGCAGATTGCTTTTATTTGCTTGGCTGGAAAAGAAGAGCTCTGAGTGGGATGCAGATACATAACACTTCAAAACAGTTTCTTACATTGTCTTAGCTACTTTTCAGAAACTTGCTGGAACTCTCTACCCAAACTTCAGGCAATGATAAGAATAAGTGTCAAATATTATTAGTTCTGGAGTATAACTACTAATTTTTGTTTCGACTGCATAGTACATATAAAACACCTTGGAACATTTCCAGTTATCTTCACTATCATTTAGTCCTTAAAACCCAGAACAGACATTTAAAATGAAAAAAAAAAAAAAAAAAAGCCACCATTATATTGAGGCTGCAGATGCAAGTTGGCATCGTCAGAAGATGAATACTTGTAGCCTTCACTGGCAACCTGACCAGATATATTCTATATAATTAAATAACGGAGCAGTTTAAAAAATAAAATTACAACATCTTGGGCAATCCTTTGTGAATAATGGAGTAAGCAGAAGAGAGAGAAAAATTCCAAATGTGATTAGCGGTTGCTCTTCATGGGAAATTTTCTCCACCTCTAATTTGACTTTTCTGAAAGGCTTTAATGAATACTTTCCTCAGTTAGACTGTTTGTTGTTTTAAATATCACTGTGGACTCTTTGCAGTGTTATTACCATATGAAGATGACACGTCGGCGAACTTTATCAAATGCCATGCGGCTCTTGGCATGCCATGTCTATGTAACTCGTTCGAGCCCTTCTTGTCCTAGTTGCAGTACTCTTTTGCATAAATGTTAAGGTTACCGCAATTCCAAAAAGAAACGAATTTTCAGAGACCTGCTTTATGAAGAAAACGGCTTTGGAGAAAGTAGGAAATATTAGTACATCAAACAAAGTGAAAGACAAAGTAGTTTAACTTGTTGGTTTGTTTGCTGAAACTCAAAAGTAAATATACTGTAGCTCAAAGTGTTCCATTTTTATCCGCCTGCTGCAGTAATGGCTGTGTTACTTCGGGGCTTCTACTTCAATAATTGATCAGGGTTTGTATAGCACCAGCTAAGAGCAAAAATAAGAGTGTTGCTTTGAACAAACTGCTGCAATGTTACAGCATTAGGCACAGAAACAAGATTCGGGAAATATAGATATAGAAGAAACAGGAAAAAGATGGATACATTGGGTGGTAAATGCTGCTTCAGGCTAGAAAGTAATGAGAATTTTTCCGTAGAGAGTTTTGACCTGCTATTCAAAAATTGTTTCTTGTCTTAATAAATCCTAAAAGTGTAATTTACTTGCAAGAGGGAAAGAACAAAGGCACCAAAATTCTTTTGATAACAACACTTGTTAAGGTTGATAAGTTGGGTTTCAAATGTGTGAAGAAAAATGTGTGACAGTTTGTTTTAAGGTGACACCCTAAGTGTTCAGATACTTCCATCTTACACTACTTATCAAGCAGGATCCCAGTTGAAGCTTCCCCTTGTACATTTGCAGTATAGACCACACTGAAGTGGTAGGAGCTGAATTAATCTAGAAAATGTAGTTATATTTATTAGAAAATCAACAATCACAGATCTCTATAATTTTTATTAAGCTGGTAAAAATAAGAGTTCCTTTTTTTTGTTTGGTTCTAATTTGTTTTGCAGTCTAAATAAGAAGCACCAATACTTATAGAAAATACCTGTTTTTCTCAACAAGGAGTGTTCAAAAAGAGAATAGCTATGATATACCTTATTTTCTTCTGGACTTAATCTTACATGACTCACAAAGATACCCATTGTTAGATGCCAACTGTTGAACACACAAATGTGTCCATTTTTTTCTATTTTAAAGTTAGATTTAGTCTAAATTTAAGATTCATGCCATTAAAACACTATAACCTGCTGCTGTGGTGTGGCAATGGTGATAAGATGTAAAGCATGATTGCAAAACTTTAATAATAGTGTGGGAGGAAACTGCAGTGAAAAATAATCAATGTGATTTTTTTTTCCTGTTATGTAGCATATTCCAAAGAGGTTATTTGTTTATTTTATGCCTAATCACTATAAAGAAGAAAATTAAGCACTCAAATATTTTCTGCTATAAAGAATAAGCAAAGAAGCATCTAAAATATTTGTTCATATTTATATATGCCCTTCAAAATAAAATTGGTAACTAAATGTATCCCAAATAACTGCTTCAACAGCCAGGCCTGGTGGCTCATGCCTGTGATCCCAGCACTATGGGAGGCCAAAGTGGTTGGATCACCTGAGGTCAGGAGTTCGAGATCAAATAATTGCTTCAGATCTCGACTTCGCATATGCACATACTACTGTAAGTAAGAGGCAAACATTGGGATGAGAATTTGGTGATCAAGACTAGCTTTTTCCATAGTGAGTTTTTATAATGTCATCGAACTCACGATCAAAGGAATTTGGGAAATGTTGAGCATAACAAAGATAAATAGATGTCTTGACTGGAGAATTTCTCAGGGCATTTAATATGCCAAGGACCTGGAATTCAGTGTTCCCAAACATATCTGATCATGGACATTTTTATTGAGAATCCCAAGGGACCAGTGAGTCCTGGAACATACTTTGAGAAATACTGATCTTGACCTATACCCAGCACCAACTCTGATTAGCTGTGCAGTGAGAAAATCACTTTCCTTCTTCAACTTTCTAGATTAAAAACGTCCTTATAATTCCCAGTATATTTCACAATAATGGAAAATCCTCTTAAATTATTATAGTGATACAATACTGTTTTAAGTAAAAATGTGAAAACCATTTCAGATGCTGAGTCAGAGCTGACTAGACTAATCAGCTAAAGGGTGTCTGTGGGTAGTAGTCCCCCTGCTTGCATAATTTTGTTTGGGATTCAGCAAATTTCTGTATGGCACACGCTTTGGGGAATTTCATAAGGAGGTGAAATTATAAATATTAAATGTTTAAATGCCAAGGAAATGTTAAAACTTATTGGAACTCTTCTATTCATTCAGTATATACTTATGCCAAGCAATAACCCAGGAAGCAAGGGCATGAAGCTGAATCTGTGTTTAGGGATATAACTACGTAGGCAGAAAAGACAGACAAAAAAAGCAAGTCACTCAGTGTTTTAAGGTGTCAGATGAAACCGTAGAGTCCCATAGGTGCATGTGGTAGGAGTTTGAGTAAATTACTCAGACTGGGAAAAGCCAATGGTCACATTTGAGGTGGTTCATGAAGGACTTGAAGGGATTATTCAGGCAGAGGAAATGCACTCCAAGAAGACAGGCACAGGTGTGGAGAAAATCATGGTATGTTTCATGATTTCAATAGAAAACTCCAGGGGAAAGGAAGGAAGCTGGAATAGTAAATGAAAATAATGATAGTTTTTATTTATTATTATTATTTTTTAGTTGTTTTTTTTTTTTTTTTTGGAGACAGGGTTCTCACCATGTCGCCCAGGCTAGAGTGCAGTGGTGTGATCAATGCTCATGGCAGCCTCGACCTCCCAGGCTCAAGCGATCCTCCTGCCTCAGTATCCCAAGTAGCTGAGACTACAGGAGCACAGAAGGGCACCACTACACCTGGCTAATTTTTGTATTTTTTATAGAGACGAGATTTTGCCATGTTGCCCAGCCTCCAGTTTGTAAATGTTATGCCACAGACTTGGATGTTTTTCCCTGGGCGATAGAGGAACCACTGAAGGGCATACATCTATGAGGGGAGAGGCAGATGACTGATAGAGAAACAGCCAGAGATGAATACTGAAATTTGTGTTTTCTGACGTGCTTGAATGAATAAGAACATGACCAGTTCAGTAATAGTTTGGGGAGTTGAAAAATTATGCCAACTAACAAAATTTACAGAGGGCAGTTCATCCTCGCTATGACATTGAAGGACAAAATAATTATTAGATGGTTTTATTCTAATAACTGATTTTCAAATTATTTTTAGCCTCTGAATCCTTTGCTCATGGATTCTGCAGTTTAAAAAAAAAATACAGTAATAAAGCAGGCATGGCTGTGTTTAATTGATGATGATGTGGGTATGAAAGGCCCCAGGGAACTACCCTGGAGTTCTCTTTCCACTTAGCTCCCTTCTTTCCCAGGCCCAGGTGTGCCCTAGGAGAGGAGGCAGAGTATGAAAATCACTCTTAATATTGAGAAGTCATATATTTAGCCAAACATGCTAATTGGACTATTTTGTGTTTGAAGAAGGCTTTCTGCTTTCTTTTTGAATTATTTTCACATTTTGGTTTTATTTATTTACTCTATAATATTTATTGAGAGCATGCTTTGTGCCAGGCCCTAGGCTGGAGATATGGAAAACAGTGGTGATCATGGATAAGATTCCTATCACCAAGGAGTTTACAGACTGTAGGGAAGAGGGCCCGGGCCCTAGATAGGTATGAAGCTGCCAATGTGCAGTGTTTCAGGAGGTGGAAGGGGGTGGGAGAGAAACCCCCAAGGCATGCAGGTAATCTGGTCGAGGAGGCCAGAGGGGAGGGAGTTTTCAGTGAGGTGGAATGGGCAGAAGGTGGAGCTTGGATAGGTGGGGAGGTAAGGGGTTGAAAGTGAACTCCAGACTGAGTGAAGAGAGTGTGCAAAAGTGCTGTGAAGATGGTCCATTTGAGGACTTCCCAACTTGCTGGTCTAGCTGGAGAGAAAGAGCAGAAGGTAGAAGAAGATAGGAGGCTAGGGAGGTGGGAGGAAGGGGCCAGACTGCAGTTTTGATGGCTGAATTAAAGATTTCATATTTATTTGAAGTTCAATGGGAAGCCATGAAATGACTCAAGACAGTGCAGCATGATGATGTTTTTTTGGCATGTGGTATTGTTTCTATAGGCTGTATATGACAAACGTGTCAAATTTTGCATTACATTCTGGATTCAGGGATTTTGCACACCTAGGTTTCTGCATTACATTCAGGAAAAAGGTACTTAAATGGAAACATATAAAGTCATTACTCTGAAGGTCTCTCTACTGTTATTTAACAATCGTGATATGAAATTAGCTGTACAATACTTTCTTTTCAGGGATTTTTAGGAATTTAACACCTTCTGGAGTTCTCTTTTAGGTAGGTTTTCATACTTTTGGGATCACAGTATTTATTTTCAGAATAACTCCAGGTCAACTAAATTCAGCAATGACTGGCAAACTATCAAACATGAAAAAAAAAGTGGAAGGCGTGCTGCTTATTCGATAGCAAAATCCCACCAAAACACTGGAAGGTAGAATGCCATTGACCTATGATAATTAACCTGAAGGGGAGAACACAGCATTAAATTAATTGCTCAGCTGGAAATTATTTAGTAATTCTCTGCCTTTTAAATCCCCAAAGTTTTCTTCTTGATATAGTACTGTTAGACATCTTAAAATGTAAATTTTTGAAGGCATTACTCCTCCCTTTCACTTCTAGTTCTCAAATGTACCTTTAATGTGTCTAGTAACAATAATAAACACTTACTGAGCACTTAAGATATGGTGAGCATTAATCTAAGTCTTAGATGTTCTATCTCATTTTCCCCTTACAATTACTTCCATGAAGTAGGAGTGCTATTATTATTCTTTGAGAGCCTTTAGAAGAGATAACCTACTTAGGAGAATACCAGTGAGTAAGTGGCTGAGTAGAGGTTTAACCCAAGAAGTCCAATCAAGAGCAGAGTGATTAAGTACTGTAGTAACCTGCCTTGAAAGTAAATAAAAATAAACGTAGAGCTGTATATTTCATGGTAGCTAACAAATTTCTAACATGTGGACAGAAGAAGAAAAAGACTAGTACCTTCAACTCATGTGGATCAGATTTCAATGGTTCTTTGTACTGTAAGGAAAATTATTGTCAAGGAGCAAAACTATTTATCTCAGAGACTAGAATTTGTTAGTGCAAACCTATGTGTCATTAAAATACAATGTGTGAAAGGCATCCACAATCTCTCCAACAAATAGAATCAGGATCCTCTATTTTGTTACTCGATGGGAAGTAGGAGATGAAGGCATTGTACAGCTAATTTAGTATCAAATTGTTAAATAATAAGAGTAGAGAGACTGTCAGAATAATGACTTTATATATTTCCATTTAAGTAGCTTTCTCTTGCAAACTCTGTAAGGTAAAATCAACCAAACCAAAACTTCACTGTAAGGCATGACTTTTGACCCAGATGTCTATCAGGGAAAAGAAAGATCACAAAACCTGTGCACCAATGCCCTGGAGTCAGACTGCCTGGTTCAAATTCTTCTTCAGTTCCTCGATAGGTTCCTTACCCTTTACAAGCTATTCAACCTTTCTAAATTTCAATTTGTTTATAAAATTAGAACTAATAGTACCTCCCTCACTGTGTTGATAAAAATCCTGGGTTCCAAAATTCATGTTCTTTCCACTGTGTCATTCTAGATAATAGAAAACAAGAAAGAATGCCATAACAAGCAATAAATATGAGGTAATGTGTTCTCTGTTGGGGATAGCCATCCATTTTTTTTCATAAATATTGATTGAATGCCCATTATATGTCAGACTTGATTCTAAAGGATATGCTCCTTAAATGTCATGCCAACTTCTAATATTTAATGAAAGAGCGGGAAGGGGCCTGTTGTTTTTGTTGCTGTGGTTGTTGACTGTAGTAGAGTGTTGGGTAGTGAAAAAATGACCGAACTAGGATGTGTGACCTTGGTGGCAGGCACAGACCTCCCAGGTTGTTGTCTTTGGGCAAGTCTCTTTTCTCCACTCCTGAGTACTCAATTTCTTATCTCTAAAAGGAAAGCCTAGGTAACACACTGGGCCAGATATTATTCACAAATCGGGTCAGATTCACAAACTTTTGATAGTCAGATATAGGATACAGCAATGAATTATAATGGGATAGCAAAGATGAATTATAGGAAGAGTGGGTGATACTTCTCATCAGAAATGTCAAGCAAACCTACAAAAAGAGATGCTGTGGCTATGAAGACAGATTATGTTATATTCCAGACAATCTTGGGTGCCTGGAAAGGAGTCTGGAATTACTCTATTGGCGGCGAGGCCACCAAAAGAAGTCAGTTCCTACCTACTTCTCCCATGTCATC
The DNA here is from genome assembly GCF_028878055.3 of Symphalangus syndactylus. Lineage (NCBI taxonomy): Eukaryota > Metazoa > Chordata > Mammalia > Primates > Hylobatidae > Symphalangus > Symphalangus syndactylus. The sequence continues at coordinate 68,101,246 of NC_072444.2, forward strand.
AAATGTGAAACCCAGACCTCTGTCCATTTTATTAAAATTATCCTAGATTCCATCTTGCTTCTCCATGGTGCCTATGGTTTTGTCTACTGATAATCCATGACTAAGATTCTCAAGTTATACATTATATGTGTTCACGTAAAATAGCACACTAGACTTTAAAATGTAGCCAGCTATTCAGCATCATCACTGTAATTTGTATTTATAGTATTGAAGCTAATCCTGTGTCTCACTTACTATGTGAAACTGTCTAGAGAATATTTTGGGTGTTTTCATGCAACTTTGTTAGATGGCCCATAAATCAACAAGGACCTTCTTTCAACAAACCAGTCATTTTGTCCCTTCTTGGTTTCTAAACGTCTCAGACTCACATAACCCAAAGTTAGTGTTCTTTCTTTCTCTTTGAAAACTACAATCAGTATGTTTAAAACATACTGCTCATATATACAGAAGCAACACATATATGAAAAAGACAAAAAATAGGACTATTTCATTTATTGCATCCAAAAAGAGAGGGACATTTTGTCGTTTGGGCAGATAACTGCCAGTCTAGGCTTTCTATACTTTTATTTTACTTATTGGAATAACGGTTTAAGCTGCAGAACCAAAGAGAACCAAGACAGGTTGGAAACTTTTCAGGGTGAGAGTGACCAGTAATAAACCAGGCAAAGCAAGAGGAAAGAGACTGGAAGAAAAAAAGGCCTGTGGGTGCTGTTTTATGTGATAGTGTTGAGAAATTTTGACGGAATGAACAGGGTAATCTTAACATGTGCTCCACTGTCTAAGATATTGGGACAGAGCTGGGGAAAAATTTTGAAGATTTTCTCTTAGTGATGTAATTTTCATTTGCTGTCTATTATAGCTGATTTTATCCTAAATTTTTAATGGCAGATTTTTTCTCTTTTTTTTGAATTTTAAAAGAAATCAATTACTTTTTATGGGCAAGCAGTGTGCAAGCACCTTTGTTCAAGTTGATCATAAACCACAAATCTGGCAACTTCTAAACTGGAAAACTCAGGGTGTGTCATTAAGAACAGGGATTGCCGGAATGTTGATTCTCATAACAAAGCCCACCAATAGGCTCACTTTTCTGAAAGAAGGCAACTTTGGTGGCAAGATTTGCTTCTCTGTTCACATGATGAAACCCTAGCACTAGTGGAAAGGTTGGTGGCGCACAATGGAGAAGTACACTTACTGAAAAAATATTTTTCTGTTTTTCTGACCTTTGACTTGGCGATGCTAAATTAAAAAATGCTAAGTGGAAAACTATACTTGGAAAAAATGGAAGCTGATCTAATCAGAATACTGAAATGTTCGCTGTCAACTGGCCAATGTAAGACAGGTAGCTTTTTGTTTTTACAGTTTTGGCAGTGTTTATTCATTTATTTGACTTAATTTTGTCCATTGATGATTTGTTCTCTAAAAACACGGAGAGAAGTCCCCTCCTCTCCTCTCTGTGAACACGTAGAAGCCTGCGGGTCCTGCTTTTGTGGTCCTGTCACATCAGCCATTAGATATGGCATTTATCTACCTCTCCAGCATCCCTTCTTTTGGAATTTCATTGAGGGGATGAACTACATCCCCTTTTTCTTTTATATTCATTATCTTAGAATAGCCCCTGAACCATAGCCTACCCATCAAATCACTCTTTAAGACACTGTCATATTTGAATTGAGATCTTTCACATTATTCGCTGCTGTTGTGAAAATATTAGGATTTCATTGATATAACAACTTTATAGGTGAAGCTAACAGATTCATCAGAAGTTTCTGGCAATGTGTGAGCTTTTCTCTAGGATGAATAACACCTTTAAACCCACTCCTAATACATTTTCTGGAAGTCATTTTAAAATAATATATGATCTGTTTGTCCCAGCTTCAGATTCCCCATGTCCTCTTCTTTCCTTTTTGGTTTTGATTATGCTTAGTCTAAAGTCACGTGTGCATTTGAAAGCAACAGAACAAGGAATTCTACACCAAATTTCATCTCACCAAACCATTCTTTTTCCCCTACTCATGTAAGTTCCTAAAATTTCTTGCTTACTCTGCATTAATGCTAAATTACAACATATAGAATGTCTCCCAATGATTTCCAACCAAAGACATAGTACATATTGGTTTCCCTTTCTGCTTATTTAATAAACTTAGTAGACCCACATTGCCCTGATCAGAGTCACAGAACTACTATTAAAATTATGCAAAACGTAGAATTTCACAAAATACTGATTATTCTTAACTCTCAGCAATTCTGCTGCTTAAATGTTTCAAAATATAACTTGCTTTCAGTTGGATGATATAAAAAGTTGTATTGTCTCAAACTTTAAGAAATAGTTTTAATCATTAAAAATACATATAAACCCTATTTTATATTTCGCTTATCCAAAATTCTTCACAATGTCCATGCGTTAATGGTAGAATTAGAGACAATTCCATATTTATGTTTTCAAATACCACAAGACTTATTGTGAGCTATATGTCTATTGAGCAGAATTTTACCCATTGTACATAACGACATGATAGAAAATTATGATGATTTGGAGATTGATAAAAGTTGAAAGCTATATCCTAAGCATCAACAGATACTATCTGGGCTTTTCATGGGAATCATGGGTATTGCTAGTGTTTTCTCAAAAAGAAAACACTCATAAGGGAAGTTTATATGTCTAGAAATGCAGGACAGAACAGTCTTTGGAGGGAAAAAATACTCATCTAGCAGTATAATATTTCATAAGAAAAAGAAGTGTCTCGAATAGGAAAGATGATTTACTTTCTGTGCTATTAATAAAGCTTTAATAAAGGGATTTTTAATGTGAATATGCCATGATCATTCTCTCCCGTATGGCGATACAGTAATTTGACTACTTACAGGGTATTCATCCAGACACATGATTCTTCAGTGTTATTGTATAAGTAATTGCATTTTAAAGGCTATAAGCTTTACACAGGGTCTTATGTCTGGCACTGAAGTTTCAAAAGGCTAAAATAAATTACAACATCCCACCTGTTGCTCTCACACCCTTTAAATTTGTGTAGAATTATTTCTTCGTTAAGTCTATGTGTCAGAAACTATGCTGGGTTCTGGATGAGGCAAAATTGTATGACAGCTTCAGAGCATGAGCTCCATCATACATATAAGACCCATTGTGAATATATGATCACTAGATAGCTTTTCTTAAAATCTCTCTCCTTAGTGAGCTGTTCCCTGACAATAATATTGACAATATTAATCACCTCTTCCAATACCACACACTTTCCTTCCTTGTTTTAATCTTTTTTTAAAAAAGCTTAACACTACCTAACCACATATATGTGTGTGTGTGTGTAAATTAGTTTTTTTAGTTGTATTATTTTGCAAGTTGAGGATAAAATTTCATGAGATTAGAAAATTTTATCTGTTTTTGTTCAGTGATGTGTTTTTAGTACCTACAACCTAATGCAAGCTTGATAAGTATTTAGAGAGTGAATGAAGACAGTATAATTAGTAGTAGGGTAGACTTTTACGGTGATGTGATAGCACAAATTGTAAATCCCGCACTGGTTAAAGTTTTTACAGGAAAATCATATTTAATCTGAGTTTTCATGGATAAGTAGGAGCTCACCATGCGGACAAGGGAGCATGGAGAGAGGCTAATTCAGGAAGAGAGAGGAGCATCTACAGAGCATGAGGACGCATGTTGAAAAAGGGCAATCAGCTCTGGCATAGAGAATAAAGGCAACAGGTGTCAAGGGAATTTGGCAGGGGGTGGGGTGGTCAGAAAGGGTCAGAGAAGAAGGTTACTGAAAGGATCAGAAAACAGGTAGAGATTGGACTTAGAATGTTTTATATCTTTGTTAGAAGTTTAAATTTCAGGCTTTCAGCAATGAGTAATCTTTGAAGGGCTTTCTGCAGGGCAGTGGAAAGATCAGATTTGCCCTTGAAAGATCAGTGTGTTGGCAGTGTGGAGGATGGATAGAAACTCGATATTTGTTGAGTTAATGAATGATTTCTCAACGTTACTTTAGACCTTACAATTTGGTGATTCTTCAAGCTTTACTATAAATATTGACAGATTGAGAAAATAAATAACTCTGAGTGATGGAGCAGCTCTAGTGAGGAAGACAAGATTGCACCCAATTTTTCAGGGCATTAAAAGTGGGGAGCTTTCTCTAAGCCTCTTACTATTTCTGCAACTATTCCTACCATTACACTAATCTAGGTTACTCCTATTAATAATCTCTTTTCTCTGAAAATCTTTAACTGCCTTAAACAGAAGCTTTCTACTTTAAAAACAAAAACAATTTTTGACTTTTTGCTGTCTGCCAAAATTGATGTGCTACAAATCAAGTTTAGCTATGTACTTCTTATTCATTATGGAAAGTAGTTAATGCGAATTTAAATATCAGCACTCCCCACCACAGATAAAAACAAACTTACATGAAAAACAGATTGCCAAGCAGGCTTTGAGGAGTCTCTGATGTACACACATTCAGAATGATTACTTGTTCCAAATTCCCTTTCAATAACACACCTTTTATTCTCTCACCTACTCCAATACATTGGGAATTAGTTTTCGCAGATGGTTGTTTGAAAGTGGTTAGCGTCTTTAACCCTGAGTAGAAAAGTAGTATAGGCAGTTTGGTATTCTTTCTTTCAAAGCCTAATATAACTAATGCATTTATCAAGAGCAGAAATTAAGTATAGATTGTCTCTAAACTGCTATTTGTATGTAAATATCAACAAGTTTTTTAAGATGTAAGAATTGGCTTAATTTTAAAAATGCTTTTGACCTAAGCCTTTAGTTATGTAATTATTTACTCAAGTAAAAGTTTAGGTAGCAGTATAGTAGAGTGTGTATTAAGGAAGTACTGAGCTAATTTTCTTTAATTAAATAAAACCTCTCTCTGGCCAGATTATACAAATCAGCTTTGGCACCATGTGAAAAAAAAATTTGTCATTAATGAAATGATATTTTGTGAAAACTTTGGCATAAATTATTTACAAATTTATACTAGGTTTGTAAATTCTGACCATTCCATGGAAAAGTTGAGAATATTATGCAGACCATGGCTTGAAAAGAACATTGTACCATGTTTATTCATTTTGCACATTTTTTACTGGGTGTCTTATAGATGTCAGGCAGAGAGGAGTGAAGACCAGCAAGATCCCTTCTGTGACAGCACTTACACTTAAGTAAAAGAGGAGAAAGGCAATAAACAAATAAACAAGTAAACTACAAGGAATATCACATAGTCAAAAGGGCTTTGCTGAAAATATAACTAATGAGGAAGGCTGCAGGGCTGCTCTGCACGGCTCTTAAGTGGTCAGAAAATCGTTGCTGAGAAGACAAGACTTGAAGTTGATCTCTGATTTTCTCAGAAGGCCTTCCTTCCTTCAACAAGGTGTGATTCAACAATAACATCAACAAATCACACCAGCAGTTCAGAGGTTAGGGTTGATCATTTACCACATTTTTTAACTTTATACTGTTAGCATTTTAAAGTCACCCAGCATTATTATTAGCAAGTGGATTTATTTTCAATTTCATTTCCTAGTAATGTGATTTGAAACTATCTCAAAAAATGGAAATTATGGTTTCAGTAGTTAAAATTATTTTACGGGTTTGGAGCATGTGAAATCAGAGAAGAGCTACAATTAGCCTAAGCCAGTATCAGTTCAAGCTTCCCCCACATGGTTTTACTAATACCCTTCAAATTCTGACTTCTGCCATTCCAGCCATATGTCTCTTTAAGCAGATACACTGTGTAGTGCCAAAGTGTGTCAAGGACATCACTAGGTTACCAAAATCATTTTTATGTGCAACTTCTTGCAATATTCCAAAGTACTCTTCCACCTGAACCCCACCCCAACCCCTAAAATATAATTTTAATAACACACATTAAAATGTCATGCTGATAATAAACTCAGAGATATATTACAGGGAATCTGTCTGCATTTTTTTTTTTTTTAACGTTTTTGGCACTAACATAATGGCGTAAGCACATGGACTCACACACACACATTGCCTAAATTCCTTTTATTTCATTTTTTGCAGGCTTTGGGTACAGAGTAGCGTAAAAATTTATAATTGTTATTCAGTGCATAAATTTTAAGAAAGAGCTAGAATGCTAGGCATATGAATTTGTGTTTGCAAGGTGTATACTAAGAGAATAGAATCGTACATATATGTGATGTGGCTTTTTAGTTTCTGATTGCAGTTTTATCACCATATTATCTTGTGTTGCTGCTGGGGAAAGCAACAAACAGTGGCTTTTGCCATCTCAGTGAACAGAGATCTCTGGAAATTGCACCTGTTCATTATATGAGAAATCCTTCTGTGGGCAGAGAGGAGGGATTCAGTTTTATTCTCAAACTGTTGCCTAATTCTTATAACTTGTGCATATTTTTTTGAGTCATGATTGTACAATCTGCTACCCATTTTGGGATAAAAACACTATTGAAATTGAGCATACTAACTTTAACCAAGCTGCATTTTTTATGAATCAGGTTGTAAAGTTGACTGCCACGATACAGTCATGTCCTGTACAAATGAGCACACACACACACTCACACACACACACACTCACAAACACACCAGGGAGAGGATTACATTGAACACTCAGAAGCTCATTATTCCAAAATAAAGAGTTAATTTTTTCCCTACTGGTCTTTCCATCTTTGAAACACCATGAGTCACGGTGTTTCCCGTTTAACAAACACCACGGATTCTTTATTGTCTGTGAGGCTTCCATGTACTGCAGTAAATTTGAATTGGATATGTTATGTCCAAATTGACATTAGTGATTAAGCCAAAAATAAGTGCATTTTCCTTTAAATGTTAGCTGCAGCATCAAGTAACATTCCCTCCATTATGCTATACTGAAACAAGTCAGTCGGCACCGACAAAAATGTTGATGGATATACAGCAGATCAAAAAGAGGAGAATCATTTTGAAGTGCTCGCTATCTGTCTGAGACGATAGGCTTCTGAATTTGTACCTCTTTGCAAAAAGAGACTTCACATTATTTTGTCAGTTTGTTTCAATTTGAGAGGTGTTGAAAATTGGTATTCATTTTTTTGATATAACCCCTTAAATTGTACAATTTAAGAAAACTGACTGAAAGAGATAAATTAAATGGGTAGAAATATTTTCAAATCAAAGACCAACTGACATATATAAAAATGATGTATGTTTCCTACATGGTCCATAGGGAGAATTCTGCAGGCTTGCTATGATCTCTACAATTTGCTTCAGGGCAAACCAGATTCTGGGATATTCTATTATCCCTTTGGTCTGTTTATCATGGAAACTGATGTACAAATCGAGAGTTCTTTTTGGTCTCTTTCTTTCTATATGGTTGGAACTGGTAAGAATTCACTTATCTCATGTCCTCACCTTCGGTAAAGTGCTACAGAAGAGTTCAGTGACCAGTAATCAATTATTATTGAGAAGCAATCAATTGCTAATTTCCATAATTATGCACATCTAAACACTATGAACAAGAAAGAGAAACAAAGCTGCACTCCCAGCATTGCCTTGTTAGCAGTATTTTGTTAACACAGGCTCTAAAAAAAGCTGCCGCAGCTGGTACCACAAATGTGTTTCCAGTATTCAGGCCATCAACGTGATTCGTCGCTAAATGTATAGAATCAGCTTCTTGCTAAAAACTACAATTACAGGTGATATACAGATTGAAATCACAGGGCTGGTTTGTCGAAGAAAATTGTCCTAATGATGGGTTTTCGGATGGGGAATGCAGCTCTTTTCTTTCTCTGTGATGGGTTGTGAAGGCAGCTGCACCTGCCTCTATGCTGTATTCTGCCGCACTTAATGATATCTGATGATATCATTAGGCAAAGTGTTCATAAACAGATGTTGAGCCTGTGCCTAAATGCTGTCAGATGAGCGGTTGCTGGCCTGAAACAGTATTATTTATATAGAACATTTACGTTTGTTATGTTAATAACCCCACTATTAGCTCTCTGGATGTTGCGTTAGGAATGTAAATGTAGTTAATATGAATAACAACCTCTTTACTCTTTGTGCTGCAGTTGAGTATAACTTTTAGGCTTTGGGAGAGAAACAAAGATACCCCCACCAAGTCCTTTTGACTTCGTGATTTTTTGGGGGGAGGCACCATTTGAAATTTTGATCAGAAGATAAATGGTGAGAATCCTAAGACAGATGTTAAATATTAGAATTTGATTTTCCACAAGGTTCATAATTTTGAGAGATTCTGATATCTGTAAGTTATTTTGTGTGAGCCCAGTTTGTTACCCTAATGTATCAGAGCGGTGAGAATGGACACTCAATTGACAAGTATCCATTTCAACTAGAAAGTCCTAAACATACTGTCAGATATGGGCCCATTTTTGTTCCAGCTCTTTTACTGACATGATCATATTTTTTCCCCTCTAACCTATTGGGACACTAAGGTCATATGACACAGTCATTTTTGTCATATTTGTGTTGGTGATTTAGGCAATACCTTGATGTCATACTCACAATGCCTCAAAATGTCACATGACAATTATTGCGTGTGTGTTTAAGCCAAAGTTGAATTTTATGCCTCATAGTTAATTCATGCAGAGTAAGTTATGTAAATTCTGACAGTCATCAAATGTGTACTATTTCTCTGAAATACTGTTCTACTGTGATAGCCACATTCTTTTTTTTGAAAGTGCCTTTGTCACTCTTTATGATATTTTAACTCTTTCTGAAATTTCCAGTACTGAAAAATTGCACTTGCCTATTTTCAGGATTAGAAAAAACTGTTATTTTCAATTGTTAATGAAGAATAAAACCAAACAGTGTTATACTGGTGCTTCATTACAAACATAATTAGAGGTTAGGGTGATTTCTGAAGTGTCAGCCTCATCTCAATTAATGCTTATGAAGTCATTCACGTTGCTAAAAGCGGTAAAGGTGTCCATGTGTGTTGGTTTGTAGGTGTGAGCAGCAAACTAGAGGTACATGTTTACATGTATGACTATTCTCCTTCCATCTTACACCTAAGGATAGTCTGAATTATCTGTGATTTTAAATAATCATTATAAAATTTCAATGATGATGGTTTTTCCCGTGCCTCCACTACCTGTCATTTCAATGCTGATCTTCTAGAAAATGCTGAAAACACCAGATTCTTTTTATATGGAGATTTACCTCCAATCTTCCAAATAAGGAAATGGGAAAAGTAAATTAAGTCAGAAGGTGTTCCATTCTCTATGAATCGCCTCCTGATTGTGATGTTTATGTGGAGTAGATTTTTAAAAATCTGTAACTGTTCGAGAAGAGAAATGTGGTTACTGGAAAGAATGAAATAACTCCTAACATCCTGAACAGCACATACAAATATAAAATGTCAAAGGACTCTGAAGACCTATCAAGTTATTTAGACCCTCCAAGGTTCTTTTATTGACATTGTTAAAAGTTGTTCAGAAGAAACTTGAAGATTGCCTTATTTGTTCATCTAGTCAACATGTAGGAAAGCTAGCCAATAAAAATGTTCATTCTGAACTTGGAAATTTAGATAGATTTGAGTGAGAGGATAAAAGGAACTGCTGAAAGCATCAACTATTGTTGAAACAAGATCAATTCATCAAAGTCTATTTAACAGGCATGGAAGCCTACCACTATCTCCAAGAAGTCTTCATTTCCTATCTTTTCCTCAGTGGCAGTAATTCTGACCAGTTCCTTAGGATGAATGCCTATCCATGGCATATATTAATTCACCTTCATTCTTAAAGATGGAAAGTGATGCAGTCATTTAGCTTGTAATTTTCTAAAATAATTCAGTTTCTTATGTTGAAATTGAGAGAGGGTCACTTTGCATGTGAAGATACCTATCTCTGCTGAAGCCAATTAATGCGTTCTATTTTTTGATATTTGTATTTACCTACATAACTAGACTTTTATGTAAATAATTTGATGTATAATAAATATCTTTTGTATTAGTATGATGGCATTGTTAACCTATGTGCAGGGATTGTAGCTTTTCCTGTGTCCCACAACAAACTCCAGAGTCCAAGTGTAAAGCAATGAATAAATCTGAAATCTAGCGATGTGAATTTTAGCCTCAGCTAAGCAAATTACTATGTATGGTTGAGCAAGTGCATTACCTTTCTAGGTCTCAATTTCTCTGCTATAATATATTTATGCTACCTTACTCTCTTGCTTCTTGGAAGGATATGCATATGGATGATAAAATACTAAGATCTGTAGAAGAAGAATGGTTTATGAGTCCACCATTTCAATTTAAACTTAGTGGCAGTTAGTTGAAATATAATAGGCCTTTCTGACAACACATTAAAATAAACACTTATTATAAAATATATCCTTGCAATAATATTATCATAGTTTTTATTTTCTTAATTTTTGTTTATACCCTAAAACTGGAGAGAGTATATAAAAATATATTTTACCATCACAAAACAGATTTTCAGACTGTCTTCCCTCAGTGAAAACTACTTTAAGTCAATATCTATTCATGTTTATAATTAGTTTAATTTTCCGCATATTTTTTAAAAAGCATATCTTTGATTCACTGATACCGCATTTTGTGCCTCCTGTATGTATTCTAACTGGAATGACCAGGGATTCTTATCATTTGCCTGAGTTTCAACATCTGTAATAGGAGAGTTCATGTAGAACTCTACAGTCAGGAACATAAGAAAACTGTTTGCCTTTTTAAAAGTAAGGCTAGTATCTTCAGAATGGACCATAACTAGTTTCATATCAAAGAAAAGTTGGAAACCGCCTAGAGGATGCTAATCCATTAGTTATTTTATCATTTATTTTTCCAGTGTATGAAATTATATATTTTGTGGGCCGGGTGTGGTGGCTTACACCTGTAATCCCAGCACTTTGGGAGGCCGAGGTGGGTGGATCACGAGGTCAGGAGATCGAGACCATCCTAGCTAACACGGTGAAACCCTGTCTCTATTAAAAATTAAAAAAAAAAAAAAAATTAAGCAGGCATGGTGGTGGGCACCTGTAGTCCCAACTACTCGGAAGGCTGAGGCAGGAGAATGGCGTGAACCCAGGAGGCAGAGTGTGCAGTGAGCCAAGATCGTGCCACTGCACTCCAGTCTGGATGACAGAGCGAGACTCCGTCTCAAAAAAAAAAAAAAAAAAAAAAAAAAAATTATATATTTTGTGGTAAGATGGCCTCAAGGAGCAAATAGGAAATATTCAGCCAACTGTCTCAGTTCTCTTTATGTATCTTACTGGTCTTTATTAAAATATCTATTATAGTATGTAAGTAAAGCCAGTTGAAAGTCTGGGGCTTATATAGTACCCAGAAGGTCATCTGGGTCTTTATGAGAGAAAACTGGAGTCGTAAAGACAATAGACATGCTGTAGCTGTGAAGGTTAAAAGTTTAAGAATGGATGCCGTATGCACAAAGTATGCTTCTGACAATAACTGCAAAAAGTTATGTGCATTAATATGAATTATTGATACTTAGCATGTATAAGGACTACTAGTCTATTCTTACCATTTTCTGTTGGTCTTTTAGTCTAAAACAGCCATAAGCAATCAACTAATAAATATATTTTAAAGGATCATCATGATTGATATGTTTTTGATAAGGCACATTCTTCTACCCGGTGCTTTAATATCATCAGGGAATTGTCCAGCAAATAACTGAAGACCTCAAAGCTGATTTTCACCTGGAAAGGAGGAGAAGGGGGAAAAGGGGAGGGAGAGAGTGAGACTACTGAATTTCTGGATATAATACTATTTATCAAATTCCACCTTCATTAAGCAAAATGCTTCAGTGGACAAAATATATTTGCCATGATGAACAGAATTTGCCCTAGGTGGTCAGAGTCACCAGTTTCTTGGGTCCATTTCTTCTACAAGGAATGGCTTTTTAACCTGGGGGGATAGGCGATGTCTATGGTAGTAGCCCGAATTTGGGCATCTGTAGTTATGTTAGCTTGCAATTAAGCTGACTTGTGGTGGGAGGATTAATGTCAGAAGATTCCCCATTTTTCAATCTTGTGTCTACATCAGTAAGATTGAACTAATTGCTAATTGGCATTTAGAAAATGAACTACTCTGGTACCCTGGAGCTTTGCTGTGATATGGCATGGAATTAGGAGTACGATATTTCTCTCTTTGATAACAGAGAATGGTATTTACTCCAGGGGGTAACCTAGATTCTCATTATAATTTTCTTATCTAAAATATAAATAAAAGGATCAGTTCACTATTTATAGAACATATTTATTTACAAGATGTGGATTTCCTAGATACCATTATCTTGGACTAAATCGTAAGAAACAGACATCATCAAGAATTAAGACAAAGCTTCACCCTGAATAACCTTCATTGTCCTCAACTTTCGAAGAACATTACAATTCTTTGTAGTTTGATTTACGTTGTATTGCAGTATTTTAAATGCGCCCCTCTGCCCCCCATTGCTTTTGGCAAAGAATACCCTAACATATTTAGTGATTTTTAGTTTTTTATGATATATTTTCCGGGGAAATTTATAGTTTGGAAAACATTTGTTTAAAGAGCTTTCTTTATGTACTACTGCCATCTAAATAAATAAATATTGTTAAGAAGCTGCTACCAGAAAATTATGTTTTTAAGATTCAGTTAATAGACTTTAAAAAAATAGATTTGCCTTTCTCTACCTTCTAGAGTCATTGAAATAAAATAACGATCTTTAAAATGTGGTTGTCTTCAAAACACAAATATTTGGGGTTTCATTTCAATCACTCATGATTAGCATTTTTTTAGACTAGTATTTTCTAAAATGTGGCCCATACTTTCCATGATGATTTATGGAAAAATTATCAATGGTCAAATAAGTTTGAAGGAATTTACATGTGCTATAATATTTTCTACCTGGAGAGCCACAGTACAAATTAACATCAAGGCTGTGAGAAGTCCTGAATAAAAATATTTCTTTGCTTAACTCAGAATTTAAAATATTTCTATAACTATGGAATATCCTTTTATCTTTGGATTAAATACTACAGAGCTGATGGTCAACCCAACTCTCATTGACCAACATTTTACAAATTCTTTTGCGTGAAAGGCATAGGCAGATTATTTCCACATAAATAAACTGTCACCTTGACAAATTCTAATTTCTTCCACATCCTTTGCGAATTGAATAGCTAAAATGTTACTGAGCTGTAAATAAATCTTTCTTAAAAAGTGTACAGTCTTTGAAAGTTCCATTACATCATCATTATCAAAACCATTATTTATAATTTTACTTTAATAAGTACGTGAAATTTTCTGATTTAGAGTTTCTCCTACTGTTGAAATATGACACATAACATTGAACTAGAATAACACTTTATAAATAATTTAAAGAAACATTTTTTTTTTCAGGGGAAGAATAGATGTGTAATACATTTAAAAAAAAAATTAGAAGGCACATAAGCAAAAAGTGATTGACAAACTGGGCCTGGTGGCACATGTTTGTAGTTCCAGCTACTCTGGAGGCTGAGTCTGAGGATTGTTGGGCCCAAGAGTTTGAGGCTGCATTGAGCTATGATCACACCGCTTCACTCCAGCCTGGACAACAAAGTGAGATCCTGTCTCTAAAAAAATTAAATAATAAAAGATTGACATTGAATGTAAGGCCAACCAAGATTAGTCCAGCCCTTTAGGAGAAACTTCTTGTGCTATAAAGGGTTCTGGTGCTTTTTTAGCAAAGTGGGAAAATGCAACTGTATACTTATGTCTCACTGGTTAATATCCTACTGGTCTCTGCACTCTTTAGTTAGGTTAAATACGTGGTGTGAAGGTGGTTTTGCATTGCTAAAGACTTTTTTATTTTTTATTTTTTTTAGAATCTCAAAATTGTCACTCAATTAGATAAATGAACCTGTGTCCGAATTACACGACACAGGAGATATCCAGAAATAACGCCTATGATTCTTCAACCCGAAACCGATAAATGAAAGCTTCTTCTCATTCCAGGGTTCTAAAATTGGGAGATGGTTGCAGCCCGATTTCATAATTTCCATATATTTGTTGATTGACTGGGAAACTAGGGAACCATAACTTAGAAACTGTTTTAGAATATACCAAGATTATCCTGCGGTGTCTTAGGCATGGATTTTTGTTACTAAATATTTTCTCAAAACATCAATAATTGTCTTTTCAGTTCAAGCATATTAAAAACGCTACAGTAACAAATTATCATTGAAGTTTGTTGCCCTAAAGTTGTCATGATGGAGCAAGATTTTCAGGCTCTAGAATGATGTTGCCTACAGAGCGATTTTACCTGCTCAGGTATTTATTTTTTTTCTTCAAACAAGAACCTCTCCCTTGCATTGGCCTCAGTAAAACAGAGATGGCCCTCTGAATTCCTTCCTGATAAATGGATTCTGAACAGGAATGACAATTATCCCACATTCATAGTTTAGAATGAGAAATTCACATTATCTCCAAGTCTCTTCACACTTTCAAAGGGAACTGGTAAGCTCTGAGGTTCAGTATGAGAGGCAGTGTTGAAACTGCAGCTCCTCCCTCCAAGGAACCGCGTTCACCTCAGTCGGAATGAATAACTAGAAATCTGTGACACAATGATAGTGGTGACATTCGTGCAAACAAGTGTCTCATTGAAAGCAAAGAAGCACATTGCTTGGTAGGATCCCTCAGAGCCCTAACAGTAAAAGTATGGCTGTCTGCGAGCACACTCATACACACAGTAGTATTTCAGTACTGCTGGCGTAGCTCGCAAACAAAATATGGTTCAAATGGTTTAACAGTCCTAGAAACGGAAGGCACCAGTTTAATGAGGTCTCCTCTGCTTGAAATTAAAGTGGAAGGAGTTTTACGGAGAACAGTATTCAATAACAAAATATTAAATGATAAACACAGATTGCTTAAAATCAGACGGGCCATTTTAAGAAAAGCATTTTAGCTCATCATGATATGTAGCACCTTATTTAAATTAGGAGGTGTTAATTCGTAGCTTGAATAATATATTAATATAATATGTAAAGTGAATGGCATTGTTAATCACAGTCGCGCCTGGAACGACTTTGCTTCTGTGCACTGAATGTTAATTTTGCAAAACATTAATTTCAAAGATTTTGCAGCAGTGCTTTTGTAATTAAATATTAATGTCACATGTTATTGCAGTAGCATGTTTATGAAAGCCGGCAACACTTCAAGTCAACTCATTTGTTTTTATATTTATTCTTGTACATCTGCAATCCCTTCCACTTCACAATTTCAAAGTGAAGGCCATTTTGAATAGTCAATATGTGAACATTTTTCATTGTAAGCGTTTTTTAACATCCAACAGGGTAAATATTTAATGTTGTGTTTTTAGCTGGTATAATTTTTGAGAAAATTGGCTATAACTTTTAACAACTCAAAGGTACCTAAACTGTCTCCAGTTTTGGCTTAAGTGATCTGAAAATAAAGTAGCAATAAATGTGATGAAGCTGTGTAAAAATATTTAAGAATTAGAAGGCTTTATATGAAAGTTTGAAATTAGAATTGCAATTCTATACACAGGATATATCAGCATTTACCAATTTTCCATATATTTTTATTATGGCACTGTATTATCTCAAGAAAACTGAAAAGACAGCTTAGACTTTCGGTTAACTTTTTTCAAGTTCCATAACTAGACAAAGAATAGAAAAATGCTTCTTGTCGGTGATGTGATTTACACTTATTACATGTTATGAAGTTATACATTTGCACTAAAGGAAAATCTTTTTTATGTTCACCATCTTATTCCAAGTACAGACAGTATACAGGTCATTATATTTGGTTTGCCCATGACTATTTTGACCAAATCACTACAGCTAGTAATCTTGTCCATGATATTACCAATCAGTTAATTGCAGTCAGCCTAACAATTAAGTCATTCCTATTTTTGAAACTTGACAAGAAATAACATTCAAGGAATTATATTTTAAAGCCGTTATTTTATCTATCTAGTAAAGTTGTCTTTACAATCAAATCCCTAGATACATTTTGTCTTTTGAATTATGGAATGAGTTATCCATAGTACCAAAAAAATCAGGAAAAATCAAGATATATTATGTTTGGTTATGGGCACATTTAACAGTTAAAAATTATATCTGCACCTGATGTTGCATGTTAACAGCTAATGCCATTTGACAGTGATGAAATTAAAGGATGAAGAAGAGATACAAACTACATTTTACAAGCATGATGGGTCTCCAACAATGCCATTTAAATATTATTTGTCACTATTTAAAATGAACCTTTCCCCTTTAAGCTATGCCATTACGCTCATTTGTCCTGTCACCACTGACAGGCTATATGACTCACACACAAAAATGGTCATTAGGTACTGCATCTTCATCTTATTAAAAAAAAAAAAGAGAGAGAGAAAGAAAGAAAGAAAGCATTCTGATGCCTCTAAAAGCCTGTAATTATTTTCATCCGAAGAGATAGTGTTGCTCGGAAGGTAATTTAATAACCTTTTGCATGTACCTGGGGAATGCCTCTCCAGGGAACCAAGGTGCCGACATGCCATTCAGTCGTCAAAACATGACCTTTAATGGTTGCTTGGAGAGAAGTTAGCGTGGAATGTTGTACACAGTGCAATGCTAATTCTGCTTTCTAATATATGCAAAATTTAGTTCTTGAGCAATGATCTTTGTAAGATGAATTAATATAGGTACTGCTCCAGGAAACAAAAGAAATTGCAACATGAAGGCACCGCCCCCCTTCCCCCACCATGATCTTTTATACTTCGAACTGAAGTAGCTAACAACTTGCACAGTTTGTATTAAAAATAGTGCGAAACACTCCAGAAGTCTTTGCTTCCTTTCCCCCTTTAAGTTGGTTGATGAATTCTATTCTATATACTATGGAAATGTAAAACAGGATTAAAGGGATTTTCTTTGATAAGTTTATTTCCCAAAATAAAGCATTGGCCCCAACTCCTTGAAGAAGAAAAAGAAACGCTTACCTTTAATATACCCTCTCTGTTTTATAACACAATTTATGTCGCTCGTTGAAATTACTAATGCAGTTACTGAGTTAATTTTAAAAAAATCCTTCATGGATTTTCATGTTGAAATACGATATTTTGAACACTTGCATATACAGAAAGATGCACAGGCTGTTTCCTGTGACAACCAGGTTCAGAAACTCCTTATTTTGGTAGTCTGATATTAGATCCTGCCTTAGTGAGAAATGCTAGGATTTCAACTCCTACCCCTGACACGCCATCCGTCAATTTATTAGCACACTGGTGCAGTAAGCCACTGAACAGGCTATATCAATTCGTTTAGTTTTTTTCTTTAAAATGTCTGTAATCCTCAGCTCTGCTCTCTCAACCGGTCAGCATTAAAGATTTATGTTGCACTTTTTTTCATTGCCACACCTGAATATGGATTACTTAAATGGGCTGTAAATAATTTATATCTGGAAATAAGTTTCCATTACTGACCAATGTTGTAATTTAATATACTGTATTAGGGGTTATACAATTTTAGATTGTTTTCTGTGTGCATTCTGCAGTCAGGCAGACAACAGTTTAAGTAAAAAGGGTGAGATGTTTGTTCAGCTTATTTTCATGTTCACTCTGTGCTCAAATCAGCAACAGGGCTAAAGGAAGCAGAAAGCTACTTTCAACTACATGTTTTTCTGCTATTTATGGAAATCTTTTTTTTTTTAAGGCACTTGACCTGAAGCAAAATACAAAAACACATAATAGCATATTATTGATAAATACAAAAAAAAGAATAAAATGTGCTAATGTAGGTGGCTAGAAATCTTAGTTCTTGAGAATTGAAAAATAGTCTTGATTCCTGAACCCAAAGGTTAGCTTTCCTGTTTAATGCTTGGTTCTTCTGTGCAGAAAAATGCACATAATAAAATTATAATTTATTTGATAGTTAGATTTGAATGAGGCTACTGGATCAAATATGTAAAATGTTAAAGTACAAGCTATTTTTAAAGCATAGGCAAGTGTTTACTCTTAAAAGAGCTTTAAACAATTTAAGATTAAGTTGAGTATAGTAAAAATTAATAATAGATTAATACATGAAAATCTATGAAGACACATAAGATAATGATTTAAAAAGGAATAATTTAAAAAGATGAATTAAAAAGTCGAATCAGAAAAGAAGGCCAGCATAAACTAGGGAAAAACATGCTGTGAATAAAGTCTGTTAGATCTTGAAATAGGAGAACTGCTAAATAATGCATAGTTTTATTTTTCTATCATTTGCATAAACCTTAAGAGAGTATTTATTTGTGTAAAACTTGATGTATCGAGTAAGGAGAATGAAAAAAATGGCATTCATTTTGTTTTCATTTTGGTATTTAGGAAAAATATTCTGTTACATATGGACTATTTAGACCTAATCATCTGACTGAATGTGCTGTGTGCCTTGAGCCAGGTTGGAAAGGGCTGGCTGCAGAACAGTGCCCTGGTCTTGCTGCAGGCGATGCAGGTTGGCCCATGCTCTGCTGGGGAGCAGATGGTGAGCCAATGCTTGTAGTCACACTTACCTTCCTTGCTAAATCCATAATCCCTCACTGGACACGGAGCCAAGGCAGGCTTTGGAGGCAGAAAGGAGGTTACAATCTGGACTTGGGTAGTGACTGCCAGAACTGAGAAAACAGCTCAGAAATTTCAAATGCTTAACAAGTTATCTGTCTTGTCCCTAAGCCAGTGCAGCATTTTTAAAAGTAATTAAGACATGATTGAAAATGTGTATGCCATCTAAATACAAAAATGTTCAAAAATCACCAAAACCAATCATTAAAAGCCACATTTAATATGACATTATGCAAAAATATATTTAAAATAAAATATATTTTTGTGATTGAAAGAAAATATGTTAAAGTAAAAAAAAAAAAGAGGAAGCATTTATTTTCTTTACAAACCTGGACCTTATAGAAGGAAAATATTTCATACATGTCTATAAATATGCTGCATGTATGAAATATTTTCCTTCTATAAGGAAATAGATAGCTATGCAACATATCCATACTAACAGATTCTTCTATATAAGTTTTTCTTTCAAAATATTAAATGATTATAGTTGATTTTTCTATATAGGATACTTATGTATGTATATGTATGTTTTTATATGTGTGAATGGAGTTCATCAACACAGACATTATAAATCAGAAAGACAAAATAAAAATATTGAGTGGGTAGCCAAATTCTAATCATTTATAATAAAAGGGATAGTAAGTACCATCTGTTTAATGTAAAAAAAAAAAACCTGATAAAATGCATACATATCTAGTAAATTAAAATCATGGAGTAATTCATATAAAACAAAATATGTATAAAATGTCAACATATTCCATTAGGGTGCGATTGATTTAAACATGTACTATCTACATAATAGTATGATATGAGAAATAGAAAAATCTGATTATGGTTTGTGCTACACCACAATTTTTTTAATGTTTTTCTATTAAGTGGGGGTAACAAAATCCCTTAGTTTTCTCCACTGAATTTTTGATTCCTCGTTATCTTAGGCAACACTTTTTTCTTGCAAATGATTCTTAGGCATACTTTCATTGAAGTTCATTGACTTGAGGGAATTTCTTATAACCTTCCTTACTCCATCCTGCAACATCTACATTTCTCAAGCTGACAAAATGCTACCAAATACCCTATTTGTGTTTATGAATAACTTGAGCTCTCCAGTCTAGGACTATCATCAACACCTTTCATAATTTCCCCCTTTTTCTATTGCCTCTTTTTTTTTTTTTTGAAAAGTATTGTCACTCTTAGGAAAATGTTCTTAATTTCTTCTCTTTGTGACTTTTCTTCAGAATTCATTTCTTGCCAGTGCCTTCATCCCTCAGTATGTCCTTTTCTGGTTATACTGTTTTCTTCCAAAACTGATGCAAAGAAATAAAGAAAAATGTAGAAGCTTCTTTCTCTGCCTCACCTGAAAATTCAAGAAATGTGCCTTGATAGGAGATACGCGCAGGTCAGTATATATAAAAGGAGATGTAAGAACAAAAATGTTTATCATAATACATTTGGGAAATATGCTTAGTTTTTATTCACACAATAATATGCCTGTTGGTTTTAACTTTTATTTTAATTTAGTTTACATTAGAAAACTGAACCCTCAACTATAATTATATTTACAGAAAGTAATGTTTTCATGATTTTGGTAGGAAAATTTTACTACAGGGTGACATCATAAAGTAGTTTATCACTTCATTCCCAAACCTAACATGAGGAAATACGATATTTACAAACACTTGTTTTTTCTTTTAAAAAGGGCTAATTACATAGAGTTTCAAAAAGGCCTGGAAAGATTGAGTTAATGTGATTTCTGTTCTCAGGTGAGAAAAGAAAGGGAGAAAACTTTAATGGTTAATTTTGACAATGCAAGTTTCCTATAAAATCACATTTCAGAAGGCCAGACATGGTGGCTCATGTCTGTAATCCCAGAACTTTGGGAGACCACGGTGGGAGGACTGCTTGAGGACTGGAGTTAGGAATCAGCCTGATCAAAATAGAAAGAGACCATCTCTACAAGGAATTAAAAAAAAAAAAAATAGCGCATTGTGGTGGTGGTAGGCTATAGTCCCAAGCTACTTAGGAGGCTGAGGAGGGAGGATTGCTTTAGCCCAAGAGTTTGAGGTTGCAGTGAGCCGTGATTGTGCCACTGCAATCCCGCCTGGGTGATGGAGAAAGACCCCATCTCAAAAATAAAAAAGAACTTTGAAAATCACATTGCTCTTAAGAAATATCAAAAGATTATTCTAGGACATTGTAGGCATCAACCACTTAAAAGCAACAAGTCAACATGATATAAATTTTAGTAAAAAACAATATGGTCTATAGTATTAGATGTACTTCCTCTGTCCAAGAGTTTTAAGCAAAGACTTTGGACTTGAAAACAGGAAACCTGAGTTTGCATTCCAGTTCTGCCTCTAACCAACTAAGAAATATAAGAAGTATTTATATCTCTGGACCTTAGTTTCCTCACCCATATAATTACAGCATTTTTCTAATGATTTCTAGCATTTTGATTGCTTACAAAATAGTCTGTGACTATGTGAAGGTGGAAGAGTCAAGTACTAATAAATAGCACAATACAGGTGATATCTCCAAGCAACACATGCTTAATTATGAAATAAGAGATTCAGGCAATTCTTGAAACTAGTTAACAAAGTAAACATTTATATGTGTTCTTAATGTTTTATGTTCTAAATTTCTCACTGCATAATTTTTGATACATAAATTGGAACACATTTTGGCCAATTTAGTTGACATTAACAATGGGAAATGTCTCTGTGTAGATCTCTGAACAAAATTTTGTAACACTCTCCATGTCTCAGAACATTACCACCAGAAATACCATTGGCACGTTCCATGCATGAGTTCCACATTTTTAGGGAATCTAAGGTTCCAGAACTGCAGAGAGAGAAGCTATATCTATAGACACTAGGGAGAAAAGGAGTGGTAGAAGTGAGCTACACAAGCAAAAAAAAAAAAAAAATGTACTCAAGATGGAATTAGAAATCCAATTTATCAAAATCCTTGGAGATGGCTTCTGATCTCTAGTTGAATCTTCAGCCCTTTGATATGTCACCTATTAGCCACCCGAGAGGCATGTGCCAATTCTCATGTAGTATATAAAGTCTCCAAATAATTATTATCTTAACTATCAACATTATTACAAACATTATTAATTAAGAGAGACCTCTGTATTTCCATAAAAGGGAAGAGCACTCTTATGGAAAAGGACCTATTAAAGAATTGGAATTGTCAGAAGTTGCATCTCTTGGATGAAGCATAAAGCAGAGATCTTGATGTTAATGGTCACAGAAGATTCTGTGTTGCCATCTGTCAGGAATTATTTACCAGTTTTTGCTGACCAAATTCCAAATTAAGGAGCTCCGTTTATTGGCTCAAACCTACTCTCTGTCTTAATTAAAAATAGTGTCCATCTTTACTATTTATGACCTATTATAAGATACGTGGACTTTGGGATTAAAAAAAAAATTCTGCTTCCTCTTCTTTAGTTCCGGTTCTCATCATCTATTAATTGAATTTCTACCATAGGTTCATAAACAATATTCACATCAGACTTCTTGACCCACTCTAAGCCTTTCTCCTGGGGCTGGCTGCCAGAGAGATTATTCCAAAATATAAACTGTTTTTCTAGTTGTTCACTGTTAATAATTTCTCTATGAATCCCAATAGCCTTTAGGAAAAACAGTTCAAACTCTTTACTATAACTTTCAAAGTTCTCCGTGATCTGGCTGCTACTTATCTCTCTAGCGTTATATCCTATGCTGAATCGAAGTTCTATCCATGCTGGAAGCCTACCTACAAGTTACCAAACTTTAAGTTGGTTTTCCAGATTTCTTTTTTAACCAGGAATGCTGTTCTACCTAGCCACATTTCCTCATTTTTCCTCCAAAAGGCCATTCCTAATTGCTTTCCCCAACCCCCAAGTCTGGTTGGATGTATCCTTTTTACATGCTCCTATAATACCCTGAATTATCACAATTATACATCAGAGTAAAATTGTCTGTTTCCCTGTGTCTCCCATTAGAATACGAACTTTAGTTTCAGGGGCCAGGTTATATTATATTTCCAAGGCCTAGGCTACTATGTGGCAAAAAGCAGTATTTGGCAGAGTTGAGCTCTGTCCTAAAATACCTTCCTCTCTGGGCTTCTTTGGCATCAGGCAGTCAAGGAATGTTTCTTCTGCCTCTTTGGGAATTCTGCCTCCTCCTCTTCACCTCTTATTTGTGGAGATTCCCAGGGATTGATCTTCAACCCCTTTATTTCCTTAATACCTACAATAGATGATTTTATTCAGGATGAAAATCTCTACAGTCAGTCTTGACCATAGATCTTCAGACCTATATATCCAACTGTTTCTTTGATGTCTTTATTTGGATGTTTAATATGCATCTTTAACAGGACTAAACAAGAATACTTATTTTCCTTCCCACTCAAAATCTGTTTCTCTCTTGTTATTTCCCACCATAATAAATAAATGAACTACTCCAACTACTTGGTTGTACAAGGTAAAAATCTAGGATTCATTCGTGACTCGTATCTGAACAGACCCCAGTCTAGATAATCACTGTGACCTCTCAGCACTGTGTTAAAGCAACCTGAACACATCTGCTTTTTTGTATCTCCATTAAGCCATCATGGTCTGCGTCACCATTATCATTCTCTGGACTACTATAGTAAGCTTCCAGTTGGCCACCATACTTATGTTCTAACTCTCCTATCATACCTTCTTCAAGAGTTGCCAGAATGATCTTCTAAATGTGTAAATGAAGTCAAGCCATTTTCCTATTCAAAGCTTTACAATAATTTTCATTCTATTTAGAAAAAATCTTCCATCTAATCCTGGTTTAATATTTTCTGCATGATTCAACCAGCTCCAGTATTCTAGCTCCATCTCATCCCATTCCCTTCTTTTCACTTTGCTGTGGCCACACTGGTCTTCATTCATTTTTTTGGAACATGTTAACTCAGTTTTGTCCTAAAGGTTTTTATCTCTACTGTTTCTTCTGTCTAGAAAACTCTTGGCCAGGTGGGGTGGCTTATGCCTCTAATCCCAGCACTTTTGGAGGCCAAGGAGGAGGATCACTTGAGGCCAGGAGTATGAGACCAGCCTTGCTAACATGGTGAAACCCTGTCTCTACTAAAAATACAAAAAATTAATTGGGCTTGGAATTGCTTGAACCTGGGAGGTGGAGGTTACAATGAGCCAAGATTGAGCCACTGCACTCTGGCCTGGTTAACAGAGCAAGACTCTGTCTTCAGAAAAGAAAAAAAGAATGAAAAATAGAACACTCATGCTACTGTTCTTTATATAGTTTTCTTCTTTCTGTCATTCAAATTTTACCTGCTTGCCAAGGCTTTCCTTAAGTGCCATTTCAAAAAGTTGCCACTTAGTCATTTGCTATCACAATATTCTATATACCACCTATCATTATCACATATTTCTCTGCATATCACCTGTCATTTTAATACTCTGCACAACACCTATTATAACCTCTATGTGTTTGTCAATCAATATTGATTTATCATCTCCAAACTCACCAAAATACTAACTTCATTAGATCATGGGATTTGCCTGTCTTCTTCACTGCAGTATTCCCAACACCTAGAACTGGGTTCTAAACAATAGAAACTCAAAAAATATTGTCAGATAAAGGAAATAGCAATTGCATGGGAAATCGAGTTTGAACAGTGAAACTTATTTGAGGATTACTACTAATAGATGGAGAGTGGAAGAAGTTACCATGTCTTTTTCTCAAATTTTAAAATGTTTAGTAAGATCAACGAGCAAGGTTAAAAAGTTCCTTTAACAAAGACACCGATTTCTAGAGTAGAGAAGGACCTTATAAAGTATTTGATGTTGTCTTAAGAGGTACCAGGGAAGCCAAATCTCTTTCAACTATTTTTCCCCAGCGAAATAAGCCAAAAATCAGAGAAGAAACAGTAGCAAAAAAACAAAAACAACAACAAAACAAAACAAAAAGACATTCTATCATCCATTACATAAACTAACAGATATCATCTGAATAATATAATATTGTAGGCACAGATTCACCTTACTCTTGTGCTATTATATAATAGAAATTTGATTTTTTCCTTCCTTGGAGTTTTACTTGGAAATTATTTTGTTGTCTCATAGAAGTAGTTTAGGATTCATTTAGGAATGGGAGTGAGAAGTGGGAGGGACAACATTTCATTATTTAAGAAATATTTATTAAACACTTTCTAAGGAGCTTAAAATCTAATAAAAATATAAAACCTGAGCATGATACTTATAATATGTGCTAGACAATTACAAGTATGATATTATAAGTACCAAGTAAATGCTGGGAAACTTCGGAAGAGAGAAAAATTATGCCCCAATGAAGAATCAGTAGAGTTCATGTATTGGAAAAATCAAGAAAGCTTGGTTTTGAAGTACGCACAGAATATTACCATGTTGCAGATAGGGGAAGAAAGATATTTCAAGGAAAAAGGACTCTCACAGAGTACGTGTACTAATTTAAGTAGTTCCAGGCCAGGCACAGTGGCTCAGGCCTGTAATTCCCAGCACTTTGGGTGGCCAAGGCAGGCAGGTCACTTGAGGCCAGAATTTCCAGAAAACCCTGTCTCTTAAAAATACAACAATTATCCGGGCATGGTAGCAGGTGCCTGTAATCCCAGCTATGCAGAAGGCTGAGGCACGAGAATCACTTGAAACCAGGAGGCAGAGGTTGCAATGAGCAAAGACTGGGCCACTGCACTCCAGCCTTGGCTACAGAGCAAGACTCTGTGTGGGAAATATAATAAATAAATAAATAAATAAATAAATAAATAAAATAGTTTCATTCCAACAAGACACAGGAAAGAAAGGTGGAACAGTAGTCTTAGTTCTTATAATATAGAGGATGTAGTACACTGAATAAGGAAAAGAAATGTTCTAAAGTTCTCTGTAGCATGTAAGACAACTGACCACCCAATTTGTGTTAAAACCGTGTGACCCTATCTCCTATGCTTTGTCTTATCTTGTGCCTTTTCTGTTTTCATCTTTGGCTTCTCTTCTCCAGTCCTAAGGCGTAAAATGAATAAGCTAACCTGAGCATCTATTAGGACAGGATATTCAGCAAATGCTTTGGCACAAGACTCTGTTGCTTTAGCTCTTAGGGAAATCTGACAATCATCCTATCAGATCAAAATCTCTAGATTCCTGATTCAGTTTTCTGCTGCTAACTTTCTGATGGATAGTTTCTGTGTGACAATGCTGATCCCTCCATTTGCACATTGCCATAATTGTCAGGCACATCAGGCATACTTTGCCTTTTAAGCACTCGAAAACGTGCACCATGATCTAGCACCAACCATCACCTCCACTTTGAAATCTCACTCGGATGTTCTATGTATACACCATACAAATCACCAGCAAGAAATTACAGAGCCTGGATTATAAACATAGAACTTACCAAAATTGAATCTTGCCTTCTCACTTAGGTCATACAGGACCTTAGACAAGTTTTTTAACATCGCTAATTCTAAATTGATTTATATGTAAAATAGCAATAATCATACCCACCTTTGAAAGAACCAACTCTGTGAAGTTACAACCGCAACTATTTTTGCTTCAACGCACAAATATTTCAAAGATCAATGACAGAAGGTGTGTAAAACACCAGGTACATACTAGGAACTTTAATAGAGATTAGCACCTCCTTGTTTTGGGTTTTTCGATTCTTCTGGAAAGCTTACTTCACATTTCCATCTATCTAATTTTTACTCTTATTTTTATATTCAACTTCCATATATTCTAAAATATTTTTTTGAATGACCAATTGAAAAGTTTTATTGCCACTAATTTCTCCATTTTCCAAATTCCCTAAGCATTTTATCAGAAACTCTTTAATGGTAGTTTTCCTTCTCTGCCTTAGTTATGGTAGCACAGATAGATAGTCTCTCTCTTATTATGTGTTGAGGTCCAATTTTAATTTTGTATCCTCACAGCATTAAACATGCTATTTTTTCAAGTAACAGACCCTGTATCCACACGTTGAATCACTTTTTTTGAATGATTCTTTTTGATGTTAAACTGTTGTCAAATAATGTAGATTGTGGAAAATCTGTAAAATTATATCTAGTAATTTACCTAATAAAGTACATACTTTGCTATGGACAGCTAGATATTACAGTAATAATACATGAATTTTCTTAGTTTCTAGTTAACAAATTTATATCAAACTGCCTAAAATCTATTCAAGATCACCAATCCAAAAGAATAATAATTTGCACATTTGATAAAAATTCCATGAGGAAAACAAATAATATTTTGCTCCTAGGTCAAAGTTATAGTGTTGATAATAAACAAAATACTAAAAATTATGCATTTTGGTATCATATTGACTTTTTGTGAATTTTCTTTAGGGAATTTGTTTAATGCCTTCTAGACTAACTCTATAAAAATCCATATGTTTCAGTTTATTATTTGAAGCTTTAATAGGGTTAAAGAAATGATTCAAGTAAACTTAGAAGCAAAATAAAATCACATGCAAAAATCTATTGGCTCTTTAATTCTTAAAATCCAACTTAGAAAAAACAATCTTTAAAAAATTTCAGTTGGAAAAATCGTAGTTATGTAATTATTCATTCCTCCTGAAATTTAAAATAAAATACATAAAGGGTAGTCTGGGTATTTCTCTGTCTGTGGCAACATCTTTTAACTTGACTCTGCTATCTTAGTGTTTACTTGATTTATCTTAAAGATATTTTTCAAAGTGTCCTGTATCATAATTGGCAGGTCCATGACACTTGCAATCAGCTCTAAAAATGTTTATAGTAGCCAAGATGCAGTAGTAGTATTGTTTAGTTTTACTTTTGTTTTAAATAGAATGAAACATGTAAGAGGAAACTTCTTCAATTGATTAGACATTACGTAACAATCTTAATTTCCTTCAACAGTTTTTTCCTATTCCCTGGGAAATGTATGTCTGTGTTTGCTTCATCAACCTCTCCACTATTTGTGGACAATGAAGATCCCCCAAAAATAATTTTATCCTCACCTCTACCTTTGCTGTCAATAAATTATCTCTTCCATCTCTGAGGGATCTGACCTCTTGCCCTTCCTACAGTTGAAAAATGTTGTTTTATTTATCTTCATCATCCTCACAATTTTCTCTTTATTTGCCATCTTTCCTTTATCATGTTGTACTCCCTTGACTTCATTTTATAATCCTCCCCATCCCGTTGTGAGTCTCACGCAACTTATCCTGCATATTGCTCTTCCTTATTCCTGATTATTTTTGTATTTTCTTGTTCATACTAATTGGCTCCATTTTTATTTCCAGTATATTTATAACTAAATGGCATTCATTGCCTTTGGGCATACATTAATTTATCTTTCAGGATTTTGCATTTACTCTCTGTGTCTTTTCTTTATATATTTCTTCTTGCAACCTCCATTTCACTTCACTTTTCTCATACATGTTGGTGTATTATTTTTGTTGTTGCTTTTTAAATATCCCTTCATATCTGTAATTCATGCTTCATGTGTTATTAGGAGGGTTTATAAAATAAACCACTGTGTATTTGTCACAAACAGCATTAATTTGAATAGTCTAAAAATAGGTTTGGATTCACTGTACTGCAATTTTCCAGCCACCTTCTTTACAGCCATACTATAGGGCTTAACGAAATAAATAATTAGAAGCTAATTTTACAAATTAAAAGGACTACAGATATTTTAATTTATTGACCTGAGGTCAGAGAAGGGTAGTTTATTGAAAGATTAATGGACAAATGCAAAACTTATTTCAAGACAGAGATGTTTAGACTTTTGGAGGTAATTAACTGATAAGAAAGTGGTGCATATATGCTAACATCATTAATCTTCATACTTTTCTATGCCTTCATGCATATAATAAAGGACACATTTAAAACCAGATATCCGTTCTTCAAGAAAATCCTTGAAAAGCACAAATTTGAGGCAAATAAAAATGTACCAAATAAATTACAGTACAATGTGGAAAATATTGCATGTTAAATAACAGTATACTTAATGTATGATTGGAGTAAAGAAATATGAAGAGGGTCTTAGAAGACTTTCTAGAGCAAATAACATTTCAGCTAAGTATCAAAGAATCATACACACATTGCCACCTAGAGATAAGGAACAGTGTTCAGAGATGTTGTTCCACATTATAATTGAAAGGGACACTTAACAGGAAGAGAGGCAGAAAGAAAAATAAAATATAAGCATATCTTTTACTAAGACATTTGGAATTTTCCTACAGTTCAATGGGAGTCATTGGAGAGTTTAAGCAAAGAAGCGACATGATCAGATTTGATTTTGGAATGAGAACTCTAGTAGACATGAAGAAACTGGACTGCAACACCACAGCCACTTAGAGTGGTAAAATAATCATATCAATGAGACAGAATGAGGGCACAAACTAAAGCAGAATCTGAAGGAATAATTAGAAGATATGTGAGAGTCATTAAAAGGTTCAGTCAAGAGAACTTGAGGACACTTAGGGGTGGGGGCAGAAGAAAGCAAGTGAGAAGCAAGTGGAAAGCAATTTTTCCATAGGATTCAAATCCACCCACTTAATTTCAATTAGAAAAATAGAGCTGTGAAATGGCTATTAAGTTTAATTTCATTCAGATAGATTCTCCAGTTTGCATTGACGATTAGATCACTACTACCTTATGACAGTAGTTAATGACTTATGATTAACAGTTGAATAAATTAAATGTATAGTCAACAGAGAAAATAAAAATAATATTGGAATGATACTTTCTTTATTGCATAAATGAATAGTGACACATTCAGACTTCCCAATGTGCAGCAAGGGAGCCCAAAAAACAATAAAAAATATTGCACAGACATTCATGCAAAATGAACCCTGATGGTAGTAAATTCTAAAAATGGCAGAATTTAGTTTTAAATGCGATTTCCACATTTGCATACTAATAAGAAGGCATCTTATAACTATGTTCATAGTATATTGTTCATCTCATTTCCATAATCTAATTCAGTGATACTTATGCTCTTCAAATAGTATTCACTGATCATATTTTATCTCTTTTTTATCTTAAATTGTGGTTCTGTGAATTACAGACCACACCAGGGAAAGATTGTAAATATCATAAATATAATGCCAATTTTCCCTTAAAATGGCAAGTTATATAAAATTTATTTTCTGCTTTTTCTTACAAGGACCAAAAGCAGACAAACCTTTGAGCTTAGAAGTGGATTAGAATACCTTTTAATTACATAGCATATAATTTTTTTAATTTCTCAGTTTATTAAAAGATTATAATTTTGAAAAGGTAATCCTGTGTAATGTAGAGCTGTTGATTTTAAACAGACTTCAATTTGGTCAACTTTCTTATCCAAACTTCCAAAGTTTCCAATATAATTGCAGGTTGAATTTGCCATAGATGATGCAGGCATTTGGGCCATAGATATAATATGCTATCTATTTAAGCTATGTAATCCAATGTTATATACTGAGACCATTTTAGTGCAAGGTATTCTACCAGGCACTTTGCAGAGAATATTTTATGTAATACAACAACCTTTCAGAGAACGCAGTATTCTTTTTCTTCTTCTTCTTTTCCTCCTCCTTTTTCTTCCTCCTCCTATTATTATTATATCAATTTATTTACTGAAAATTGAATTCCCAGGAAGTTATATAATTTGCCCAATATTTCTCCCCCTGTAGATGTAAATCCTGAATTGGGATTCATATTTGTTTTATTCTAAAATGCATGCTCACTTCCACTGAATTATGCTGTCATAATGTAGCAACATCACAATCATTTTGGGACAGTAAGAAGTAAATAAGGAGTAGGTCTTAAACAAAACAGTTCTTCTTTGGTGCAAAAGAACTACATCATTTTATGTAATAAAAAAGTGAACTGTAAGAACCCTAAGGAATGATAACACAAACCTTAACAAACAGGACTTATGTAAGCATACCAATTTCCCCCAGAGATGTTTAGCTCATGGTGTTTCTTTAATAACAAAACTCAAAAAACAGTGAATTTCATCAATTACATACTTAAGATTCTTGGTATGTCTTGCTTTTTCATTTCTCCAGCCCATGTCAATAGTACTATTGTATCAAGTCATACTGATTATATTGTATATACTTACAGCTTTTGTAATTATTTAATATATATTTGATGCCTTATGAAGAAATTAATTAGAAGGCAACATCTTCTACATCATTTCTAAAATTATTGTATTATATTTGTTCAACAATAGTTAGAATTCTTAACTCTGACAAGCATCTACCAAGCAGGATTTGAGTCTGTTCTATGTGGACTAGTATACTTCATGATACTCAAAGCAACTTCAGATTCCTTTTCCCAGTGGTGATGTGTGGTATTTGAGACAAGCACACTTCCTTTCATTTATTTCTTTCTCTACTATGGTATCCTGTAAACCCATGTTAAAAGTTTAATGTTTAGTTTTTTTCCATGTTTCAAATGATTATGAAAGACAAGAGACCTCGTTTGCTTAATCATGACTTTTTTTCTCCTTTGACTTTCTTAGGACAAAGTGACTATCAGATTAGTTGTATAATGTGCCCTGATAAATTAGGGGGAATAGGT
Source organism: Symphalangus syndactylus (assembly GCF_028878055.3). Taxonomy (NCBI): domain Eukaryota; kingdom Metazoa; phylum Chordata; class Mammalia; order Primates; family Hylobatidae; genus Symphalangus; species Symphalangus syndactylus. Next base: position 68,132,296 of record NC_072444.2, read on the forward strand.
TGTTGGGGATTTTGTTTTTATTGTTGTTTGTTGTGGTCATTGTTTTGACTGTAGACACCTATTTGAGGTCTACTTTTGAAAAAGAATATTTTTGGATATAGAACGTAATTCAAATATTATTGGCAAGATAAATTTATTTTACTTTAAGTTCCGGGATACATGCGCAGAACGTGCAGGTTTGTTACATAGGTATACATGTGCCATGGTGGTTTGCTGCACCTATTAACCTGTCATCTAGGTTTTAAGCCCTGCATGCGTTAAGTAGATAAATTTCTGAAAGAAGTATAACGAGAAGGACAAATTGGTGAGGACATCTTCTCTAACAATAAAGAAAGAGTTTTGTATATTATTTGGCAATCTCTAGAGTTGCTACATGAGACTCCAAGATGGCATATTGTCCATCTCTCTATCTCCCTGCCTACCTATTTATCCATCTATCTGTCTGCCTGTCTATCCATCTGTCTTTGTCTCCTCTCCCCACCCCCAACACAAATATGACAGAAATGAATACATTCAGATTATATACATACAGATTCAGTTTCATCTGGTTTGATTTGGTTTGGTAATAATCCATACACTGAGCTAAGTGCTCCAATTTTCTTTTTCTTTTTCTTTTTTTTTTTTTCAAGGCTAGCTTCTTCCCGTTTTGGAAAATTTCCTCCTTATTGAAACATCACATTACAAACAATATTATACTTTGCCAACTAGTTTGTTGTAAATTCTGATGGCCCACTCTTAAGCAATCATTTATATGTGTACTTCTAGTACATAAGACTTCATTGAGTTTTCAGTTTGTGCATTCCATTATCGTGAATGTACTGAGAAGCAACTTAATGATTTATTCCTTAACCCAAACAGTTAATTTTACTCCTTTGACTTTTACAGAAATATCATTAGTCTTTCAAGAATAGGAAATCTTACAAATCAACACTAAATAACTTACTCATATAACCAAATCCTACCTGTTTCCCACAAGCCTATGGAAATAAATAAATAAATAAATAAATAAAAGGGACTAGTCGGCTGGGCACAGCGGCTCACACCTATAATCCCAGCACTTTGGGAGTCTGAGGCAGGAGGACACTTGAGCCCAGCAGTTCGAGACCAACCTGGCAACACAGTGAAACCCCATCTCTACGAAAAATAGAAAAAAATTAGCCAGGCATGGTGACACGCGCCTGTAATCCCAGGTACTTGGAAGGAAGAGGTGGGAGGATTGCCTGAGGCTGAGGAGGTCGAGGCTGCAGTGAGCTGTGATGGTGTCTCTGCACTCCAGCCCGGCGACAAAAAATAAAGTGGAGTAGTTGATTTAAAAAAAAAAAAAAAAAAAGGACCCAGAGGACCCCAAGAATTCTGTTTTACCAATGACACCATAGCTTCTTAATCTACTCATGTACATGTGCCTGTGCTTATATAAATTTGAATTTTAAAATTGCTTGTAGACAAATTAAGATTGAAAAAAGATATCACATTAATGAATGGGTATTCATAAATTTATATATAAACTTCAGATTATATATTCCAAAGGGATCTGGAAATTTTTATATTTTTATGGAAGTTAGGCAGATTCTTTACCACTTTCATTACATTATTTCATTAGGAATCTGATGAAAGATATGGATACTTGCCTTAGAAAAAATTTCACATAAACAATGTCAAATTGTGGAATTCCTGAAGCTCATTCACAGGCCTCCCTGGAGTCTTTGATTTCAATGTTATATCAGTTAACATGTATTAAATTGCTATCATATGCTAAGCAATTTTAAGAAGACTTGAAAAGTTTGGGCACAAAAACAAATGATATGTTCTAGATGATAAAGATAAAGTATGTGCACCTCATTTCACTGATGAGTAGTGAGTGGACACCTTTTAAAAGCCTACAACAGTGCCTGTACATAAAAAGAGCTTAATAAATGTTAACCATTCTCTCTCCTCTAAAAAAAAAAAAAAATACTCTAGTGAGGGAGATACACATTTAAGCAATTATATTCAAAAAATAGATGAGATAAAGAGATAGAAAATAGCACATACTTACACAGTACTTACAATTTTATAGTCCCTTTTATATTGGACAACTTTATAATCCCTTTTGTATATTTACTCCTCTAATTCTCAGGTCATTATTAGTCAGGTACTTCTATTCCCATTTTATAGATGAAAATATCAAAGACTAGAAAGGTAATGAAATTTGCTCAAGATTGCGCAAGGATTAGTGGCAGAACCAGGACTAAAAGCCAGGTAATGTGTTCCAAGAATCCATGTGCTTAACCATCACATTTGCTGTCTCTCATAAAAATACAACAAAGGCCGGGCACGGTGGCTCACGCTTGTAATCCGAGCACTTTGGGAGGCCAAGGCGGGCGGATCACGAGGTCAGGAGATCAGATCGAGACCATCCTGGCTAACACGGTGAAACCCCGTCTCTACTAAAAATACAAAAAATTAGCCAGGTGTGGTGGCGGGCACCTGTAGTCCCAGCTACCCGGGAGGCTGAGGCAGGAGAATGGCATGAGCTGGGGAGGCGGAGCTTGCAGTGAGCCAAGATAGCACCACTGCACTCCAGCCTGGGCGAGAGAGCCAGACTCTGTCTCCAAAAAAAAAAAAAAAAAGGCAAAAAAACAGAAATGTCTCAAGCAATATGGAATGGCAAGACGAAAGAGCGATTACTTTTCTTGGTAGTCTAGGAAAAGTCTCAGAGAAGCACATCAAATTTGTGTTAGGCATTGAAAGAGCAGAGGAGATATATAGTATCTAGGGTGGGGTGTCTTATTAAATATAAATATGACTTAACATGCTCAGTGTAATGTTAATAAAGTTCTATGTCTCCTAATGAAAGAGTAAAACATGATTATTGAGTTACTCATGAACAAGAAATCCCAAATACATGAAACATCCTGTGGACCTAGGAAACCTGCAAAACCATTTTCCTGAGGCTAAACAGTTTTCAGAAATACGTTAGCTCTTAAAAACCGGTCTATAACAACAAATCCCAAATATTGTGTATCTGTGAGTTACAATTATTCTGTTACTCACATATAACTAGATTTGTACTTCTGTTACTTCTCAAAGAGTTGGCAAAGGGTGCAGCAACATAAGAGGATGAAAGCCATTATAATGGGTGAAATAAAAGCCAGTGGCTAAGAAAGAACAGATTTCTAAGGGGGAACATATTATTCAGTTCCTAGTTTTAAAAAATGGGATATAGAATATTATAGGTGGATTATGGGATATTGTCACTGGACTGCTGTGCCACTTTCACCTGGAGCCACCCTATTTGGTGTCAATTAGTAGCTGCTTATTCTCGCCATTTTCCCTGCCCCATTTCTTTCCCACTGCTACCCTACCCTGCCATATACTGCACAGAGACAATCCATTCTTTTATTCTTCTTTGGACCATAAGAGTAATTTTTACATGTCAGCACTAGTAAATCCACCCTGTGACCATAGTAGGTTGTTTTTTGTGGGGGTTTCTGTTTGCTTTTTTGAGATAGTGTCTTGCTCTGTCACTCAGGCTGATTTGCAGTGATATGATCTTGGCTCTCTGTAGCCTGAACCCCCTGGACTCAAAATCCTCCTGCCTCAGCCCCCTAAGTAGCTGTGACCACAGGCATGCACCACCACACCTGGCTAATTTTTGTATTTTTTTGTAGAGATAGGGTCTCACTATGTTGTCCAGGCTGGTCTCAAACTCCTGGGCTTAAGCAGTCCTCCTGCCTTGGCTTCCCAAAGTTCTGGGATTACAGGTATGAGCTACTGCTCCTGGCCATAGGTACTTTTGGGAAGAGTTGTTCTACCCCACCAGACTAATGACTCCTCCAGGACAGGTATGTATAATCCTTTTCTTATTTTATAATCTCGGAATTTAATGCTGTTAATACATGTGTGCCAAAATAATTGATTATAAAAGGGCAAATAAATGAATATATGATCATCACAGATTTACTATGAGGGTGAATCACCAGTGGGATCCATATTTGTAAAATAAAGCAATGAAAAAACAAGAGGTTAGAAAGAAAGGAAATTTGGCTAGATACGTTAATCACAGATGTGGACATTAAAATGTAGTCTAAGTCATCTTATGACAAAATAGGTACTGATATATGACAGTTTATATTTTTAAAAAGCAAATGTTTATTTTAAGGTTAACATTAGTGATGTTATGCTAAAATGTGTGTGTTCCTAGTAATAATTGCATTACTAACATCTATCTCGATCAGAACTCTCTACTATAATCAATAGAAATGTCATTGGCCTCCCCTCCTCTCTTCACCTCTCATTCTGCCGTTTCTCCCTAGAGCACTATTAAATGTAAATTTCCCAAATTCTTTTCTGTGACTTTTATGGCCTGAAAGTAAGTAATCTGATTGGTGATGAAAATTCAGAACAACATAGCCCAAGTACCCTGGGAATCACAGTTCTGCCAAGCACTTATGAACTAAGAAAAACATACTCTCTTGCACATGTGGAATGTCAGAGGAGGAACTGTGCGGCTGACTCAGCTCACTAGGTGTTAGAACAACAGTGCAAGTGTATCCAGTGGTGACATGCATAAAGACATGGCCTCCCTGGGAGCTCCAGTGATTTAGAAATGAAATCTTAGACTGCCCTGTGAAAGTTGAAGATCCTGTTGCTTTACAAAAGAATGGATATTGCGTAAGTTGAAGGTAAAGAGAGCAAACCCACTGATAACACTGCCATGGTTAAGTGTTCTTACTGAAAACTTCTTTCAACATTATGGCTCTAAAGAGTTCATTCCGGCAGCCAAGAACAGGGAAATGCCAGCTGAGACCCCAACTACTCCAAATGCTCATTAAATAGATTTTACTTTTTTTGGTGATGGTTGTTTGAAAATAGGAGTGTTTATGAGAAGAGCAAGCTCTCTTTAAAGAAAAAGTAGGAAATGACAACAGAACAAGCTCACATTGTAAAATGCACTATGCAAAGAGAAAAACAAACACATACACACGCATGTGGCATTCTTTGTCATCTCTGACATCTTCAACTTCCGCATTTCCCATTGGTTGCAATCAGAGCTGGTGTTTAGAATAATGACTGCTAGGTTCTGTAAGATTCTCAACATTACAGATATATTTCATTATGCAACCCTTTAGTATTCTAAAAGTGGAAGGAGAAATGAACTAAGCCATTTTAAGATAGATTTAAATTACAAAGATAGAAAAGCAGAGAGATTTTTATTCATTCTGAGCTAACCAGGAAAATCAATTAACTAAAATTCCTGATTGCCAGAACATGCTATATAATTTGTGTTATATTAACTTTGGTTTTACTTACCTTCAATTGTTTATAGCCTGTCAATGAAAATACTTCCTGAACAATGTTCAAGTATCAACATTCATTGATAGAATCAATTCATTGCAGCCTACTCTGTCTGGCTTGTGTAAGGTTGGTGTAGAAAACAAAGCTTCCAAAATCAGGATCCAGACCGGAAGGAAAGCTTTGTATATCATGAGCTAAGAACATTTATTTTTATCAATTTCAGATATGTATATGGTAAGACTTAGAACACATAGAATAAGATTCAGAAAGTAACATGTACCGTGGAAGCTAACACTAAGCATCAGAACATTTGATCTTAATTAGATTTATTTTAAAGGGTATGCCATATAAAAGCTATCATTAATATTACAATAATTTAATATTTAATTTAAATTCATATTTTAATTTACTCCCACTTTCTTCTGGCTTTCTGTTTCTCGATTTTATATTTCTTTTTGAGCCTATAATAAAACATAAACCTGGTCTCAGCCCAGTTTAATATTTTGAGATGTTGAATATTTAATTTCACAAAACATATTTTTTCCACTCCTCAAATGCATTCCTTTTTTGCTTTTTAGATTGCACATATACTGTGTTTTGGATTATTGGTAATGGTAAATACTTTCCTGTAATGCCTTTTAAATATTTTGCTCAGTAAGTAATAAACAAGAACTTCAATTCATTTGCCTGGCATTAAAATGAGACTTTGCTCCCTTATTGAGGAAGTACAAGTTTTGGATTTCATTTACAAATGGCATATATGGACTGCTTTCCCCAACATCTAGTAGGGTTTTTAATGACAGACTAATAAAATGTATCTTAAAACATTTGGGTAAAATTGTAATCCTATAAAGAATAAAAACTTTAAAAAATATCCCGCCAATACTTACCAAATGAAGTTATATACTGTACAAGAGAATTTTTAAGTAGGAAGAAAATTTAGTGATCATTTATTCTAGTTTATTCTAATTAACATACTTTTTAAAAACCTCTTTCTACAAAATTGAAGAATAAAAAATTGCTAGCACACTTTCAGTATTTTTTTCTTTTCATTATTAGAAAAAGTGTTTTATAATACATAATTATTTCAGAAAAATTGAAAAAAATAAAATAATAGTGCCCAAAGTGTCTATTATTAAATATATTACATAAGAATTACATACTTTTCTGCCTTTATTTTCCTTTACATATCACATTTTTATTTTATAAATTGGGATCTTATAGCTAGTTTTGTTTGCTATTTTTTTCACTAAATTTAGAGTATGAAAGTTACAAGTCACTAAATACTTTTTGAAAGACAATTTAATATCTATGAAGTTTATAATAAATGTAATACAACAAATTCAGTGTTAAAAAGGTTTGAGTTGGAGTTTTGTAATTAATTTACAGCAACAAATTAACAAAGTAGCAAACAAAATATTATAGAACATATGCCTTTGCATCAGAACTTTTCTGTTCCTGATTTAGTATACATCAGTTTAAGACATTTCAGTCTTCTCAATGTATTGCTCAAAAGCGAATTCTTTGAGTGATGTTTATAAATAGGCTTTTTTAATATGTACTTTATATCTCTCTCTGATTTAAATAGTCCCTTTTCCCCTCACAACAAATATACCAAAATATTGTCTCCAGTTAAACATTAATAATTAATTTAATACACTCAGAATGTCATAATACTTAATGAGTAGAATACTCTGGCTTTAGAAACAGCCTTTGGAGATAAATGAAAGGAAAATAAACATAATGTTTACCGAAATTAATTAGAATGGTGAAGGGTCCCCCTCACCAATGCCTTGGATGCGTGACTTTGGGAGATACGTTTCAATTCAGCAAAGCAGGTGATCTAATAATAGTGGCTAATGTGATTAGCACTTGTGAAAATAAGGTCATAAAGCACAATTTCTAAGATCTTTCAGAAATAACTTGCAGGTGATTGGAAATTCAAAGCCATTCTTCAGTCTGGAGATATGAAACAGTTTATTAAACAGATATTAAAAGTACTTCTAAAACTTTAAGAAATAAAGACACTTTTCTATAAATCTCTTCTGGTATTAAGGCTAATGTTATGTATCCATGTTACCTCTTGGCATATTGGGGTCAATTCCCAGTTATCTATCCAAAATAGTAATATGCTGGATCAAACCCATTATCTTTCCTGTTCTGAATTCTCTCTCTGATAACAGTGGTAGTTTATAAAAGAGCTATAGTCATTCTTAATGCCTTAGAGAAAAGAATATACTTTCAAAACAAAAATCAATGGGAACTTTGAATCACTCAAGAGTATCATTTTAGCTAGTTTTTTCCAACATCTTCCTAAGCACCATCCTCTACCAGTTCTGCTAAAAGTAGAAACATTGATGTGTTTTATCTCCTTCCCTCTCCACTGCCATCCTCTAGCAGAGATTCTAGAAAGAGAAGAAATGCCCTTAAAGACAGGTTGCTTGAGGGAAATGGAGAAGTCAAAGACTTAAATTATATCCACAAACTATATAATCAATCTCTGAAGTATTGAAAGTTGACTGTACACAAAAAGTGTAGTAGATAAATATTACAGTTTGTAAGTTGAAGCATGTAAAATATTGAAGGGAATGGGTGCAATTTTGGTGGTATATGTGATAAACCTTGGAACGAATAAGGTTTGTTTTTTTTTTAAGTTTTAAAGGTTTGAACCATAAGTTTTAAATGGGAATTTCAAAAATTTGCCAGTTAAGCATCCCCAATGACTTGTTTTAGAACTTCAAATTTCCAAATACGCACTCGTTAAAAGCAGAGATGATTAATCAATTGTCTCAAGTGCATGCATACATGCCTCCCGTGTACATGACTAAACAAAAATGGGAGTGAAGGTTGAGAACTCAGTCTGTGCACCACATGAGTAAATCACCATTCAAGCATCCAAGCATAAATTTGCCTGTTGGTGCCGATCAGTGCTTGAATTCATAGTAAAATGACCCACACTGACCATTAACAAGGTGGTTTTTTAGGCATATATATATATATATATATATGTATGTGTGTGTGTGTGTGTCTGTGTGTATATGTGTATATGTGTGTATATGTATATATGTGTATGTGTGTATATGTGTATATATGTATATATGCATGCATATATGTGTGTGTATATATACACAAATATATGTATATACACACATATGTATATATACACATATATATGTATATACACACATATATGTATATATACACATATATATGTATATACACACATATATGTATATATACACATATATATGTATATACACACATATATGTATATATACACATATATATGTATATACACACATATATGTATATATACACATATATATGTATATACACACATATATGTATATATATACATATATATGTATATACACATATATATGTATATATACACATATATGTATATACACACATACACACAGAGAGAGAGAGAGTGTGTCAGCTTCGTCATGGTATAGTTTACACAATTCTTTGTAGTTTCCTGAAAAAGAATCTGAATTTTCTAATTGAACTTTCATTGTTTTTGTCTTCTACAAAGATGTATTGTCAACTATAGAGAAAAGTGAACAACCAAAAGGTGTCATAAAAATTAAATTGAAAATAAATCTGAAATAATTAACAGATTTCCCTTTTTCAAGTAAATATATATACTTCAAAATTTAAGTAGCAAAAATAATTATTTTTTCAAAGAAAAAGGAAACAAATACACAAATAGGTAAATGTTAACGAAGTTCTTACTCAACATCCATTAAACAAATATTTTATTGTTCCAGGAACTAGATTCTCATTTTCAATCTTCAAAATTTGCAGTGGAATAGAGCAAAAACAACAAAATTACCCATTTCCGTAGGTATCTACTTTGTGTAAAGCAGTATAGTAGGTATTTTCCAAAGAAAATGATGAAGGAAGGGATAAAAAGAAATACATCAGAACTGTGGTTATAGCCCTCAAGCAGATCTAATCTAATTGGAGAATTGAGTAGGCAACTGATAGTGTAAACAAAACAGATAAAGTAGATTAATAAGGAGTACTAATGTAATATGTTAGTACTCTGCTTCTAATTAGTCTCCTACTTAATCTACTATTTCAAGTAATAATGTAGTATAGTAGGAAGAACGTTACTCTGTGGTTTCCATTCCTGGCTCTGTTACCGACATTTGGGCTGACCATGGGCAAATGACTTAATAACAGGAATAGCTACCATTGATTTGATTGCCTGGGTGCTTTACATACATTGTTTTGTTCAATCCTCACAGCCATATGGTATCATTCTGACAATACAAGTGACTGTAAGTCCAGTTTGTTAGAGATAGTCCTGCTTTTGCCCTATTGTCCAAGTACACTTGTTACCAGTGTCAGTGTCTCCTTTTACCCTCAAGAGTGCCCTAGTTTGGATGATATAATACATTTTCTCCATTTGATGAGAAATTTGGTAATTGCAATCTAACAAGTAGTAGAAACAGATTTGATCCAAGGCTGTTGATGCCTAAAGCCCATATACATAGCCACTCTATATGTTCATTCTGGTTAAATAGTTACAGCGCTTCCTTGTATATACATAAAATGAAGCCATTAAAGTAAATGATCTCCAGGATTCCTTCCATCTCTGAACCCTAGGACTCCAAGTACAAACAGACACATATGTGTGGGCTCGTGATACTGGGATATAAACTTTACATCAGGCTTAGCAAACAGAATTAGGAAACAATGATGAAAAGAAGGCTAGACAGAATGGGAAATTTAACAAATTATAGAATTCATAATACAGGTGCAGCTCTGAATATTACAGAAAGAAACTAGCATCCCTGGGCAATGCGAATGAGAGATGACCCTGGATTATTAGTTAAGTGAAGCCGTATCTTGGTGTGTGAATGACATGTTAAGAAGATGATATAATGTGGCATCCTGGTTCTCGTATTTTGAAAATACTTGAATATTGTTTAGGGTCATTTGCATTTATTTAAAACAAGAGTAATTGTATTAAAACAAGTCTAGTTGCGTGTATTTAAAACAAGTCTAGTCGAGTGAAGTCTTCATTCAAATTCTTTATTTTGCTGAATATTATATGGCCTACAAAGAGTTGTTTGGCTTTGCTGTGATTTTAAGGTGCACTTCAGATTTATATTCTCCCCAGATGATTATATTTTCCTGGAGAATGTTGATGCATTCCCGCCAGCTTTGACTTCTCATATTCCCTTCTTTACCCTCATCTTATTGGATGTCTGCCATCAATATTAAATTGTCTTAATCCTGATTTTTCTACCTATTGCTGCTTTTGCAGTTGGCGCTGATTCTTATGCCCCTTGAAAGGTACTTGTGTGGCAAAAGATTGAAAAAAAAAAATTGGCAGTTGTTGTCAGGGTTAATGTAGAAAAATAAATCTCTTATATTGCCAGTTTGGATTTACTTTTCATTTTTAATGGCCCCAACAGATGTTGGAGGAATCCTCTACTTCCTGCACACTTCCATTTTTACAGCTGGTACTGCTTGACTGGTTCTTGACTTTGGGGGAGCAGTTCCTGGGTGTTTACACAGTGATTTACAGGCACCCTCTCACTGTAGACTATGACCATCCTCTTCTGTCTTTTTTGCTTGCGATTTTTCTTGAAACTGATGTCACTGTCTCAATGCAGCACCTCACAAACTTTCTCTAACCCAGTGTTTCCTAAGCAATAGATTTTTTCCCTACTGTGCAGCATTCTGAAATGTTTGGTACGTTAGATTTAAAAAAAAAAAAAAAAAAAAAAAAAAAAAAAAAAAAAACAAGCATAAAGGAGAGGAGGTACAAGTAAGAGGTGATTTTCAAACTTAGCAAATCAGGCAATCTATCCTTTTTGATATCTTTGTATCTTTTTCTTATTTTTTCCCAAAGTATTCATCACGATTTTCATTTGGGTCGTTCACTTGATGCCTTTGCTTTTTCCTAAAACCCCCCTCCTTTCTTTCCTTCCTTCCTTTCCTTCCTCCCTCTCTTTCCTCCCTCTCCTCCCTCTCCTTCCTCCCCTTCCTCCCTCTCCTCCCTCTCCTTCCTCCCCTTCCTCCCTCTCCTTCCTCCCCTTCCTCCCTCTCCTTCCTCCCCTTCCTCCCTCTCCTTCCTCCCTCCGTCCCTTTCTCCCTCCCTCCCTCCTGCCTTCCTTTCTTTCTTCCTCCCTTCCTTCCACCAGCCTCAGTGGCACTAGCTTCCAAAAACTGTACTAATATCCTAAGGCTACTGTAACAAAGTACCACATAAACAGGAGACTTAAAACAGCAGTAACCTCTTGTCTCACTGTTTTGGAGGCTAGAAATCTGAAATCAAGGTGTCTTCAGGGCACGCTCCCACTGAAACCTAGAGTAATCGTGCCTTGCCTCTCTGGTTTCTGGTGGACAGCTGGCAATCTTTGGCAGTCCTTGGTGTGTAGCTGGATCACCCAAGCTTCTGCCTTTGCTGTTACATGGTGTTGTCCTTGTGTGTCTTCATATTCTCTGTGCATGTCTGTCTCAGAGTCCAAATTTCCCTTTTGGTAAGGACACCAATCATATTGAATTAGGGTCCCCTTAATGACCTCATTTTTAACTTGATTAGCTCTGCAAAGACCCTGTATCCAAATCAGGTCACCTTCTGAGGTACTAGGGGTTAGGACTTTAATATATCTTTTCTTGAGGGGGACATAATTCAACCCATAACACCAACTAAGAACAGAATTTTCCTCACACTTGCTTCCGAAAGAAATGTTGACAGCTTTTAGCAATTGGGAAGATCCCGTGAGGCTGAAAGTGCCATCGCCGGCTGCTGTCTTGTCTGCGACTTTTCCGTGCTGTTCACTTGCTCTCTTGGTTTGAGAGTTCCCGTAGCAGAAAAGGCAGAGTCAGACACAAAACTCTCATAAAAAGTATTTGCTTAAGCGACAGATTCGAACCACAACCTTTGCAAGAAGCTCTTTAGTGAACTGTATAAAATTTGCTTGGTAAACATCCCGACTCGAGAAAAGAAAAACTATCAAGCATTGTGAGAAAGAAAATTATCAAGTACCAGTAACACTAGCCATAGTTTTATTTTCTTCCCAAATTGTATTACGTAGACATGTATGAAGGTTGCAGAGGATACCAAAAAAGCTTATCAACCCTCAACTGTAATGCCCTGTTTCAGTAATTAATAAAACCATTTAAAACATCTTTTAAATTATACTAGGGATAGGAAAAAAACACGTTAGAAATGACATTTCAGAACTATTGCACAATTTGCCTAGTTTTCTTCTAATAACAAATAATTTATAATCGTCATTGTCACTTCTGTTGGAAAATGGAGGAAAATAAAAACATTTTTCTCAAGCAGATTTCTTGGCTCACTTATATAAGGTTAACATGGCAATACTTTGAATGTATCTTTAAGAATTAGAAATAGCCATGAATATTCTTGATTACTAATAAAATTAAAATGTTTTAATGTCAAAAAGAATTATATTTACAAATCCTCTGTCGTTAATAATGCTGCTATAAACCTATGTGGAATCCAAATTGTCTCTCTCGGAAGTGCTTTATTGAAAGTAATTATGCCAAATATGGAAAGCATACACAATAATTTGTATCACGTTCTCGATATTAAGCCAGATCCTTGCAGTTCTCAAACAATTTTTCAGTATGTTAATTTGATTTAAATTTTTAAAAAGTTGATTCAGGAAACTGTAGAAAAACAAAATAGTTAAGCCAGTTGTTCAGATAAAACCAGTAATTATGTGCCTAAAGTATTTTGTCTCCTAATTCATTTGCTTTGACATCACATAGACCAAGTCTTACATATGGTAGCTGATACTAGACCATAAAAGGTGTTATGCAGTGAAATACTAAACAAGTCACATTGGACAAATCTGATAAAATCAATAGTCTAGGGGCAGGACTTACAAGACGGGGTGTTAGAGTCTATGATGAAATATTTACAGCAGCAATAAAGAAACAGGTATTGGAGAGAAAACTAAAATTGACAGTCACCTGCATGATCTTCTGGGGCCACCCTGGAAAGTCCTTGCCATCCTCCTCAGACAAGAGAAAAGTCATCATTAGGCTCCCGAGGGTAATTCAACCTTGCAGATGACTATTCCTCTACTTGGAAATAGTTTGACTATACGTAAGTGAAAAAGACTCTTAAGAATTTTATTTTAAAATTTTATTTTAAAAATCTCAGGACATTTAAACGTATGCCTGTTGATTTTTTTTTTCTTTTCGTTGATTTTTCATGGAGTTGATGGAGATAAAAAGATCAGCCTGGCAGCTTGCTGGCATGGAACTGGAGTGTTTAGGGTTTGTTTTGCCTTTTTGCAAGATTGGTCCACAAGAACTTTAAAAGGAGAAAAAGACGATGCAAATTAAATACGTTAGAAACGTATGTCCCATCTGTTTTTATTTCATTTTTAGAATAAGGTTTTCATACCTTCTTTTATTTTTATATTCTATGATACCACACTATAATGTTGGCCACCTCAGAGACTAACTAAATTAGCTATCCTGACCATATGGAAAGGAAAAGCTTTACCAGCTAAAGAAACAAATTTAACTCAGGCAAAAAGGCCTATGTGTTTTAGAGTTAAAAAAAAAAAAAAAAAAATGTTGCTAAGTACATAGTAGGGGAATGTAACCCACCTGCATAAGTAAAATTTGAAAAGAGATTTGGATATTCAAAATAGCTGTCTCTTTTCTTGGCGTCATTCAGGAATCACCCATATTTGAAGTGTCCTTCTGTTGTGCTATCATCTGGATGTATTTGTAAGTAAACTCAAAATCAAAGACATGAGGGCCCCTTGAAAGACCATCTATTTCTGCCTCTGCCTCTGAGAAAAATTAATCCTAACCTGTCCGGGTATACCTTACCTTACCCCATTATGGTGGGGCTGGGGGAGAAGCTTCAGTGCATTCATAGAAAAAAACTTTTCCCCTAATATCTTTACTTTGGAACACTGAATAAGACATTCCTTTATAGAAAGAGATTTTGTTTCATTCTACAAAAGCCAATACTGTCAAGTACTTGATAGAAGCCCTAGGCTACCATTTTATTTTACCTAGAGAGAAGCTTCTCATAAATTCACCATGTAAAATTGATGACTGCTTCAGTAATCTACCAATCTTAGGTTTTTATATAAACCATAGTGAGGGAATAGAGCTTGCAGAAGTCAAGCATATGTTTTCTAGCCGCACAAAGAGTAGAGGAGTGTCTGCCTGATCTAGGACCACTTTGAGTTGACACATGCAGTTATTTACAATGATTGAGAACATCGTAGTTTATGCACAACTCATGAAGACAAGACAAACAGATGGGTAGAGAAGATTAAACTAAAAGAAAGTCAACTGAAGTGTTTTCTGTCACTTGACTGTAACTCTCAGCACAGGACCACTCAACTTTTAGAGTGCTGAAGTTAAAATTCTCTTTATTTCATCAGAATAATAGCTAAACTTATAAGTGAAGGCATATGTTTTGAGAATTTTTCTGTATACATTGGAAAGGCCTTTTTTCTGGACACTCCTACCAGCAGGCATTTCACCAAAGTTCATACCAATTACTAAAATTACCTGAATGTATTCAAGATGTGTCTCCATATACCCTTTCTGGACTAAGGAAGGTGGAATTATAGTAATAGTTTCTTTTCGCAAATCATGGGACACTCAGTGTAACCATTATCTAGCCTGTAATATAACTTTCCAACTCTCAGATACCAAGCTAGTAGAATGGCTTTGAAGTACCACCATATCATTCTCCTAAACTAAAGCCGTTTGTTTGTGCTAGATGAAACAACTAATCAAGCAAAAGTATTTTTTCTTTAGAAAATGTAGATGTCTTAGATAAACATTGATCTAGATTTTTTAGGTTCTTCGATTCGTATCTGTATTAATATTAAGATAACCAGAAGAGATAGAACTATAAGACCAGTTAAAAGGCCATCTCAGCCTCTAGCAGTCGTGGTTGATAGTGGAACACAGTGTTAATGCTCTGAACTACATAAATAAATACTTCCTCTCTATCGTTTCTTAGGACATCTTAACTTTCATATTCAACTTGAATCATTGTCATAGTCCAGTTTATGGCCAAGCATAAAGAATGAATGGTTTCCTTAAAACATACATGATGTAATTCACATTATCAATAGAGGGAGGAAACGCAGATGAATTCCACTTGAGGTATATTACAGCCTGAGACCACTCAGCCACCAACACAGAGCTGATAAGATCATTTGTGTATTCTCAGGTTAGATGTTATAAACTAGACAAAAATGGCCATGGGTTTTTCCAAGGAAAAAAATGTTAAAATTCTAAATAGATATGGCCAAATATGCAATTTTCTACTATGAGTTAGTAAAATGAGCCATAGATCAAAAAATAGAATTTTCTTTAATTTAGAGCTTGTTTTGTAGTTAAGGAATACGATTTTTGCAAATGCCAGTAGGGGGAAAAAAGGAGAAAGCACAACTTGTCTCAGACTGAAAGGAGAAAAATCAATGCCTACTGAAGACTGATGCTTGAGAAGGTAACATATAAATAAATACTAGGCTCTTCAGGGAAAGCAAAATTCAAAAATATTAGAAATCGACTGAGGTTAGAATATCTTTTTTCACTCACATAATAAAGGGCCAACAGCACACACATGTACACATACAATGCTAGAGTGTCTACTTGTACACATATTTATCTTCAAAATGGCCAGCTTGTAATATTGTATAAAGGTTATTTGTTTCACAGTACAAATATATACAACAGAGTACAAGCATGCACAAGACCCTCACTACTTTGCCATGTAATATTTTACCACAAATAGTTATAAAACATTAATTCCTTGTTTTTTTGTTTTGGGGTTTTTTTTTTGCGGGGGGAGGATCATGGATGGAGCTGGGGGTCATTATCCTTAGCAAACTAATGCAGGAACAGAAAACCAAATACTGCATATTCTCACTTTTAAGTGGGAGCTAAGTGATAAGAACTCATGGATACAAAGAGAAACAACAGACACTGAGACCTACTTGAGGGTGGAGGCTGTGAGGAGGGAAAGGAGAAAAAATAACTATTGGGTACTAGGCTTAGTACCTGGATGATGAAATAATCTGTACAACAAACCACCGTGACCCAAGTTTACTTGTGCAACTTGCACATGCACCCCTGAACCTAAAATAAAAGTTAAAAATCATTAATACCTAGGGAAAAAAGATGAAAAAGAGTTAAGATAGTGATTGCACATTTTTGTAATGGTGGAAGTTCACTGAATCAACTAAAGGAATTTAGGAACATTGATGAATGTTGAATGAAAGTAATTTTTATCTGATGTCCTGATACCACTGATAATAAGTGACAATGATTTTGAAATTAAACAGAATATAAGAGTCCCAGCTCAGGAATCTCCTTCACATTTGTTATTAGATCTTATCTTCGATGAGTGAACTCTTTAAAAAAATAAAGATTAGCTGCCAATAATACTGATAATATAAATGCCAATTATTGAGCACCCATTGTGAGCCAGGCTCTGTTCTATACTCTTTTAAATTATTAGTCAACAGATTCACAAAATGAATTGGCATTGTATTGACATTTTACAGATGAAGAAACAGATACACAGAGCAGGTAGAGAACTTGCGTATGCACATGTAGCTAGTCCACGGTTAATTACCGGGTATGAACCAGGGCATAGAGATGAAAAAGAATAGAATGCATTATTGAATCTTCCCAAAATAGAAAAAAAAAACAAAAACAAAACACGACTACTGATCCTTATTACAAAAAGTGGGAAAAAACACTGAGTTCTTAACTGCTACTCCAGAACCTTTGTGGGTACCCTTATCTGAAGGTGAAACAATACACACACGCACGCACGCATGCACATACACACACACAAGCAAATGATATTCAGAAGATCTCTTAAACAAGCCCACTGAAATGCCTCAAAGACTAATACTTTCCATTTTCTTTCTAAAATGTTATTAACTCATATCAACACTACTGAATACTGCTAATATTCCACTTTTTTGGTATGCCTATGTTACTGTGCACCTGACGGTTGAGTGGGGTACTTAAAAAGAAAACTATTTGTTTCCAAAATTATTCATGTTATTTATAATTAATATACAAATACATCATTTAATTAAATATTACAAGAAGCTATGAAATAACAGTGTTCAAAGAAGCTGTCATTTGTATGAAAACCAAAGGTGAATGCTTTGCAAGACTTGATAAATAAGTTGCTAAAAGAAATTTTCCCGAATTAGATATATGAGCAAGACAACTGTGAAAGGCTGCAAAGGAAATCTTAAAAATCCAGAAGGATTCTGCACTTGGTTTACTTTGTATGTATCACTGAATTTGCACTCTAACGAAATCAAAAGTAGAAATTACGTGATACACTACAGATGGGTTTATGGGAGAGAGATAGCACAAGCCCCCAAACTTTGGCCTTCAGACAAAGAAAGGCTTTGGCCCTACATAAGAATGTTGCCAACTAAATATGTGTATGTATTTGTTTTAAACTTAATAGGCTTAGGGAAGCATTGTGTATGTATAAACTATACATACATACATATGTGTTTATACATACATAGTGCCTATGATGATTCTTCACTTAATTTTTTAAATTTCTCATCAAGTATTGGTCTTAATTGTTTCTTTTAAGAGTACTTCTGTAATTATTACATCTAACTTATATATTCCATTCATTTGTAATTTAATTGAATGTCCAATGTACAGCGGAAACAATCAGAATCTCCACAAAGGCCAGTGCCATTTTGTAAAATCTTTTTAAAGGATTAATTCAATTATGTTATAATTAAGTATAAATGTCGATATGAATACTTTCAAGTCTCCAGTTCATATTATTATATGTCAAGTGGAGAATTATTTTTTTTAATTTGGTAAACTAGTAGTTTAGAGAGTTTCAATGTAGGTAGTCCCTAAAAATATGTAGGTGGACTGTGAAATGTCTCATATGCCTTGCTAATTTCAGTTTCTAAAAGGAATAGCTTAATATTTCTATTTTCTGTTTCTTTTACTCAGACATTTTTTTGTTTTTTACAAATTGTATTTAGTACGTGTTTTTGAAACACAAAACTGGCATGTTAGTGTATCTGGTGAATTTACTATTAAGCCTAGGTCTGTACCAGATGGGCAGGTGAAAATGTGATTATGAGGTGTGTGGCGATATGTCCATCTCTGTAATACTTGACTCTCCAGGTGACTTGTGCGTCTGTTACATTCATGAATTCACTTTATGGTTATTATTAGAGATACTGAAAGAAGCAACCTTACACCACACAAGGTCTATGGAAGACAAAAAGTTCCCTCCTTTAATACAATCACAGTAAATGTTTCATAACAACCAGATAAAGAGAAACACGTCAGCATTTTCCCCTGGCAGGTTCAGAAGTTTGATGCTGAAATACTGGTTTGCACATCTAGATCAAGACTAAAGTGAGTTTGCTATTTCATAGGAAAATGCAAATTGAGGCTTAGGTTGCACCTTTCTATATCACTGTTTTGGTAAGTCCACATGGGGCAGACAAAGTCAAACACCAGCTAGGTGGTAGAATTCCCCAAATATTCATCTGTGCTGAAACCTTCAAAAGTCAGGTGCCTGGAGAGCTCATTTAATGAAAGGGTTATCTCTGCCAACCAGTGAGTAGCTGATATTTTTTTCACCAGAAGTTGTGAAATATTATTTATGTATGTAGAAGACAGGGGCTTCCTGCTGTTGTTGTTTACTTGTGTGTTTGGGCAAGTTTCCTCCTTTCCAGAAAGCAAGTTTTCCATAAAAGCAACTTTGCAACGGCCCTACTCCTTTTGTTTGATACCCCAGGCAAAAAGCTTTTCATGGTATTGAAATAATTTTCATTTAAAAACAGGGAGCTCAGATGAACCAGTCCTTTATTTAAAAAAAAAAAAAAAAAAGCAGTAAGGTATCCTTGGTTAACTTTTTAGTTATTTAAAAGTAGCTTGTTGAAGATTGAATATTTCTATGTTTCACTAGAGCCTTTAAATATAAAAGAGATATGAGACTATATCTGACACCATCAGGCATATTATATTAAAATTTATGAACAACTTCATCAAAAACCACTTTCCCTCTCCTGCATAGAGACAGATTTGTTCTGACATAAACGTTACATGGCTGGTTGCAGCCTCAGATTAATGCGAAGACCCTGGCGATTCCTTTTAGACGTTATTTTATGAAATAATACCTGTCAGCTGCTGCCTGATCCTAGAAAAGGGGGCAGGTTTTCCAGGTCATCTTGCCATCTGTCAGCTAAAGCTCATCTGTCCCTCCACATTACCACCTGATCTGTGCTAACAGGCCTCACGGGGAGGCCTGCTTCATTGGCCCAGTGGGAACCAGGGAAAGAGACTGTGAGAGGACATCACCTGTGATGCTGAGATTTAATTATCGCTGAAGTGATGAAGATGTGCACACAGATTGAAATGCTTTTGAATAAATTCATGGAGCAGGAGATGCTCTGCCCCACTCTCGGCTTCCCCCTCCCTTCCTTTTCTCCCTCTTTTTAGCCCCAACTCCCAGCCAAGTGTGCTTCCTAGTTCCAACACAAAGCTTGCAGATCCCCCCCGTGGATATTTCCAAGTATACCCTTGGAAAACACATGCACACTCACACACACTCACACACACTCACACACACACACACGCGCAAACAGAGAAATACACCCGCTAAAATACCAACCCAAAGGGAGGGAACAATCCGTGTACTCCGGGGAAAATTTGCCTCCGCTTTTTACAGCAACCCTGATTATTTTCTGCCAAAGTTCCTTGTTATCAAATTTTTAAAGCCGTATTGATTGTTGCTGGCTTGAAAATCAGATTTCATTGTGGGACCAGCTTTTTACCTAGGGTTTTATACTCAGTTTGTGGTAACGCCAGCACAGAGTTACCTGGGGTCTCCTGGGGAGAGTTAATGCTAAAGTTCACAGCGGAGGTGGAAGCGCGGTAGAATATAAAAGGTAAAGAAGGGCATAGAAAGTCCCCGGAAATCCCTGTGACTGGGCTCCCTCACGTTCTCTGAATCAATACCCTGCACAAAAGTTATTACAGGTCCAGGCCTTTTTGCCTTCAAA
Organism: Symphalangus syndactylus; assembly: GCF_028878055.3. Lineage (NCBI taxonomy): Eukaryota > Metazoa > Chordata > Mammalia > Primates > Hylobatidae > Symphalangus > Symphalangus syndactylus. Next base: position 68,152,638 of record NC_072444.2, read on the forward strand.
GCTGCTTAGGCAGTATGTGGCATTAATTCCCTCCTGTACAAAAATGTAGTTGATAATCACCTGGCTGAGGAAAGGATTTAAGGCTAGAACAACAGATTTCCTCACAGATTACAGAATAAAACCTAGTTTCTTGGGATAAATCAGGATAATTAACTGTAGTGAAGTATGTTACCCTTGTTGATTCATGTCCATGTGATACCTTTGTTAGATGCAACCACAGAGAAACATTTATGCCATTATGTGAGGCGAGATCTGATTTCTACCAAAGCATGCTATGCAGCACAATGCAAGTTTTCATTTTCTTGGTTTTGGGGAGCCTGCCTTCAGTCTGTAGGTCAGTTATTAAGCAAGCACTTAACTCAGTTGATTCCTAATTATAAAGTTACAAGAGAAAATGATACACTACCACCAGTCCCCTTTCCTGCCACCTTGTGAGCAAAGTTGCATGGCCTTGAACTGCTCTTGACTATGTGGCTGTCAGAAGTTACAGAATTTCCTTCCCACCATCACTTGCAGAGCAGGATACCCCTTTCCCTGAGAAGGAAGATTTGGAACAGCCGAAGAAGGCCCAAGGGTTTTTCTAGCACAGTGGTAAACTGAAATTGTATATTTCCTTTTTCTTTTTAAGGGAAATCATGAGCAAACATTGCCTTAATTCACATTTCAAAAATAATTACTACAGATTTCAAGACATTTATCATGTTGTCATTGGAACTTGGAAAAGGTTATTCTTGTGGTACTTCAGGTCACAAAAAAGAATGTATTATTAGAAACTAACACATAGGCTATCCAAGAGATTCCTGAGGGGAAATTAGAGGTCCATTGGCTTTGAAAAAAAAAAAAAAAAAAAGGTGACAGGAATGAATTAGGTAACAGGGGCCCACAGAAACTTACCATGCTCTGAATGGTGTTTCCAAAGTAACTCCAATCCATTACGTGATACGGTTCTTGTGAGAACATGCAGGAAATGTGCTTACAGTCCCTGTTATACTTTTCCAAATACTTACTACTTTTATTCTCTGCAATGGCATGGATTTTTATGAAGCTGCCATTTTCCAATAATTTTAGAGAAATGTTAAATATAAATAAGTATATAATAGAAAATATTTTAAAAGAAATATTATCCTGCCAAGTCTTTTGTCATTTGAGCCACATCATCAACTTTCAGAAATATATTATTTGTAAAAATATATATTGAAATTATATCTTCTGAAAGACTTATATGTCATCCATTTTTTCAACAGATGTAGATTTAAAATCCTATACATGCAATTGAGTGTTAAATCCTACCTATATGATGTGGCATGTTTAAGTAATGAATGTACCTCCACAATATATCCCCTTAGCTCACAGCAACACATATATACTCTACTCATAGAAGACAAATGAGATTTATTTTGGATAGCTTTGGATGAGTGTAGCTGTTTCAGCAGCTTGAAGTAATGCTATGAAATCAGCAAGTCAAGTAGAGATGGATGAGGTATTAAAGAAACATAAATAGAAAATTAATGAATGTGCTGAGAGTTTTTTGTTTTGGTTTTTTGGGAGTATAGAAAATTCTGTACAGTACATATGTCTCTATGATATAATCTTGACCTTTGGGTGACTGGTCTAGTTTTCAACAAAAGTCATTATCTTTGGAGAATTGTTCAGTAATTAGTGAGAAATTTTTTTTTCAAACTAACTCATTGTAGATGTGCGTCTCAAGACAGAAATCTTGATAGATAAAAAACCTCATAGTCAGGCTTAAAAATACAGAGTATATGTTAAGTGTGTAAAGGAGAAGAAGAGGGAGAGGAGAAGGAAGGATGTTTTTCAGACACATCTTAGCTTTTTCCCCTCTTTTATAAAATACATTGTTTACAAAGAGATGATTTAAAACCTTTTATTCTAAATGTTTCTGTCCCTGTTTTCAGTTTTGGATTGCTGAAATTGAAGAAAAATAAAGTTAAACCTAGAGAGCTCAAAGATCTACCCAGCTAAAGCTAGCTTCCTCTCTCTTTTGCCTAGATTATAAGATTTAGATTATTATAAATTTTGTAATCCAGGGACTATCATTGTTAATATTGCATTTTATGCATTAAGTGCTAGGTCTTATATCACCAATAATAATTTGTCCACTAGACATCATTATTAATATTAAGAAGAATGCAAGTTATCCATAATTTATCTTTTAGAAAATCTCTCTGGATAATTTACAAGAAATCTTATGTTATTACTTAATTGGTACTTAAGAAATCCAAAGTGAGCTGGGCACGGTGGCTCACGCCTGTAATCCCACCACTTTGGGAGGCCAAGGTGGGTGGATCATGAAGTCAGGAGATCAAGACCATCCTGACCAACATGGTGAAACCCCATCTCTACTAAAAACACAAAACTAGCCAGGCGTGGTGCTGCGTACCTGTATCCCAGCTATTTGGGAGGCTGAGGCAGGAGAATGGCTTGAACCTTGGAGGCAGAGTTTGCAGTGAGTGGATCGTGCCACTGCACTCCAGCCTGGGTGACAGAGCGAGACTCTGTCTAAAAAAAAAAAAAAAAAAAAAAAAAATCCAAAGTGAAATTTGGAGGAAGGACATTAAGGTGTCTTTCACAGGACTGTCTTCCCAGTTGGGACATAATTAAAACAAACACTTCAAATTGCTATTACCATACAGCCAATCTGACTGTAGGAAGAGCAATCTACTGGAAATATCCACTGGGCAAGCAATACTTCTCAGTAAACATTTGTCAGCATTGGCATTCTTGTGAGCTGGAGGGTGGAACCCAACAGGGCCATGCCCATCCTGCTTCTGTGGTTTAGGAAGACAGCAAATATTAAGTGTTTTTCTAAAAACTCCACCCTTTTCTAGAGCAAGGTTATTAATTATTGATGCATATACACAGTGATCACTAAATAAGCCTACAATACATACAATGACAACTTAGAGCTTTTCAAATGGACTTCTTTGCTCATCCAGTGCGACACACACTTAACTTCCATACAACTTTAAGCTACAACCTCATTACCATTCTGCATAAACTAATAGACTCTCAGCGATGAAAGCAGCCACAAATATGCTAGTCTGTGAAAGATGGCGAAATGTCCAAGGTGACTCAAGAGCTAGTGACAGCCAAGGCAAGAACACAAATGACTCTCTCCCTTGTTGGAAAGTTGTAAAAAAAAAAAAAAAAAAGGGACTGCAAAATTGTGGACATATGAAAAAGCAATGAGACTATGGCAAGAATAATTGTTAACAGTGCAGCACGGTTTCCAAGAGACCTTGACTGTACATTATAGATGCCTTATGCCCTCTGCAAGTCACCAACCCAGAGGACTCTTTTAATGGTGATAATGATAAAGAGAAATTCTGTCATCCTCTCACATTCCAAATGGCCACTTTAATGACTAGTAGTGTCTTCTACCTGCTGAAAACAACAGAAATTAAAATATGAAGAGTTTCCCAGGTTAGGGAAGCCATGTTTCAGGAATAGGCATCTTTTTTTTTTAATCCTAGTTGAGGACTTAGGATAAAGTACAAAGAATCGTCCCATACACTTCAATGTCAGTTGTATTTCACATTTTGAAATGCTTGTTAGAGTTAAGGAGACTGGAGAAATCCTAGGTTACATGATAAAATGAGTTTTCAGAGAGCAATGAGACAGTTTATTGATCAGCTGATTACCTTGCTATGTGTTATGACAAGGAGGAGAAAAAAGAATCCAAGACTCCAGCCTGTATCATATTTTCAAGAAAAAAATTTGAAAGTGGTTGAAATTTACCATTCAGAGGATACAGTGAAGAAGGCAAGGAGCAAGAAAGATTGCTATGCTTAGTCTGAAAGACACTGTCTTTCTGGATCACCTACTACCATATTTAGCAACCAAACCAAACATAAATAATGAAAATTCAAAGCACATAGATTATAAAATGTGAATAATAATTAAAAAACGAATAGTTGTTTACATTAAAGGAGCTTAAAATTTATTGAGGAATAGTCATTACTAATATAAGAATATGAAAGAGGAATTAAATCAGATTGTGGGAGGGGAGCATTTCAGCTTGACTTTAAATAATTGAGTAGATATTCAACAAGCAAGGAGGTGAGAGCGATTTCAAGTGAGAATGAGTGATGTCTCAAGTCAATAGAAATGTTCCAGCCCCTCTCATATTTCTGACCTAGAACTAAGAATTCACTGGTGAATAAAACAAAGTCGATGACTTCATGGTGTTTGTGGTCTAAATCAAAAGAAGGATACTAAGCAAATAATTATTCACGCATTTGCAGAGAGCTGTTCAAGAAGAGTACAAAGTACAATGGGAACACACACATAGTTACCTATAGAAGATGTTCTTGCGATATAAAAAGCAAAGGAACATAATTAGTGTTAAAGGCTATCTCCAGCAGTATCTAGTCCAGAGGGTGAAGGAAGACTCTCCTAAGGAAGAGACTTTTAGGAACAGGAGAACAAGTAACCATGTATGAGTGAAGAGAGAATCTAAAAGGGTTACAGATAGAAAAAGTATCTCATTCAGTGGCCCTGTGGCAGGAGAAAGCATGGCATATTTGAAGAGCTAGAAGAGGTCTGTAAAGAACGGAATGAGAAAGACAGAAAAGCATAGGGTCTGTGAGGTAGACAGAAACATAATACAGGTCCCTGTCAGCTATACTAAACATGTTTCACTTTCATCTATGAACAGTGAGATGCCATTGATGGTTTTGGCAAGCAGAGACAAGATGAGTTGGTCCTGGTGTGCAGGGTACAGAAGTGAGGTGTACTGGCAGATGAAGATGATGCTAGTCAAAATCAGAACCAGAACTCAAAAATCTCAGGAAACACAAGTACTTCCTTCATACTGCATTATTCGATATTGTGGAACTGTTGGTCTTTGTCACTACACCCTAGACACTGTCAGCTTCTGAGCAAATTTGTCTCTTAAAATTTTATCACAAATCAAGATGCCTTACTGATGTTCTCATCAAAAATGAGATAAAAGGATTCTGTGTTTTTAGTGTTTTTACTGAGTCTATTTTATTTCGCTGTGTTTGGGAGCAACAGAAAGACTAAACATTTGTATTATCACTTCTATACTTCCGGAAAATTCTTCCATTTTAACAGAGTAAGAACATTAGTAGTAGTATCAGAATTTCATGAAGCAAACCATAGCATCGTCTCTGTGCCATAACAACATTTCCAATAACGTACCAAAGAGTGTAAACTGATGGCCAGCCTGACTCAGGAATACAACATCACCTGTTACGGGTTTTAATAAGCAATGAGTCCCCCAGTCGAGTGGTCCGCAGAGACTAACAATTTAATGATGCTATGACAGACCAAGTGTTTGATTCAATAATAAGGAGCTTATTGTGTGCGTGTGTGTGTTTTTAAGCTCCATATAAATATTCCAAAGAAAAAGGGATTTAAGTAATTTTTTTAATCTAAACTGGTATCTCCAGCTTCCTGAATGGTTTCATGAACTTCATGCTTAGGAAAACTATCCTAGGAAATAACTCTCCATTGGGATATCTGTCGCTCATCGAGATGCACATCGAGGTCCAAATAGCTCGAGCATATTCAGTCAAGGGGATGAAGCATCTCAATACCCAGGACCTTTCCCAGGAGCACACTGGAGTGCATTTAACAATTGTGATTGTAGGAATGTGTATATAGCTCTTTGAAGTCTGTAAAGATTATTTATATGAATTATCTCAAGATTTCTAACCTGCAACAGTAAAGGCGATGAGGTATAGTGAGGCAATGACTCACCTAAAGTTAGAGATGGAGGAAGAGGAAGAATTCCGGAAAAGTCCTTGACATTTCTTTTTGAAAATAGAGTTCTTCTCCTCCACATTATTTCCTAATTTTTCCGCGCTGCAAAGAGAAAAAGTCCACAGACTCCTCTTTGCCAGCTCAAGGGCCACCTATGTACAGACATAAGTAGATCCAGATTCATGGCAAGAGAATACAACTGGGGTCAGAAGACATAAATCCCTAAACATAGTTTAGATGATTATTTCATCTCAATGAATGAAGTAGTTGTGAAGATCACTGATTTATGTGAACAATAATGATAAATAAGAATGACAAGAAAGACAAATATGGACAATAATAAAAGATATATATATATGTGTGTGTATATGTGTGTGTATATATGTGTGTGTATATGTGTGTGTATATATGTGTGTGTATATATGTGTGTGTATATATCTATGTGTGTGTATATATCTATATGTGTGTGTATATATATATGTGTGTGTGTGTGTGTATATATATATCCAACCTTAGTTTCAGATAAATGTGTGACAAGTACTTACGTTTCTGGTCACTTGTTTTGCATGGAACATTTTTAATATAATTTTTAAAATTGCTTATTAAAAAATTGCTAAATCTCTTAGATTCTGAAGGAAGAGAATATAAAGTTGATGTATTAGAGATACTGTTGTGGAAGCAATTAATATGTTAAAATATTGGCCAAAAAATGAAGAAATAAAATATAACCCTAGCATTTTTACTCGCAGTCTTCTCATTTTTGCTTAACATTTTTCATAAATAGCAATTTAACAAAACCTAACCCTTTAATGTGGCAAAACCAAACACTTTAAGAAAAACTGAGCTCTACAGTGTATTATACCTGATATGGTGCTGGATGTCACCACCATCATAATTTCCACTGATTTGAAATTTCTCTAACATGCATGTCTATCTCACAATGTTTCATCTTCATTTAGAATATTTAGAGTATTCCTCTGCAGTTACTTGGAATGTATCTAGAGATTCATATCTTCAATGAATTGATTCTAAAAATTCTCAAAAAAAGAAAGAAATTATTTTTCTGAGTAACTGGATAAAATCTGTAACCTGAGTGTAGACTTTCATCATTAACTCCTCTCTGCCTTGAAATGTCTTCTTTCTGCTTTTACTGAACTCTTTAAATCTGCTTTTTAAAAGTTTCACTATTGTATGAAAGTCCTGTAACTTTGAGTCATCTTTACTTGATCCTCCCACCTTGCTGCAAATGTTAGAGCAAGAATCAGATTTCATACTCCTCAGCCTAAGCAGTTAGACTCCAAGGCGGACTCAAGAGCTGCTGGTGAAGGCAATTCTGTTTTGTGATTTAGGCAAAGTTAATGTGCCACCTCAGTTATGGGTTAAATGTCAATTGCCATAAACTCTAAGAGAATTAAACTTTCCTAGAATTTTGTATCATCTACCATTGCTTAAACTCAGCAGCCCAGCTGGGGTTTTGGAAGCTTTCAGCTCTGAGCTTTTGTAGTTGCTAACTCTGCTTGTTGTAAATGCAAACCTGTATTTCCATCTGCAGTGTTGTTGATTTCCTCCAGAAAACACTGAGGCACACTCAGTTCATAGGCACAGATGACTGGGTTAAGAGCTTCCTCCAAGCATAATGCTGTATATGATTGAATGTAAACGACCAACTCTGATCATCACCCACACAGTGGAATGGAAATAAGAGTTGCCGAATGATCCTGAATTTTCTGGTTCATAAACAAATAGAAAATAACCAACCTAATATATTGAGTTTTATGTGCAGTTTGGCCATGAAACAAACTTTCTTCCCATTGCAATGTTTAATGAGAAGCATCCCTCTCATTGCACTTTCATTTTAGATTTAAACTTCCCTATCTCAAATAATCAATTGTTTATAATAAATGAAAAAATCCTTATTTTTTTTTTGAAATGGTTTCTGGCATCTAATTACACAGGATTTTTGACCTGGCTAGACAGATAATGTTAACATAGCTTCAATACTAAACAAGCCTGAACATGTGTGTGCTTGACTTTTATTAAACTCCTACTGAAGAAACAGATTAATTGGAGGCTGATTCACTGGTGAACAGGCGTTAAAGACAGAAGGACCTTCTCACATTTTGTTCTGTTATCCAGGCTTATGCCATCTCAGGTTGGCAAGGAGATCCCAACTGTACTGTTTTGAAATATAACTGAAAGAAATTGTAGAATAACAGGTGCAAAAAAAAATGCAAAACCACTTATAAAATGTTGATCTGATTCCTTTCTTTTTCTGTTGCCAAATGGCCACCTGACACTTTATGGACTCAGGTACTGCCCAGATAACATTTCACATAATAATATAATGTGGAGGCTGACTATGGAGGTTTGCAGCTGTTGTAATTATCCCTTATACAATTGTTACTTTTTTTTATCCTTTGAGACATTTTTTCTTTAGAAGAAGTGGGGTACAAGCTGTAAGTAAACCATTTCACATAGGCTCAAAGAGCACTGAGGCAAAAAAAAAAAAAAAAAAAAAAAAAAACAAATGCCCTTGTTGGCAGCTTTGCTTCTATCTATAAAAGCTGGAATTTTATTCCGTGATGTTTCTTTTGTTGTTTAATGGTTTATGTTCCATAAGATAAGCAAAGCAAAATAATAATAATAATGATAAAGAAACAAGGAACTAAGTTGCTGGTGAGCTGGAAAAGGGCCCTGTAATGTATTTGTGGAGAACGTTATGGTTTACAGGGTTTTCCCACATATTATCTCATTCATAATATCTCTGTGAAATAGGTGCCACCAGATTTTTACAGCTGGGAAAAAAGTCTATTAAAAAGGTTAAGAGACTTCCTACAGTCGTTCACAGAGTAAGTTAGGCAACCAGAATTCCAACCCAGACCATCCGACTCCGGGTCTGCCTAGGGCTTTTCTAGGAATGTACCCTCTGGAAAGCCCCTCAAGCCTTCTGGATCTGAATCTTTTCCTCTATCAAATAAGGACGTTGGTGGGAAGATGATCTTGAAGTCTCCTTCCAGCTTCAAAATGTGATGTTGAAATGTGATTATAAACTACTAGAATTATAAAAATAAGCAACAGATTAGTCAACAAATATCTGTTGCAATTTGACTCCAGGCAAGGGTGATCTGTTCAGATCCTCAAAGTCACATCAGCACACACCCAAATCTAGTTCATATCACTAGGTGGTTCTGTGAACTGGTGGTTTTTTGACAAAGCTCCATTAGTATCATCATTTTCTTCTGTGTAAATACATCTCTGCAAGCCATTAATATAAACAATGAGATGAATGTCTGAGTTTAAGGATTTCAGTGTTGTATTTTTTTTAGTCTCAACTGTTAGAAATTAAATATTACAATAGAAATTTGGGTGGGTTACATATTTTATCATATTTTAAGGAATTTAGGCTTAAAACAAGGAGAAAATACAATTTGTTGAAAGTGAATGATAGAACTTTTAGGTGGTGGCTCTACCGGAGGAATTTGCACTTCAAATTACTTTATTTGTAGATAGGGTAAAATTCATTCACTTTAAAGAGGCAAGAAAGAATAGTTATCTAGTTGTTTGTTTACTGAGACCCTGTATCTTTTCACCAGAGTTGTGAGGTAGTCTATAACTTACATTTTTGTAATTAAGTGCCCTGAGATCACCTGGTGAATTATGAGCTGTCACATAAAAATATGCAAGTGCCATGCAAATCCTCATATCCATTCACTTCGAGGTAGGATATACATGCATAATTGAAATGGACCTATAGTAGATACACAGATGACTAAATACTAAGGGAGGCCTTTATTTTCAGTAATTACCTTTAGGAAATACAGTTGACTATGCTGTCTACCTTTAACGTATGGAGGGGGTGTTCTGCCCTTCTTATTTAAATTTTATGCTGGATAACAAATAGTTAAGAGGACATCTAGTAGAGAAAATTGCACGGTATTGTTTAGTCTCTATTCTCCCCCTATAGGCGAGTTGAGTAGACTTTTCTATGTATGTTTTCAACAGCTCACTGGGGACTTTTTGATTTTTGAGTACATTTCAGTGTAGAATGAAAGTCCGAGAACTCAGTGAACTTTTTCATCTCTCCACATTCCAAGCCTGATAAAACCATTCCGCCTGCTAAATGATGTTATAAATATCAAGATTAGTTTCTTCTGAAATCACCAGCGCCAGGTGCATTCCATTTCTCATGTCATGTAATATTCTGTTACCAGTGTTCACAGTTTAAGATTTAAAGAATGTGTAGACAAAAAAAGGGTAAGGACATATAAATGTGACAACTATTTACATATCCCATATAAGATATGCTGGAGAGCAGGATTAATAATTTCTTTTTAGTTTTGTCTTTGTTTTGTTTAGGTGGGGTAGGATGCATGGAGGTAGAAATAAATATTTATAAATTAGCTATTATCTCTATCATAAATAGATAGAAAAATTTAAATATATTAGTTGCAAAACCAATGTTATTGTATTTTGTTAGCTGCACTTCCAATGCATAAAAATCTCAGCACTCAAGATGTCCCCATAAAATCTTTCACTAAACCTTTGTTTTAAAGTATTTGAAAGGACATCATTCCATGTGGGAATATTACATACAGCCACTGATTCAACAGTAACTGAGAACTTATGTACAAAACATTCTTTACATATTGACAAATATTTCTAAAAAATGAATTGGTATTTTTTGTTGTTGAGTGTTTCATGAGTGACCTTTACCTCTGTAGACATATGCAGTTTTCAGTTTTTTGGGTGAGACTTTCAAAATATTTTTTTAGAGTGTTCAATGTTAGCAGTGACATTTTTACAGTGATTTCAGAGCCTTGTAGTTTAGAATATTCTATTTGCTTTATTTCTAATTACTTATACCATCCTCGTTTTAAATCCTGTGCAGATGTAATTGACAGTGATGATATACAATATGTATGAAATGAGCTTTTTCCTATCGGTGGTGTGTGTCATGCAAGACTCCATTGCAATATTTACAGTTAAACTAAACTTTTTAGAACGAGCAAAATTGCATTTGTTTTGCAGATTTGCTCATCATTAAATGTGAAACATTTCACATTTGTCTTTTTGAGTAATTGGCTTTTTAAAATGATAAGGTGCTCTGAACACTTGTTATGTGGATAGGTCTGACGTTGTATCCCAGAAATCCATATGCCATACAGACAGAACAGAAGAAAGATATTCACAAGCATGTCACAGATTGGACTAAAGCAAGCCAAAAACCCAAGTGCCATGGCATTAACAATAGCACCAGATTTACTGTCACGATCACAATCTGTGCTGCATCACAGACAGAAGGAGAACTTTTGATAGGTAACACCTCAGTGTTTTTTTACCCTTTTTGGCAAATTATCATTTATCATTATATTTTTGCCTGCCATATAATATTATTACAATGATATAAAAAATGCAGGATACGTTTATTAAGCCCCAACAAAAGAATTGACTTATTTAGTCAGGCCATGTAGGATTAAAGAGAGAACGAGAGGCACAGATATTCTGTTGTTTTATTACAGATCAAACTAAAGTTGGAAAAACAGACAACAGCAAAGGTACTAGGGAAGATTTAGCTTCTTTTGAGTTCACAAAAGGAAATGGCTTATTAGTGACAGAGAAAACAAAAGAATTACTCTGCTTGGGAACTTGAAAACTCTGATGTTTCCAAAATATGTGGTTCCCCAGGATAAAAACTCACAGCTAATTTTATTTTCCAAATTGGAAGGGGGGTGGGTGGGGACTATTTTGAGATGTGAAGTTGTCCAATCCTTTCTACTCTGTGTGCGTTTCCCCATGATGCAGACATGAAGAGACCACAATTCACAGGATGTCCCAATAGGTACTAAAAAAGGATTTACAAAATCACAGCTTGAGAAAGAGCCTCATGTTGGGCTGATTGAAGGAAAAACCCCAGAAACACTGCACAGAGATTCCTGGCATCTAATAGAGAAACATCAGTCGATTGTTTTTCTTAATTGAAGGTCACTTTGGGACTTCAATGAAAATTGTTTTTCACCTGTCTGTTAGCTGTCTACCTGGCTAAGGAAATTTCTAGAAGACAACCTGTATTTTTCTTATAGAAGAATATATTCTTAAGTCATCTGGTTTTGTTAACCTAATTTCAAATATTAAAACTTAGTTTCTCAAAGATTTAAAAGGATTCAAGTAAAACCTTTAAAAGTAATTAGTAAAATGCTAAGCTATACAAGTATAGCTATGTGGAAACAAAGGAATATCAATCCATAAGTTAATTTTAAATTTAGTTGGCTGAAATATTATATATTCTAAAGTAAATATAGTTTGTATCATTTTCAAACCATATTTTTCCACCAAAATTATAATTATTATTTTTTTTCTTTTTAGCCTTGAAACCAGTAAGACTGTTTGATTTCTAGTCTTGTGTTAATTTGGAGACCTGGGTATATTATTTTCTTTCAACACTCCACTTGCCAATGTCTGTCTTCCTTAAAGCTCTGAGGATGTATTTACTGTGGACCACTTCCAGTTCACATGCCTCACTTTCATGGGACTTAATATATTTCTTCTAATTTTCAAACTCCGTTAACTCAATTTAACTTATTTTTCACTAACTCAGAGATAGATTAAGTATTGTGATGGTTACAAAGAAGTGCATAATAGTTACTATTTTCAAAAATACATATGTATTACTAGGGATCAAATTAAAAAAAAAAAAAAAAACAGAATACAACCCAAAACAAAAACGCAACCAATTTCTTAAACTGTTTTTAAAAATTGCATAATTCATAATGATGGAGAAGGTATGCCCGGCAATGGAAGAAATATATGAGTGAGATATGAAAACAGACCAGAAAAAGACTGGAGTTTCAGCAGTCAAGGGAAGAGTGCATGTGTATACGTGTATTTTTCCGTGTGTGTGTAACTTTAAATACAATTCTTTAAATTTTGTAAAATAATCATTCTATAAAATCACTCAATCCCTTTGATTGTTGAGTTTCTATTATGAGTATATGAAGCTAACATAAACGGCACTTAAATTTTCACCAGAGACAGCTATCCATGCAAGACTCGTTGGGAGCTGCACAGTAAGGATCATATACTTGGTACCGGGATGTAATTTTATTTTTAAATAAAAGGAAGGGGAGCCATGTTACTCAAGACTTATTCAAGTGAGAGTAGATCGCAATTTCTCTAGTTTAAATGGAAAATCCCAATAATGTTAATATTTACTGGCTTTGGAGTTGTTGTGAAACATGATGGAGCTATGATATGAAAGTTATTAAATATTCAGTTATTAAAAGGAAGGGAGTCCAAAGATAACATGGTGGCAGACTTTGGCATCAGTAGGGGGTAGAATATACTGATGATTCTGAACACTGAAGGGCAAGGGAAACATAAGTGATCATATACTGCAGGCAAAGGAGACGGAGAAAACAAGAACGATAGAGTTCAAAAACAAGAATTGGTAAAGACAATGATAGTGGCAATGACAGAATTATGAAAGTCTGGAAGGCAAAACATTTTATGGAAGAAATTTGTATTGAAGAAGTAAGATTTGATAGAGACCCTAAGATATGTATAGAATATAAATGAATAAATTGACAGAAACCGATGGGATCAAATTATAGCCTGAAAATGTTGTATGTATCATTTAATCTAATATAAAAATTTATATTTTTTCAGGAGCATGTTTATCACCTAAAGCATGGGTACTTCTAATTTAAAAATAAGTATCTGATACTGCATGTGTGGGTTTCCTTTGGGTTTGTATTAGTTGATTAATATTTGATTTAAACAGTCTTTGTTCGGCTTAAATAAAATGTAAAGTATGAAGTCATGTTTGATTTAGTCATTCATCAGCAAACACTTATGAATTCCTACCAGGTGCCTGGCACAAGCTCTAGGGATGGTTCTGAGAAGCTCTGGCATAGAGCAACCAAAGGAAGATGAGTGCCTCATTAGGCAACAGCATTAAGGAAAATCGGTGAATTGAATTGAGTTTATAAAATAAGAAAAAGTAAATAAGGGGACTCGTGTTCATGCTCTTAAAATTAATGAAAATTATTATTAGGTAGTGGTGAGAACTTACACATTAAAATAGAGACAGATTATATTGGCATACACAGTATGAAGTTTCTCAAATGCTGCTTAAGTTGAAACCCGTATTATCAAAATTTACAACTTCTACATGAAAACAATCTATAGGTTAGATTTTTCTCTCTTTGCAATGATTCCAAAGTATGAAAATAATTTGTGAAAAATCAAGGTGAACTTTAGAATGACAGAGTTAACCCTTGCTAAATAATTTGTAATGCAAATAAATCATTTTATCAAATTCTATACCAATTTAATGTGTGATAGGAGAAAGCATTTTATGAAGTATATTAAGTAAGTTTGATGTTATAATGTGTACCTTCCTATAGCAAAACAAACAAATAAATGCTTATAAGCAAGGTGTTTTTTTTTTTTCTGCTTTTGCTTTATTTGTTTTGTATTGTGGCCTTAATCAAATTTTGCTTATCATTTTGTGTTTTTTATTTTTTTATTTCCCCTCTTATGAGAATTCATTATTCTTGCAGTTATCTTTGTACATTTTAATACTTGCTTCATCAACTTCAGTAAGTTACTCCCTTTTTAAAATATAAAAAATGTGTACTTTTCATATTTTGATAAACTACATATAGATTTATTAGTTATATTTTTTGTCAAGTTGACTATATATTTTCTTCTGTCACTCTAATTCTCAGTGAGTTTTAGCTTAAGGAGTGTCCCTCATCTTATATAACAACTTTCCCACTTGAAGATGTTTTTAACTGTTTTGATTATTGATTGGTTGGAATTAAATGTATTATGAGACTCACATTGTCCACGACCATCTTTTTGGGTGCCTTTGTGTGTGGACATACACTTGACTACATACAAAGTGCTTGGGTAATGCTTCATTTCTACCAGGACCCTAGACTTTCTCCATCATTTCTTGCATAAGAATATTGACATAAAGAAGTCTGAAGTCAGCCTGTTTTGCTCTAATAAGTGACTTCATATTTCTGCCTTGAGGTCCATAGGACTTTTTTCTTTGTCCATAAAGTCTGGTAATGCTGCAAGATCATATTTTAGGATTTTAATTCTGTGGCATTTTTTTCCTAGAACACTTACATCTTATCTACTTGTAAATTCAGGGTTTTCTCTATTTCAAGGGAGTTTTCATCTGTCAGATCTTTGAATATTTTTCTGTTTTTTATTTCAATTTTCTTTTTCAATTGTATCAATGATGAGCATCTTCCGTGTCTTTTGTTGTTTTCTCATATCTATTGGCTTTCATAAATGGATGTACCTCAGTTAATAATTTTTTACTAGTGTGTATTTTGATCTTAGAATTTTCACCACACGCCCATATTTTGTAAGCTAATGTTGTTCAATTTTAAGAGCTTATAATTCTAGTTTTAATGTCTTTCTTACCAAAATATTCTTTAGAAGAGTGTTTATATGCTGTTACTTCCAAGAGAATGGATTCTTTTCAGCTATACTCTTTGCTTTTAATTTCTAATTGTAGGACATTGTAGTTAAGAGGTGTGGCTTTGGTGGATCATTGATACTGTCTTTGTGTCTTAAGCTACAGTTAATATTTTTAAATATTCCAAATATTCTTCTTTATGAAATGTGTAGACAATTGTGTTTACATATTGTGTTCTTTAAATCCCCATGTTCCTACTCTGTCAATCTGTCAATTTAAATTTGTCAATTTGTCCATTTGTCCATTTATTTGTGAATATATTATGGATTTTCAAATTTATCCTTGTATTTCTGACCATTTTTGCTTTATATACTTTATTGAATCAGGCCTTATTTTATTTTCTCACATAAAATGCATTTTACCAAGATAGACTACTTCTAGGGTAGCACTAGGCATCATAATACATGAATTTCATATTCTCAGTGTCTTAACACAAAGTTTATTTCGTGATCATATCACAGTTCATTGAGTGTGTTCTCTGTAAGGCAATGAACACCATGGTCATTTAGGGACTCTGGTTTCTCCCATCTTATGGTTCCATCTTCTATTAGTTTCTGAGAGTCCTCTCCATTCAGCTAATGGAAAAGGAAAGGGGATGAAAGTTGTACAGGAGAACATCAAAGGGCCAGGTCTGGAAGTGGTGGATTACTGTCCGTATTCTGTTAAGCATACATAACTACAAGGGAGGCTTAGAAATGGAGTCTAGCTGAGTTCCTACATGGAGGAAAAAAATCTAGTGAAAAATAGAAATATTTGGGCTACCATTTATTAATGCTTGTCCCTATTATATCTTTTGTTTTCTGAATATTGAAAGTTTATTTTACATTTTTTATAACACTTCAGGAGTATACATTTGCATCCTTCATTTTAAGCTTTATTGTTTTCTTAGTTTTATCTCTTGTGAATAGTGTGTTGATAGATATCTCTCTTAACTCAGCCTCATAAGCTCTATTCATTAATGGGAAGATATAACCCATTCATATTTTTTAAGATGAAGTGTTTAATATTTCTGTGATTTTATTTTATGCTAATTGTTAAACCATAAGCAGTCATCATTTCCTTTCCTATTTTCTACCTCTAGAAAGTGTAATGACTTTTTGGGATCTATTTTCATCTATATGGTGGTTTAGAAATATCATTCACTGAATGAATCAAGATTCTGAGCGTGCTTTTTCTCTCCTCAGTGGAAATGAAAACAACAGCAACAACAACAAACCAAAACACCCTGGGATATTCTTCATGTAGATACTGGTTTTTTGTTGCTTTGATGGAAATATGACAGGAGAGTAGGACTAATGTTTGTGTTCACTCTACCAGTTTGATTAAATCCAATATTCTCTTCAAAATCTTTGATTTCATTTTTTTTTATTTTGTGTATTTTACCCTACCTATCGTTGTACCACTTCTTGCCTTTTTAGTGTGTTTTAATTTTTGGGATAATTTTTCTTGCAATACTCAATTCTTTTGAGCTCTGAGTATCCTCGTTTTATATTTTTGCCAAATTATCTTTTCTTTTGCCATTTGCATTTATTCTTGTGCATTTGTTTCAATAGGTCCAAGTTTTCCTGGAAAAAATTGTGTGTGACATTTTCTCCTGTTTTCTGGAATAATTTTTCTTTTGGTGTGGGTTTTTAAAGTCTGACTTCTGTATGTATGTGTATATATATATATATGTATGTGTGTGCATGTGTGTGTGTGTATATGTGTGTGTATGGGTATATATATGTATATATATATGCATTTTTTTTTTCCCCTCTCTTTTCTGAGGAAGTAAAAGCAAGAGTTGTAATGTCTGTGTCTGAGCCCCACACAGAATGTTCTCTGTTCATTAATCTTAGTATAGAAAGGGTTCATTTCAATTTCAAACTATTTAATCTGAAGAAAGTTGTGAATTTTTCTTTGGGCCATCCCTCCCTTCCTCTCTCCCTTCCTTCATCCCTCCCTTCCTCCCTCCCTTCCTCCCTCCCTTCCTTCATCCCTCCCTCCCTCCCTCCCTCTCTCCCTCCCTCCCTCCCTTCCTCCCTCTTTCCCTCTCTCCCTTCCTCCCTCCCTTCCTCCCTCCCTTCCTCCCTCCCTTCCTCCCTCCCTTCCTCCCTCCCTTCCTCCCTTCCTCTCTTCCTCCCTTCCTCCCTTCCTCCCTCTTTCCCTCTCTCCCTTCCTCCCTCCCTTCCTCCCTTCCTCCTTCCCTTCCTCCCTTCCTCCCTCCCTTCCTCCCTTCCTCCCTCCCTTCCTCCCTTCCTCCCTCCCTTCCTCCTCCTCCTCTTCTCTCTTTTCATATTCTTAATCTACAAACTACTTTTGTGCACTTTTCTATATCTGGACTTCTTTTCCTTCCTCACTGAAACTCTGGACCACACTATTAAGATCTCTTCCAGCTTTAGGCTACATATATCTAAGCCTACTACTACCTTTGAGAACATGTTATGAAATATTACAAATTATTTCACATCTAAAAGTTGAGATTAGATTTAGAATTTCCCTACATCTACTTTCTTAGAACTCCCCCACTCATTATGCTAATAGTTCTCATATCATTTTTGCCAAAAATAATTTCAAGCAGATTAAAAACTCTAAAGACATTACTTATGCTCTTGAAATACATCAGTATTGTGTATGTGTTCCAGTACTTCTATTAGGTAGATAATTGCAAAAAAGTAAAATGTCTTCTTTAAATACAGATAATATTTGAAACATTTGATTAGAATTTATACATATCTAAAACATTCATTTTTTAATTTTCATAAATTAGAAAATATCAAAATTGAGTATAATTAATATTTTAACCATTCAGCTAATAAAATTTTCTGTGGCTTGGGAAGGAAGAGTGATAGCTTAAATTAATTCCCTTTGTTATTTTGAGGTTTTTTGTTCATTTGGGACTATAGATAAAAGAGGATATGTTCTCTTCCTTTAAAACTTGGATTGAAGGGTGTATCTTACATGTATTATAAACAATATAAAATATTCTGATAATGACATTGTTTAATTATGAGTGTTTGACATAGAAAGCAATGATCTCTGACACTCTTTATTTTTTCAGAATAAATTGAAAATATATTACCTGGCTACATAACCAGGTGCCACCATGTTAAGCAATTTTATTATAGCTTCAGAGAAAAGCTGGCCTATGTAAAGCACGTTCTTTGAAGATACAAGTCTAACACATTGACACATATATCATACACCCACACTTACCAATAGAAAACAACAACAACACAACAACCTCATTAAAATTAATGAGGCAAATGGTGCTATTTTTGATGGGACACTAATGAGAGAATCTTTTTTTAAAAACCAAATAGAATCTTATTAATTTATGTCGGAAACAGAAGCGGAGACACAGTCATATTAGAAGTGTTAATTCCACAAGGGAATATCTCCAATGGTCCTTTAACTGGGCTTAACCACTTATTTAATCAAACTTATTTAGCTTCATGTTAATGTTACATGATTTAAGATCATTCCTATGTCATAGTATAAGCTCTCTGAAAAAAATGTTATTATTCACCTATATACCCCCATTACAAAGAACAATACAGTCATGCACTGCATAACAATGTTTTGATCGATGACAGCTCGTACATATGGTGGCAGTTCCATAGGAATATAATACAGTATTTTTACCATACCATTTCTATGCTTAAATATATTGAGATAGACAAAGACTTAACATTATGCTACAATTGCCTGTAGTGTTCAGTACAGTAATATACTGGACTAGTTTATAGCCTACAAGCAATAGGCTATACCACGTAGCCTAAGTGTGTGGTAGGCTATACCATCTAGGTTTGTGTAAGTGTACACTCTATGATATTCCCACAATAACAAAATTGCGTAATGGTGCATTTCTCAGAATGTATCCCTGTCGTTAAGTGATGCGTGACTGTACTTTGGATGCTGTAGCAGCACCCTTTCTTCACCTATTCTAAAACAAAAATATATTTTACTTCACTTTTACAATTTTTGAATGTAAAAAAAATTAAATAAAACTGAGATGTTGATCTTTTAAATTGAACCAAAAATCTTTCTGAAACCAGTATTGGTACCCATCATTTTGAAGAGTATTATATAAATAAATTAAAAGAGAATCAAATTTTAATTAAATTTTATTATACCAACATATTAAAAGCAATGGTGAATTCTATTATAAAATGGTATATTACCTGCAATGTGAACATCTGTTATTTGTTTTGATGACAAATAAGATGTCATCATCACATCACATGAAGATCCATGTGATGTTTCATCAACTACTGATGTGGACACGTGCATAGGAACAAATTCATCTTTGAGATGAATGTAAAAAATGTGCTTAATATACTTATTAATTGACACCAGTCTATGTGATTGTCTATTATGATATGCCCACTTTTATGTCAGCATTTTCTCATATTTGAGATAGAATAACTATAGTCCATCCTAGAGGCGAAGAAAGCATGTGAAAATGTGTGAACATTCATTCTGCAAATACTTAGTTGAGCACCTACTTTGTGTCACAGAGTGGTATACATATGTGCCAAGCATTAAGATATGTACTGGGAAATAGCAGTTAACAAACAGAAAAAAATTCTACTCCCGTGGAGTTTATATTCTAATTTGATGAGACTGGAAATGGGCAGAAAAATAAAATATGTAGTGTATACGTGTTGCTATGACAACAAGAAAATTAAAATAGAAAGCAGAGACTGGAAATTTAAATAGGGTGGCCAGAGAAGGCCTCAGAAAGGTGACATTTGAGTAAAATCTGAAAGAGGTAAGAGTTTTTTTTTTTGAAAAAGCGCGGTTAGGTTTTGTTGATGACAGGGATTTGTATGATCATGGTAGCTTCAATCAGAGTAATAATAAAAAATGAAAATATCATAGGAGGCCAGGCGTGATGGCTCACACCTGTAATCTCAGCACTTTGGGAGGCCAAGGCAGATGGGTCACCTGAGGTCAGGAGTTCACGAACCAGCCTGACCAACATGGAAAAATCCCGTCTCTATTAAAAATATAAAAATTAGCAGGGCATGGTGGCAGGTATCTGTGATCCCAGCTACTCGGGAGACTGAGGCAGGAGAATCACTTGAACCTCAGAAGTGGAGGCTGCAGTGGGCCAAGATCAGCCACTGCCCTCCACCCTGGGTGACAGAATGAAACTATCTCAAAAAAAAAAACAAAAGAAGAAAGAAAATATAGAAGTAAAGGCTACATTAATTAAAATACTTATAAAACTATATATTTTAAAGACCATAGCAGGATTCATATTTCAGGAACCATGGCCTTTAGTTCTGTATTTAATAAATTTAACAGAAAATTATTGTCTAAGCATTTAAAGTAATCATTAACCTACTGTTTGGAGATATGCACATTAATCAATTACTTTTCTATCAAAACAAACAAACTTTACATCATTGTGACATGGACTTTGCTTCTCTTCTCTATTATAGTTATCATATTGATTACTAGTTATTTGTCTGTTTTCTTATTCTGTAGCTTTACTGAGTATAAGGACCCTATGTATTCATCTTTTTCTTGTGTACAAAAGCAGAGTAATGCATGGCACTCAGTAATAACTTTTGAATAAATTGATTCATTCATTCAATAAATAAGTATTGACATACTACTGTTACAAGAACTGGAGATACATTAGTAACCAAAACAGAAAAAATACCTGGATTCATGAAGTCTACACGTTAGTGGAAAAAGTCAATAATCAAATAAGCAAAAATACATGTCAGTTAAAAATCTATTGTGAGAAAAATCGAGAAAGTAATAGCAAGTAGTGAGAAAGTATATACTCTCTTACCCTTTTTTTTTTTTTTTTTTTTTGAGACGGAGTCTCGCTCTGTCGCCCAGGCTGGAGTGCAGTGGCGCAATCTCTGCTCACTGCAAGCTCCGCCTCCCGGGTTCACGCCATTCTCCTGCCTCAGCCTCTCCGAGTAGCTGGGACTACAGGCGCCCGCCACTACGCCCGGCTAATTTTTTTGTATTTTTAGTAGAGACGGGGTTTCACCGTGGTCTCGATCTCCTGACCTCGTGATCCGCCCCCCTCGGCCTCCCAAAGTGCTGGGATTACAAGCGTGAGCCACCGCGCCCGGCCCTCTCTTACCTTTTATACCTCCCAGAGGCAGTGATATTGAAGATGAATCAGAAAGAGAGGGAATAGTTTGAGTAAAGGGGATTCCTGAAAGAGGAAACCAGAAGTCCAAAAGCTCAAGTCTTACCCAAAGGCACAGAGCAAGAGGCTGAGGTTTGAGAGGAGAGGGGTCAATACGATAGGCAAATGGTCAGGTCACATAAACCTGTAAACTGTTATCGAGTGTTTCAATTTGAACCAGTAGGGTGTCTGGGCCAGAGAAGTGACATGATTCTGTTTATATCTTTTAATGATTGCTCTGTCAGCTTGGTAATGAAATTGAGAGTAAAGGGTAAGGAACAGAGGCAGGTGGAACAGTATGGAAGCTCTGTGTCCTGTTTGTAAGAGGTGGTCCCTGTGTTGGTCTAGAGTAGTAGAAACAAGGGTGATTAAGAACAAAACGGAAACGAATTAAATATAATAGTACGAAGGGAAGCGTCATTGAAAATATCTGGTTGGACTTTTCAAATACATGATTTCTTGTAAATGTATTTATATATATATATATAATGGTGATATTTGAATTTTATCACTATTTGGTAGCTTTTAATAAAAATTCCAGCTATGAAAGTAAAATATTAATCAGAAGCAGCCTCAAATTGTTATTGAGGATGAGTGCTATCTTTTCACCGGTTTCTTGTGAAAATTACTTTTTTTTTTTTTTTTTTTTGAGACGGGGTCTTGCTCTTTCACCCAGCCCGGAGTGCAGTGGCGCAGTCTCGGTTCACTGCAAGCTCCGCCTCCCGGGTTCACGCCATTCTCCTGCCTCAGCCTTTCCGAGTAGCTGGGACTACAGGCGCCCGCCACTGTGCCCGGCTAATTTTTTGTGTTTTTAGTAGAGACGGGGTTTCACCGTGTTAACCAGGATGATCTCGATCTCCTGACCTCGTGATCCGCCCGCCTCGGCCTCCCAAAGTGCTGGGATTACAGGCGTGAGCCACCATGCCCTACCGAAAATTACTTTTAATTGTAGTATTAACTGGTAATTTATTATTGCTTCTTTAAATTAAAATCACCTTTTTGGGGAGTGCTTCTAAGAATTTCTTTGTCTTTAGTTTTCAGGTATTTACTTACGGTATAGCAAGGATGGATTTTTTTTAAATTTATTTATCCTGGTTGAGGTTTGTAGTGATTTTTGAATCTGTGGCTTAATGTGTTTCAGCAACTTTGAAAAATTCTCAGCCATTAGGTTTAAATACAGCTTCTCCTCTCTCTCCTCTTTTACTGAGACCCCAGTTATATGTCTCTCAAACCTTTTCTTATATCTTATGCTCCTTTCAGAATTTTCCATTCTTTTGTTTCTCTGTGCTCCAGGTATGCATGTTTTATTCTGACCTATTCAGTTTATTTTTCTATGTTTAATCTACTGTGAAATCTCTCTTAATTTCAACTATGTTCAGGTCTAAATTTTTATTTTATTGGTTATTTCGAATTATCTGCCAAAACTTTTCATCTTATTTATATTTTGAAAATATTGTATTGTATCTATACCTGGATTATCTAGATTTATTGTGGATCAAATTCCATCAAATTTTCTATGTGTTGTCAATTGTTTGTTAAAAATCTTTTTGAATCAAGTGCAAGATGTCACCATACTAAAAAGTACAGAGATAATTTAAGAATCTGGAGGATGATATTTTATTCCAGAAAGAACGTGTTTCTTTTCTATTTCGTGCAGGCCCTTTAGGTTAGGAGCAGATCATCTTAATCCAAGTAGAGATTATGTTTATTCAATACTGGGTTTCCGCCTTTGTGAGGGATGGTATATTTCTGGTTTGCTCTTCTGTTGAAGGCATAGTCCTTCAGGATCCCCACTGAATGCCTCAGGGCCCCTCTACCTTGGTCGAATATAAACAGCAATTTTGTTTCTCAAGCCCTGTGAGGCTGCCGTCAACTCTGATAAGCTTCTCAGCCTATCACCTATAGCTTTTAATTAATTTTTATTGATTGGCTGGTTCAGACAGTCAGTCAATAATAGCTGTAATAATAGCTCAGCATAATCTCGTGAACTCTTTCACTCAAGTGATCCTCCCACCTCAACCTCCTGAAAAGGGTGGACTACAGCTGCAAGCCACCACAACCAGCTGATTTATTTTTTATGTTTTGTAAAGATGGGGTCTTACTATGTTGCCCAGGCTGACCCTGAACTCCTGGGCTCAAGTGATCCTCCCACCTTGACCTCCCAAAGTGTTGGGATTACAGGCGTGAGCTACTTCAACCAGCATACTCATAGCTTTTAAATGCAGAATGCCTCAGGAGAAGAAGCAAGACCAAACTGTGAGCTCATCTGTCCAGGATTCCATTCTCTTCAAAATCTTGACTCACATGTTTTCTATGTGTTGTTAGCTCTTCAGTGCCTAGATGGAAGGTAGGTAGGGGTATGTGTGTGTGTGCGCGCTCTCTGGCAGAAAGTTAATCTGAAGCTAGTCAGCCATTGCCTGAAACGTTTTGCTTAATGGAAAAAAAATGACAGAATACAAAATATTTTTAGCGGACTATTAATCACCTTATTGCATATATTTAGGAAATAAAAAATATATATGTATATGTATACATGTATATGTAATTAAATAAAGATTTAAAGGGTATAAAAATCAAAATAACCCCAAAGAAAATATACTAAAAAATGTAATAAATATAAAAGCCAGAAACGAAATGATGACGCAGTAACTACAAATGAAGCGGATTTGATCAATAAAACTGAAAAGCTGTTCCCTTAAAAAGAAACAGTAGTAACATTGAAAATATTTGACAATTATAGCCAAAAAGAGAGAAAAGAAATTATATTGGAGATAAGAAAATGGCTACAAGTAAGAAATGTCTTACAAAAAATATTTGCATAAAACTCCATTAATAACTCAGAAAACATAGATAATATGAATTATTTTTAGGACAATTTAAGCCTAGAAAATTAACTCAAGAAATTGAAATTTTCTCAATAGAAAAAATTTGAAAAATAATAAAATATCTATACCTGAAAGAGCATAAGGAACATTTTTTATAGATGCATATTACCAAACCTTCAAAGACCAAGCACTCTCCATGTTATATAAGGTCTTACACATAGAAATATGGAAAACAGGCCGGGCATGGTGGCTCACATCTGTAATCCCAACACTGTGGATGGCCAAGGCAGGTGGATCACTTGAGGTCAGGAGTTCGAGACCAGCTTGGCTAACATGGTAAAACCCCGTCTCTACTAAAAATACAAAAGTTAGCTGGGCATGGTGGCGCATGCCTATAATCCCATTGCTTGAGAGGCTGAGGCAGAATTGCTTGAACCTGGGAGGCAGAGGTTGCAGTGAGTCAAGATCACGCCACTGCACTCCAGCCCAGGCAACAGAGCAAGACTCTGTCTCAAGAAAAAAGAAATATGGAAAACATCCCAATTTATTTATGAGACTTGAATAACCAGAAAACAAAAGCCAGGATAGCATCAAAAAGGAAACTAACTGCAGGCTGATCATGATGATGGTAAGATTTCAAAATACAATATTAGCAATCGAATCTTGTTGACCAAGTGAAATACTTATATTAAGAGTGCAAGTATCTCTAACAGGATGAAATTTGTTTTGGTATATCCTAACTAAGATACAATAAAGAAGAAAAACCGATCTCATTCATTCATTGTTTAGGAAAAAATATTGATAAAATTTAATACGTGATTTTAGAGAATAGTGGGCCACAACAGAAATAGATTATCATAGGAAAAAATGACTTATGTAAACAAATTTTAAAACCATAAAATTTAAAACCTCTTTGTGACTAAAGATACTACAAAGAACATAAAAAAAGGATTGGCAGATGAAAAAATATATTTGCAAGGAGGGAGAATATAAGACAGCACCTCAAAATGCACAAGAAATATGCCAGTAGATAACTAAAAAAAATTTAAAGGCAAATAATTAAAATTTTGAATAAGCTTATAGAAAAAAAAAGTTTAACTTTACTAAGAGTCAGGGAATTGCAGCCTAAATTGGGACACCATTCTCACCCATCATGTTGATAAAAAGTAAAAAGATTAATCATGTTCTCTTTTAAAAGAATGCTGGTGAAAGGCATTCTTATTCAAGATGATGTCTAGGTGAAAGGCAAAGTTACAGCAGCACAATTTGTAATTGCAAAAGTGTGGAACCAAACCAAATGCCCATTAATCAACGAGTGGGTAAAGAAACTGTGGTATATATATACAATGGAATACTACTGAGCCATAAAAATGAATGAATTAATGGCATTTGCAGCAACCTGGATGAGATTGGAGACTATTATTCCAAGCGAGGTAACTCAGGAATGGAAAACCAGACATTGTACGTTCTCACTCATAAGTGGGAGCTAAGCTATGAGGATGCAAAGGCATAAAAATGACACAATGGACTTTGGGAACTCAAGGGGAAAGGGTGGGAAGAGAGGGGGTAAGGGATAAAAGACTACAAATCGGGTGCAGTGTATGCTGCCTGGGTGATGGGTGCACCAACACCTCACAAATCACCACTAAAGAACTTACTCATGTAACCAAACACCACCTGTTCCCCAATAACCTATGGAAATAATAATTTAAAAAAAAAACCTAGATGATGGATTGTTAGGTGCAGCAAACCACCGTGACACATGTTTACCTGTGTAATAAACATGCACATCCTTCACATGTACCCTGGAACTTAAAATAATTTTTAAAACAAAAGGGTGAAGTTACTTGGTCTCATGGCATATAAAATAATAGTCTGTATTCTCCAAGTCTTTCATAATAGCACTTTCTCTGTGCCAAACTGAATTAAAGGTCCTGGGGACCCTGCTGGCCATAAAGAGGCAAAATAAGAGTTTCTGCCCTCATAGAGTTTGCCTTCTAAGGAGAATCCTTGCTGGTCTTACTCTGTTGCAGCTGGTCTGGTCTTCCCCTGTTGTTCTTTGTCCTCTGTTACTCTGTCATGCTTGCCTGGATTTTGTTGTTGTTGTCAATTTGCTTTGGTTTGTTTTCTAGCTGGTATCAAGCTGCTCCCACTGCCAAAGTTGGTAAGCCCTTTCTTTTGTTTTACCTCTGAGGTCCCTTCTTTCTCCAGCCTCTTGGTCCTGACCTCAGGTTGGAGCTTTTAGTGCGTCTGTAATTGTTCTCACGGGCACAGTAACACAAACACAGTAACACAAGCCATTTACAGACTGTCTTAGTCCCAGGTATAGACGCTGATTCTGCTCTTGCTTCCCTGCCTGCCACTTCCCCCACCTCTCCCCTACCCCCCACCCCCCAACACCACTCCACCAGCAGCTTAGGATCAGGCAACAGATTTCTCTCAGCATATTGTCTCACCTCTAACCCCTTTTGGGACAGGGGTCAGGACTACCAATTCCCTTTTCAGGGATTCTGGGAGGCGTTTTCACTCTAATAGGGATGCTGCGAAGTCTCTGTGGTTGAGGTGCTCCTTTCCTTTTTTGCTTCTTGGAAGTTGCCATTGTGGTGACAACTTCTTTGAAAAAGTTGATCTAAGAGGTATTGGAGAGTGTAGTGGCTGAGTAAGCAGAAAGATTTAACCTGGGCTCGGGGGTTTAAGTCAGGTCTCTTTATCCCCTTCTACATAGGATTTAATTGCTGCAGCCTACAATAATATGCTCATTACTTGTCACATTTTCTAATTGCATTTTGTAATTTTTCTGTGCCTAATGGTCACACCTGTGGATTATGGAGATATACCACACATGCTTATGCATACGTGTAAATGGTTACATATACTTTCTTCTTTCTCCTGTCATTCATTTGAAGTGTTTCTCTTCTTTCACAAAATATACTAAGAGAAGAGCATCTGGAGGAGGGAAAATGAGAGGGGTGGTTTCAGATACATCTTGTTCTTAACTTGTCTGTACTTAATATGGATAATTAGATACTCTTTACCAGGTACTTTGCCACAGGATTTTCATGGATTACATTTAATTGTTGCCACATTTTTATGCAGTAGCTACTCTTTTTAATCTCTACAGGTGAGACAGAAGCACCAGGTAGTGAAATGACTTGTGCAGGACTGAGCTTGTGAATGACGGGCACAGATGTGACCAGAGTGGTATCTGCCAAACCCATATGTTTCAACTTGAGCGATACTGTCTCTTGCTATTCTGCTACTTTTATGTTCTGCTTCTGCACTCAAAGTTATAGGCTTTCATTTTGTTAGACATTATAAAGATATAAAAGAAATTTAAGCCATAGTCCAAAAATTGAGAATGCCATATGATATATCCAAATGACATAATATTACATGACTACTAAAAAGGTTGTTTATGAAGAGTTTGTAATAACTTGAGAAACCAATTTTTGGATAAAGGTAAAAACCTGGATCCACAATTGGATGAAAGTTTCTGCAACTGCTAAGGGAGTAGGGTTTCACCTGCCATCATCTGTAGACCAAGAAACTCAAACCAACAGGAATAGTATATTTTGGGTACAATAATACTATTTTTTATTGTCAGAAAATTGGCATGGTTTTGGATTCGTACCCTAGTAGCACCTGTTAGCTTAGAGTCAATTGCAGAGACTGCATCCTGTGAGAAACACATGCTACAGGCCCAACGACACGAAGAGGATAAAGGGATAGTGGCCTCGTTGGAGTCATTAGGACAGCCCTGTGGTGAATGATGTGATAGAAAAATTCTCCCCATCTACTTGTGCTGAGCCTTTCCTTTCTTGGAGTTGTAGTTTCTCTTTTGCTGAAACACCTATTGTCCTCAAGTTCTTCTCCAGGCCTCTCTCAAAATTCCATTTCCAATACCTAAGGCTAAGTGTAAATATTCAAATAAAACTGTCAAAATTTACTAAGAGAGATAAACAAAACCTTGCAATAGTGAGACATACTTTCTTTTCTGAGGCAGAGGTCTTACTAGTTTTAAATTTTTTGTTTGTCCCAAATTAATATAGATATAGTATACAATCTTATCAAATTCCCAATAGGATATTCTGGGGGAAGAGAAGAAATAAAGATTCACATAAAAGATTTAGGGTCCTCCAAATGATTTCTAAGAATTAAAATATAAATTGGAAAAATTACAAAGGAGTAATACCTAAAGCTTACAATGGAAAAATTAAAAATAACACATTTATATATAAATGCAGTTGACCCATGAACAATGTGGATTTGAATTGCAGGGGCCCATTAATATGAGAGGGGTTTTCTCCCCAATAAATACAAGGGTCTCTCTGTATCTGATGTTTCCACATCTGCAACCAAGAGTGCAAGAGGGAAACAGCAGTATTCACAGAATATGAAACCCCTGATATTGAGGGCTGACTTCTTGTATTGAAGATTTGCTTTGGGCCAATGGTGGGACTCAAGTATGTGCAAATTGTGGTATTCACAGCAGCCCTGGAGTCAAGCTCCTTTGAATACCAAGAAACAACAATAATTTCATTAAAAGTGCTGTTCAAAATAAATTGGGGAAAATTTATGTGGTAATTGTCACCAAAATTTAATAAACTTCCTTAAAACTGCATTCTAATCTTAAAAATACTAAAACTTAAAAATGTGTAAGCACATTAGTAAGAAATTCCAAGAAAAAAAAAACCACAAATGCCTAATTATAAAAGAAATGCAAACCTAAGAAAAAATGAGTTTTCTTATAAAATTCGCAAAGTATATAGTACTGTGTTACTTCAGAGAAAATATGAATTGAAATGGGCTTATGCTTTAAATTTTGGTGAGATAATACAACTTGGAACAAACTTTCTAGAAAATGATTAGTAATGCATTTCAGCAGCCTTTCAAAATTCTTTTATTTGACCTAGTAATTCTATTTCTAACAATCTCTTCTAAGAAAAGCAAATCAGAAATCTTAACAAAAAGTCATGCTTATGCAGCGTGGGTTTATTTATCATGACAAAATGTGGAAACAACTAAATTGTGGAAAAATAGGAAGACACTTCAATTTATTACAGTAAATCTCTATAACAAAATGTTAGGAAGCCATTAAACAGATGCTTTCAAAGAATAATGCCATGGAAAAGCCTTCATGATATAATGTTAAAAAAATATATAATATACAATATTGTATATTTAATTTGACCTATGTATGACCTATATATATATGCAAACACATATATATGTGTATAAACATAACATATGTATTAAAGAGTCTGAGGGAAAATACATTAAATACTAAGAGGGATATTTTGAGTACTGTGATTAGAAGTGTTTTTAGTTTTTATACATTTCTGGTTTTGCATATTTTAAAAGTCTTCAAGTATGCATTTATATTCAGAAATAGTTTGCTTTAATATATTTTCCTAAGAAACGTAACATAGCAATATCTAAACAAAACATATAGAAAAATATCATCCTTTCATTTGTTTTAAAGGCTTCATCTAAAGGAATAACTGAATTAAAATTCCAGACCTTAGATGGCAGGTTTAGGGAATTAGTCTGTCATCCAAAGAGGCTTATTAAGGCTCCTGGAATCACACTACATGGCAATTGACAGTACTGCCGATATAAGTTTTAAGGTCAGGTCAGGATATGGATACTGAAGTCTCACTTATGGGCAGTGTGGGGAAATGCAGTTCACCAATACACAGGCATTTACCCAAGTTTCTCAAATGTAGTGGCAGTTTTAGAATACAGCAATGATAATGGGCTAGGTGGAGGAGACTCAATTTACTCATTTTTTGAGCCTGCAAATTTTGGAAAAGAATGACATTGGGAAAGAAAGGGATGAACAGAAGATGGGAAAAGAAAAGAGCAATCTCAGAGCAGCAATCACCTTGAATTGTAGTCTTGAAGGCAGCACAGAAGAATTGAGATAGCTGGGGGAATTGTATTGTGTATCTGAAGTACACCAGCTCTGTTTTACAGGCCTTGTGCCATCACATCATCTGGGTTACATTACAAAAACACTCTACTCCTCACATAGCATAAGTCTCTGGTAATTTTGGTGCAGGAAGGATGAGTAATTTTTACTATATTTAATTATCATAATGGTAAGTGTTCTCTGAAAGCTTTGATGTAGCTGAAGCTTCTGCCGTAATTTACCAAGAAGTTTTTGGAGTCCGCTTAGAATCTTGCCATCCTGGGCCCTTTGATGACCCTGACTTTTTGTGATTTTGCTTAAGATATCCTATCAGGTATCTGCCTGATGTCATGGGAGCATAAGGGCATGTGTTGATGGCAAGAAGACCATGGAGTCTTATTCTCTGATAATGTTTATTCCACATCTGTGATTTGTGTCCTACAAGGCTCTTGGGACTTAAACCACATGTGCTATATTTGCATTAATGGGAACTTGAGAAGGAGAGGCCATAACACTATTAAAATGTTTAGCTTTCGCTCCCATCACACAGACACATGCTAGTAACTACTCCCAGACCTTGTATCATGGTGCTGCAGGATGCAACGTGGAGTGCACTCATTGTTTCAATACAAGGGACTTGAAAACAAATAGCTGCCATCTCTGTCTCTGATAGTTTGCCAGGCTTTTAACTTCTTTGGTTTTTCCCTCTCCAGATCATGGTGAGGTATCTCAAATGTATTCCAAACAGCACATTGCCCCATCTTTGTTTCTTCTTTTATAAAGGAACTCTTGCTTTTAGGTATATTTAGAAAACCTAGGGTCTAAGCCAAATTCCGAAGAACCACATGTTAATTCTACTTTCAAATGGCAAGAAATGACTTAGTGCAAAATCACCCACGCAGGGTTATTGATCACCCAGGCCTAATAGTCACAAATGTGACAAATATGCTGGAAGTTCTTCCTAGGTTTAAATATCCAACTGTTAAATTATATATGAAGATATTTTGAAGAATCTTATAAACAGGGAGGGTGCAGGAAAAAGAAGAGAAAAGAAGGGGAAGGGAAGGAGGGGCAAAGGGACTGGGAGAGAAGGAGGGAGGAAAAGAGAGAAAGAGAGCACATCAAGGAACAGGGCATGAAGATCACATCTTCATTACTCCCTAGGCCAGAGTTTTTCAAATTGCATTCAAGATCCTTTAGTGGGTCACAGAATCAATTTAGTGAGTTGGGACCAGCATTTTTAAATGAAATCAATTAAAGAAAAAAAACAGGATAGAAAATATCAGGTTATATCACATATAGTAAAGGGAGGTATTATTTAATAAAACTTTTGTTTCAATTATATGATATTTACATATATAGATGAACATATGCACATGGTGTATATATATGTTTTTCATTATTATACATTCAATAATAGATGAATGACTTTATGTGTAGAAAGATATCTAGATGACAGAGAGAGAGAGAGAGAGTGTGTGTGTGTATCTGAGAGAAAGATAAATGGGGGAGAGAGAGCAAGAAAGAGAGGTACTGATTGGCAATGATTACTTCTTACCAAGTTTCATGAACAAAAATGTTTGAAAGCCATCACCAGATTATACCTCCAGGATAGTGGCTTCTTCAAATTTGGAATACATTCTTCCCTTAGTGCCTCCTCTACCTGCATTCAGGTAAATTAACAAGCTGCATATAAATATCATCTAATTAAGCCACAAACTTTTAAAGAAAATGTTGTGGATGAAACTCAGTGAAATATGAATCCAATGCTGTGAGCCTCAAGGGTAGCAGATTACAAACCCAACACTGGTTCTCATGATGGAAAAATGTTCTCGTTAATGTCCTACTCCCCAGGACACTAGAGAATGATAAATGGCACAATAGTTTATAGTAAGCCTCAGAAATTGAGGGAGAAACTTACTGTACTGATGATCTTTAGATATCATTTATTCAGGGATTGAGATTATTGCTTGAGATCATGAAAAAAGTTAATGGCAATAGAACCATCTTGATGAAGCAGGCAAAAAACTATAGTTGGGACAACTACTATGGAAAAGTTTGAGCTGATAATATTGGAAGGAAGTGTGTCTTCTGGACAGAATACAGAACCCAAAAAGTAAGATAACAAAATTCAGTCCAGGCTGTTAGGGTGTGAGTTCCAACCAGAAATAACAAGGATATTTTAAAGACCATTGGATGATTGCTGAATACACTGACATGACTCATTTTCAGATATTCTTATAACTATGGTGCCTTGAACGCAAGTATGGATTATTTCTTGATTACATGTGTAACAATTCAGATGAGTGAGACAGACGGAAGGTGGATTTAAAGAACTCAGGGAGGTGCTATGAGGATTGGGGAGATGCTCTGCAGAGCCCCAGTTCCTAAAAGGGGGTCTGGCAAAAGGACACTGCCAGCCGAGAGGGTCTGGTATGTGAGATAAACCACCAGAATAGGGAACCACAAGCCAGAAGTAAGAAGAGGATACAGCTACAGAAATGAGCTTTGGCAAAGACAGGATATCCAAGACAGGGTGCATTCTCAACTCTCAAGGCCTGAGATCATGTCAAGTCACTTCGGGTTATAGCAAAGGTCTTTATTCAATATACTAAGCATCTCAAAGTGGGGCATCTAACATTGAAAGCAGAGAAGCAGCTGTTGAGTTGTGTAAAAGAGGAAAAGATCAGGAATCAGAAAGAGCTGGAGAAAACCCAGGGGCCCATGGAAGAGGCATTCTTCTTACCAAAATGGTGTATCATCTTTTCAGATAGATGCATTGGTACAACCTGAGAAGGCAGTGGTATGTTGACAGTTACGGAAGTTGCAATATACAGCCAGCTTTAAGAGGATGTCTTCCCCACTCTGACACTGTGGAATAGCTCTGCTATTACAGGTTCTCACTGACGAATCATTGCTTTCCTCTTTACTAGTATACCAAATAAAATCTGTTTTCTACATTTCAAGGCCTTTCATTATGTGAATACCAAAACCCTTTAGTATTAACCTAAGCCAATTGAGCTATCGTTCCTTCTATACCCCTTTATTGAGAGCTGGTGCTATTCCAGATACTTGGCTGAATGCAGAGACATGTGGTTTGGCGGTCAGGGAGCTTATTGTGTAGAAAGGTCAAGACACTGGATGTGTACAATAGTGAGATGCACACCATCATGAAGTTAGTACAAACTGCTGGAGGGATACCTCTTTTTTGACCTCTAAATGTTATGAAGGACTTTCCTGAATAGACAATATCTGAGTAGTTTCCTGAATGAAGAGGTGGAGTTTACAAAATCCAGGAGACAATCAGTGAATCAGTCAATAAATAAAATCAAATAATAACATAATATTTTAAGTGCTAACTATGTGTCAGGTATTATGTTAAGTTCTTCTCCTGGGTTGTATTTCATATAGCCCTTATGATGGTCCTATGAAGTAGGTATTATTGTTTTTCTCAGGTTATAGGTGAGAATATAGAAACACAAAAATTTTAAATAAATTGTTCAAAGTTATGCTGTTAATAAGTGGAGGAATTGAAAAGGTTAGAGACAGAGAGATAAATTATGAAATGTTTTGCAACATACATTAAAGAATTGAGGTTTTATCCTTGGGATAAAAGGGATCCATTCAGTGGCTTTTAAGTGGCATGTGACAGATATGGATTTAGGTAGATCATCTTTCTATAGTCCAGAGCAGCAGACTCCAATACAGCATAATTTTCAAATAACTTGTGGAGCTCTGTAAACAGACAGACTACTAGGCCCTATCCCCAGGATCTGATTCCTTTAGGTCCTAGTGAATGTAAGAATCAGACTTACAAAGATCTCCAAGGACAAAGTTGATGTCAGTCAACTTAGGAGTTTACCCATGAGTGGATGTAAAGAGTGGATTGTAACTATACCATCTGTCATTAAAGAGGTCAGACCAGAAGTCACATTGGTCCGAATTGTAATAGATCAGAAATGATATTGTTTTGAATTGAACTAGAGTTACACATTAGGGATCTATTAGTTTTACAAATCTAATTTTTTTAAAAAAAAAATGAGAAATGGTAATATAATTCTGGAGCGTGTCTATAAGGGAGAAGAATCATGTCTTACAGGAAAATGTTTGGTAACGCTTCCGTTTAAGGGATGAGTGAAGGGAAAAGATTCCACAGAGAGGGCACAGGAACAGCTTCTTCATGTCCTTTAGAGATGCTATGTACTTTCCTTCCTCTGAATCTTTGCACAAGCTTTTCCTTTCACCTGTGTTGTCCTCTTACCCTGCCTTTTCTTCTACTAAATTTCATCTATCCTTTTAGGATCCTTCTCCAACATTCTTCCCTGAGTCCTCCGTTATACCCTCAAGGAAAGTTTGATTTCTTTCATTGAAAACCATTTTGTGTCCCGTCTTGAATCATTATGTAATTATTGTTTCTAATGTTTTCTCATGCTGGTCTTTTCTCACGCTAGATTGGAAGCTTCTTCAGAGGAAGGGTCACTGCTAACTTTTTTGTATACCTCACAGTTCTTAGAATTGGACCAATGACAGGTATTCACTAGGCACCTAAATGGTTATTAAATGACTCCCAGTGTTGTGTGTGTTGGCTAGTGATCCATATGTCCCAGAGACATAAAATAGGCCTGGTTTATACCTATTGTCCTGGTGTGTTATTAACAGTGCCTTTTGCCTTCAGAATTATCATAGTTTGAACAATAAATTGTATAGTCACCCTACTGATAGTGCTACCAATACATTTTTTTAAAAGTCTAGCATCTTTAAGTGGTAACATTTCAATACAAATGTCATTTTGCTTTGGGGAGTAAAGAGTGTTAAGATATTTTTGCACACATTTGGCATGGAGTGATATGTCATTCCAGATGTCTCCTTATTAGGTGGGTGGCCTGTTGCTCAATTGACAGAAGTCATTGTCTATTATAGAGTCACAGGTAGTTTAATAAAAATACCATTGAATTATATTTTCCTGTGTGATCTCTTTCTATATCTGGAGAAATAGAACACATATGTACATATGTACTATGTTATATATTATATATTATATGTCACTATATGTGATATACTCATATATATATCGTATATAGTGATATATATATGAACATATTATATGTACACATGTACTATATGTTTTGTAAACCACTAACTATAGTTTTAGAAATGTCAGATGCTTTTTCATGTTTGGTTTAAAGATAACCCTTTTGAGTAAACAGTTAGGAATGCTCTCCAAACAGCAGAATTACAATTTTTCCACATTCTCAGAAGAAAATTTTCAACATTTTCAATTTATTTAAGCCTCTCATTCATGGAAGA
This sequence comes from Symphalangus syndactylus, assembly GCF_028878055.3. NCBI lineage: Eukaryota > Metazoa > Chordata > Mammalia > Primates > Hylobatidae > Symphalangus > Symphalangus syndactylus. The sequence continues at coordinate 68,188,061 of NC_072444.2, forward strand.
AGAAACATTACTACTCATTCATGAACATCCTAATTACATAGATAGCTAGTCTATCATTCCTAATGAATGATCATGCTCTTTCATGGAGAGCAAAATCTAGATGGTCAAGCTCTTGGTTAAACACAGTTTGAAAATTATGAGACACCAAAAGTAAGTTTGTAGTATTACACTTACTTCTTGAATTATGCAGTTTGGATTCTATAAAAAAGAATTCACTGGTTAATTTCCAAATCTTCATCTAATATTTGTTCCTCTGCCCAAATTATATAACTTGACAGCAGAGAAGGGAATAGATACCATTCTTTCTTGTGAGCCACACACTCTGCAAGGGCCATTCCCAGTTCTGCTATTTCCCAGGACAGAGTATCAGGAATCATGTGGGAATAGTTCATGTGTGCCTGGGCTAATCTGTGTTTACTAGTATAGTACAGAGGTGCACTGTTTATGTCTGAGAAAATAGTTATAAATCACACTTCTTCTGATCACAAATATTTATCTTTAGACTATATCACCACCTGAGTTATTTTTATGTAAATATTGCACCTCTTAAATATAATGATGATAATAGAGCTGTGAATCCATAGATTTGCTTAAGTGTTCCCTTTTTCAATAACTGAAAATATTTAAATCCCAGAAGCTTTAGCATCCTAAGAGAAGTAGCAGACAGATGTGTCAATAGAGTGAGACGTACAGAAGTTGTGAGTAATGAATAAGACAGACTCACGGGCTTCTGTAAGGGAACTGCGGTGCATTTCCTAGGTTGGTATGTTCTGGCTATGCTGCGAACCATAGCCCAGAAATGACTGACTCAGAGAGCATCCTCAGCTGCTTTGCTGCTTTCAGTTCTGTCATCACATAGAAAGGTCTCTTTGGCGAAGTGTTGGAAACAACACAAGGTGGGCAAGCATCTGCAGATTTCCTCACTCAGTGAGAAGACCAGCTGGAGTCATCCAGCTTCTGGAAATCAATAAAGAGACCAACTTCGGGTAGCGAGTCTCCAAGATGACAGAGAATCTATGTTGTGGTGGCATCACCATTCCTTATTTGTTGGCATCCTTGTCTGGAAACTGCCTCATTTGGCTATAATTGAACTTGAAGATTAAAGCACAGATTTTCATATGTATCTTCTGTTCTCTGAATGTAAAATTATGAAATACACCTACATTCACTTCTAAGTGGCAGTATTGTAATTGAGCAGATTTTTGTTTTTCACTGAAACCTGGAGTTGAATTGTCTTGAGCCGGAAGGCATTCAAGCTGCTGTTTTTCACTTAGCTATATTTCTCTATAAGCATCTAATTGTTTCAAAAAGTGAGGTAAAGTATGTGAAAACCTGAATCTAATGCAAATAAGTCTGTACAGCACTAAAGCTAACAGGTGTTCTCATTAATGTAAGTAGACATGGAACAATTCTTGAATGTTTTATAAACACTCATAATCATGGCCAAATATGTTACAATAGCATAAAGATACATACTGTAACATCTTTTATTCTTGTTGTGCACTCTCAGTACTTATTAATAGGAGACTAGTGGCAACAATACCTACTTCTGCTTAAGTTACTGTGTCATAAAGTTAGCTAATACTTCTAAATAGAATTAACAATGTAACTACTACCTCCTCCCACAGTTTGCTTATTTATCAATATTAACAGTGTTCTCGTAAAATTAATGGCTACAATGCTGATGGACAGCAGTGAGCATCTTTGCATCACTGAGGTCCTCTAAAGACTTGACCCATTAACCTAAGTATTAGCTCTTTAAAATTTTGAACTTATGTTCCAGTTCCCATACTGTCAACTCCCAATTACAAAAGCCTATATTTAGGATGAGATTCTTGGATGATCTAGTGTAGATGATCCCTGTAAAATACTTGAGTGGCTTTGGAATATAATCAAGAACGTTCTATTTTAGGGATATGCACTGAAATATGACTCTTGTGCTTCCCAGCCCTTCCAAGTTTAATCCTATTGTCTGATGTCTACGACTTGCTGACTGCTGGGAAAATATAGCCTTCAGACTGCCATTATCAACCTTCAAAATAGTTTGCCTACTCTACTCTCGTGAAGTGTTTTCAGTAGACGTCAGTATTACATTACTTATATTATCTGAAAGAATGCAATTGTATTGCAGCCTTCAAAATTTTATGACAATAGAGAATGAGTTAAATATATTATGGCATATCAAACAATGCAATATAATGCATTCACCAAAATGAATAAAGTAGATAAGGTTTGTCTATTTATTATTTTCTTAGTGTTCCTTATGTGTCTGTTGTTCAGCCATGCATGTAGACAATTGTCATTGGCCTCAGGATTATTATAGCATAGTTGGGGGAACGGAAAGACCAAAAAGACATTGCAACATAGACCAATTTGTGCTAAGATAAAGGAGAAGCAGGATGTTATGAGCGCACTTGGGGGAATATCTATTTCAAAGAAGCCTTTACTGAAAAGGTGACATCTCAAATGATTTGAATGATATGACAGAGGATGTCAAAGGGGTCTAGGCAGCAGGAATAACCTGCTCTAAAGTATGGGACAGCTGGGGAACAAAAAAAAATCAGTATGGCTGGATTGTAGAAATGCAGAGGAAAATGTGGACCAGAGGAACTGCAGAGTGGGTCAGTGCCAGAGCACACAGGGGCTGGCAGGCCAAATTAAAGAGTTTGCACTGCACTGCAACAGCTGTGGGGAGCCTCAGAATGATATCAAGCAGAAGAATGGGATAATCATATCCAAGTTTCAGAGGGATCACTTTGGCTGCAATGTATAGTATGGACTTGAAGGAAAAACATGGATGAGAGAGTGAGGAAAGCAAAGGATATTATAACTAAATTCTCATGAGAGATGATGGTAGTATAGATAATAAAATGCATAAAAATTTTTCATAATAATATACATGATATTTTCATTAAACTATAAACATACATAATGTTTCCTCGTGGGTCAAAAAGGTATGTAGAAAGAGAAAACAAGTCAGTATATCTTGAAGAAAGGGAGATTGTATGTTTGTTAACACCTTTGAATTTATTAAAACTTTAAAAATTGAGCATTACCTACATAAGGACAGTAATAATAAAAATAATTCCAATTTGAAAACAATGGGGGCAGCAGATTCCCAAGTGTCATGTGACTGTGACTAAGTGAATAATTGAACACCAGTGAATACAGCTCAGGCAAGAAGGTGATCATTGGTTGGCAGGGAGTGACTGGTGGTGACAAATCCCGGGATGATTCATTTATCTACAGACAAGTACACCCCCCCACCCCAGTTTAAAAATTAAGAGCAATAAAAGTCTAAGTTGATATTTTTATACACCAACTGCTTCGATTAGTCTCTTTTTGAGTCGTTTTTCATATGAGCACCACAGGCAAAAGTTTTGGTGTAGCTGCTGCAAAACTGTGGAAACTGCTAAACTATCTCCTAATTACTTGGATAGTATTCTTTCATGAATATTGAGAAGACTGTTTCTCAGTACTTAAAATATTTTAACACAAAAGAATGAACATGAGGGTTTTTTTTTTGCTTGTTTGTTTAAAATAAATTTTGGGTTTTAGATATTTGTTAATAAACAGAAAGGTCGAGTGGGCAAGTAATATGGGGTGTGAATGTTCACTACAGGGCCAATTTTATTATGCAGAACAAATCTCTGTTGTACGAATGCATGGACAAAATTATTTGGGTGTCAAAGTACAGCTCAGTTTCACTTAAAAAGCATTGTTTCTTGAAAGGCTGGCCTTAAACCTTAGATTTTGGAATGCACTGGAGGTCTGTCATGTACATAACCCAACATTGTTTACTTTCCATTAAATAAGAAATTGCTTACGTGGGCAGGTTATTTTGATATGATGACACCACTGAGGGTTCCAATAAATGTACATGCAAATCAATCAACCCCAAACACATTGAAAACATATCCAGTAAACATCTGGAAACTAATGAACGCACATTTGTTAACACAGGGGGAGTTATGGAAATGCTGGGATCCATTGGTGGCCTGGCTTATTTAGTAGCATGTGGATTTAGGAACATGTCACGGAGTCAGAAGAAACAGAGTGATTATAACATAAGGTTCAACATCTTTAGATATGTAGAACATTTTCCGTTGCTTAAAACAAATATTCCCTAAGAAAGTATAAAACATTTTTCTGACTTGCAAAGTTTTTGCAGTCTATCATTTAAATTACTTAAATAAAGGGAGCTTTACTGCTCCCCAAAGCTGAGAATATAACACCTTCCATGCATATTAGCTTGATCTTCTTGACAGACCAGAAAAGTGTTTGTGTGTGCCAATTAAAACAAAAATGGATCCCTAGTGGCTTGTTCCCCATACAACTTTTGAAGACTGCTATCATTGTTTGCTAGGGTAACCCTGGATAAGGCTGCTATCCAAAGTAAACAAACTTTTCAAAACTTTCATGACAGATGGGGATTACAAATGCATTTTAATAAGAGAGTTGCCAAAGCAACTTTTTTTTTTGTAATCAGCATATATTTACTTAACATCTAGCAACATTGGGAACACAAGGCAGATACTTTCTCACAAAATGCTTTAGCAAGTAACATTTTTGGAAAGGCAAATTGAAGACCTTTTACATCTAACTGATATTTTACCCTTAGTTTTATTTTAACTTTGCTCAACATGTTAAGAGAAATGTTAGGAATTACTCAAACCAGACTGTAATTTGAGACAGACATTCAGCCTGATAGTGTAATTTCTTTGGTGGTCATAAACACCTTTGAGACCAAGTAATTTAGCTATTAGTATAACCATGACAACCTTCATTTGATCAGCTATATGTGGAGTGATGCAAGATGAAAAAAATGTGAATCTGTGTGGGTTTTTAAAGCATTGTTACTTCGATTTTAGGTCTTGATAGCTCCCTATCATGTGTATATTTTCTGCTGGGAGTATTGAATACAGATATGGACAAAATTGCTATCACAAAAATAATTCATATTCACTTCAAATAAACTTAGTGTATATTGATATAACTTTTTATTTCTACTTAATTTAATTCAAATATAAAAATTATATCATGAAGCCCAAAGTCTCTCTAAACATAATAGCAATTAAATTCCATTCCTCTTATGTCTTTCTAGAACCACTGTAGCCATATTGTTTAACATGTTTTAGGGCTGTTTGGATATTTGGCATATTTTATTATACATTTCCTACATACCATTTCAGTTTCATTAAAATGGAATAATCCCTCCTTAGGTTCTAATCAAAATGTGAAAGGTATTTGTTCAAGTGTAGGATTGCTTTAGTCCTTTCCAGGATTTGAAGGAGTTGTAGATAACCCAATTCAGTCTTAGATATATTTTTTCATAGCAAGAGAGTGCTTGTTTTTGGAAAGAAAAATCAGAGTTAGGATTTTGCATGATCTTTTAAAATCGGGCTATCTTTAGCCTAACTGCAAGGAAAGAAGCAACTTTGTCTAAAGTTGCTATTCCAAATTTCATAACTGAAACCAAATTATCACGGCCCTTTTCCTGTTCAAACACACAGTCCTTGACTGTATACAACTGTTTGCTGAGAACTAGTGAACTAGAAATCAAGATCTTTGTAATCTCTTAATTCTATCATTTAAAATGATGCCAATTTGATAGAATGGCATTCTCATTTTCCTCATTTGCTTCATTTTCTTCATTTGCAAAATTACTTTATGATAGTGGAGGAAAGCTGCATTTGGAGAATGTTTATTATGTGCTTTGAGATCATTAAAGCTGATATCACTTTGCATACCAAGTGGTGGTATTCATATCCTTAATATACTGAAGTTCTGATACAATCAACATTTGAAGAATAACATATCATGACCACCAGTTTACGCATACTTTCATGATGTAAATGTGCCTGCAGTAACTACTCCCTCCTCTGAAATCTTGACATGAGCATTGTGTGTGCCGCTCACATTGGGACTCAGTATGAGCCATTTTCTATTGTTATTTATCTGTATATGCATATGTCCTATTTATCCAGACAGATTGTGAGTTCTTGAGGGTGGGGGCTGTGTATCCCTAGCTTCTAGCAGTGTGCCTTGTACTTAATGGATGCTTAATCAGTCATTGTTAATGATTAGTAGGCTGTTCTGTCATGAACTCATCCTCTCTATTCTTCTGTACATGAAATTATTTGTGGGATTTATTCTGCAGTCGGAAGGGTGGGGCTCTCAAACAGGGTAGCACCATGTCACTCATTATCTCTTACATCTTTGGTAATCTCTCCATGTGCATCTGAAGTCAATTGGAAAAGAAGCCGATAATATTTTACCATCAAATATGTTTTGCTGATGAGGTGTATCTATAACATTGATCATTATTTCTGTTTGGCTATTATTTATAAAAGATTGGCAATAATGAAATTAAAATACCTACAATGTTTACGTTGTGTAGCTATGCATAATTTTGATTCTTTGTTATCTTTATTTTTCCCAAATTCTACACAATAAAGTATTATTCTTATAATCAGAAAAAAGAAGTTCTAAAAAAAGGTTTCGTTTATATTCTAGTAAACAAAAGTATGGAAATTTGTAATGGTATAAATGCCATTCTACACATTAATTTCTCATTTAAATTAAAAGCTAATAGCATAAAATCTTACTGCCAGAATGAATATTGATGACAGTGTTACTTAATTGACAATATTTAAAAGAACAATACTTAAATCAACATAAATACTACTTCTTAAAACTCTTTTAAGCTGTTTTAAATTAGCATAACAAAACTCTATTTAATTAAAATCTAAAACACAAATTTCTTCACTCTTCATCAGTGAAGTCTGGACTTGCATCTACCTGCCTCCATATTCAGAGGAACCGTAACAAGGACACATACTATTCTAAGCCCACATGAAAACTCTTGTAGAATTAATCCCCCAAAGCCTTAAGGAATGTGTCCACTCTGCGTGTTGCTCAGTGGACACGCTTCTATAATTTCCTGGGCATAAATTTCTTACCAGCAAGAATTCAGATGGACCCTTATTTAGTATGAAAAAGTTCGAGACAAATTTCCCCAGATGGATACTTAAAAGATATTTATTATTGACACTGCACACTTCATTAAGGTTACTTTGGTGCCCTGATATATTCCTTCAAAATACAACCTGGTGTGGCGATGAGGGATTTCAAGAAACATTTGCCTAAAGTAGGTTTCTAAGCAAGATGGAGACCAGCAGCTCTTATCTAAACCTGTTATGTTTTCTATAAGTTCTTCCTTCATCCCCTTACCCTAGCATCTGTCACGGAGGCAAAACATATAGAAAGAGTACATTAGCACGGCTTAATATCAAAGCCTTTATGTCTGTTATACATCATTTTGGATTGTCATCATAAGTTGTTCAATCAAAAGATTTAGTCAAAGCTAACATTCTTTACTGATGTCTTTTTTTCCCAAGAGTGTTGGAAATTCGATTGTTCAAAGTGCAAATATGATTCAGCAAACCATTTATCAGAAATCCTAAAGAGGTAAAATAAAAAAGTGGGTTGAGGAACCTGAATTAAATGGGTTTTACCAGTCACAGATTTTGAAAATACTTTCCTGTGAGTGACTGGAATAGAGCAGAACAAAGTCAATTACTGACTGTAATTAAGAAGTGGATGCATTTAAACTGTAGAGAGCAGTAGCAGACTTCTCCAGGCTGCCTGGTAACTCGAAAGATTAGTGGGAAGACAGAGGAAAGGATGTGAACTGTATCTCTCTGATAGTATGTTTTGAATGAATTGCATTCATAGAGCTCTGATCTAGCTTCTCAAAATGAATTCGTAAATCACTGATTATGTATGATTAATGCAGTAATATATTTGGACAAAGGAACTTTTAAAATACATTTAGCTTTTGGTTGTGTTAGAAATATAAGATCCCCTTTGCATTGCATAGCATGCACCAAAAATGCAAATGCACTGCTAAAGTACTTATATTTTATCAGCGTTTGAATTTACTAGACTGTAAGCTGAACTATGTTGGCTCTTTCATAAACCCTCATAATATAGTAAATCTAATTATGTTTGTTTCTCGTACTTTTTAAATGTTGTTTCTTTTTATAATTTTAATAATGGTTTATTTATACTGGCAGAAAAACATTATATTGTACATTGTGCTTTGGCTAATTCATTTGTCTTTGTGTATGTTAACAAATTATGATGTTAGAAATACATTCATAATCAAAATATTTAACTACAGGATGAAGGTAGAGGTCTAGGACATTACTAGTTTTCTTGTGTTAGAAATGACCTTATATTTTTATATTACTATTTCTTAGGCAACACTCTATAAAGTAAATATTTGGAACTTTATATGAGTAGAGAACATTGCAATGGTGTTCAGATAATTAGGCAAACATCACCTGAGCTGTCTTTTACTGGATACATAAAACAGGAGGCTGTTTTGAGCCATCCTTAATCTTATATGCAGTTTCATTTTAAAAGGAGAGAGAAAGAATGATTGGCCTCAGTAATCTGTCAAATTCTAGTGTAGGCGGTTAAATCCTGTTATTTTTCAATCTTTCACTTCTTATAATTGTATACACTTTAGACAGTTCTTCTCACAGTTATAGAGACAACATTTGATATTGGAACCCATCTCAATCAAGAATGGTTACTTTGCAGTACTGATTAATATTGAATCTCTACAGAGGTTTTCTAAAAACAAATGAAAAATGAATATATATGCACATATGTAACAGATTTCTTTCAAAACCCCAAAATCATTGTCATTAAATGTTGCCATGAGAATCCTCGAAACCTTCAGAATGAGCCATTTGGGGTAATAATTGTCACTTTAATGATAGAATTATAGAGATGGCCTAAAGCGTGATTTGTGATTTTCTGAACCTGTGCCACATTTCAGCGTTCACCTCCTGTTTAGAGCAAGGAAGGCTGAGAAGAGGTGACTGGCTCCTGATTGAGTATTTTGAAATGTCAGTCCTCTAAACCCCTGAACTCCGTGCGACAGTAGTTGGGAAATGTTCATCTTCCTGTTGCCAGGAAAAGTCAATAATACAAAGGGAAAATCTTCACAGTTCAGATTGATGGCCAAATACAAAAGCATGTCCACACCCACTCTAATCAATTTTTTCTCTAAGTAGCCCGTTATGTGTGAAACTAAGAGTATTGCTCTGTTTCTATAGGGTCATATCCTTTTCTCACAAGTCTGGGGAGAAAAAGATTCACTGTAATGAAAAATGGACAGTTACATGCTAAACATTGCCAACTACTTAGCAGTGCTGAGAGTCGGGAACCTGAATGTTCATTTGATAAATACTCTCCCAGAGAGGTTCAAATATGTAAATGAACTTTTATTTAAATATACTCCTTTTGTGGGGAAATTTTTTTTAATTACTTTCCCATAGATCTCTGATAAGAAAGTAGAAATAGTCAAATGTTACTCATCTCAATGACCTTTTGGAAGTCTGCAATTAGTGTTTTTGGTAAATAATCTGTTTTAGAGCTCTCCATAAAAGGAAATCAAATATAGAGACACTATTAGATTTGAAAAAGACAGACAGGAAAGAGGCAAACGTGCAGAATGAATTCTGACACACCCGGGTGCATTTTTCTGCGGGTTCTGACTTAAGTGTGTACTGTCTGCAGTTCTCTGAACTTCCTGGCTTATTTCTCCTTAAGTTGGAGTAATTCAGCTCTAGCCCTACTCTGACTTAATCGTTCTATTATTAAAACAATAATGTATTTGTTATGACATGAAAAACAGTTTACAGAGAGCAGTTCAAAATGCTCCCAGTTCCCAGAAAGACAATTACTGGAATACAAGAAAATATTTCAGTTTATTAAACTGTGTTTTTTAAAAAAGGATTTTTACATGTAAGAGATCTATCTTACATAGTTTCTTTACCTGTCTATTTCTTTTTCTTTTTTTTTTTTTAGATCACAACAGTATCAGGAAATGAGTTCCTTCTACAGTCAGATATTGACTTCATCATATTGGATTGGTTCCACGCTATCAAAAATGCAATTGACAGATTGGTATGTATTTGTTTTGGCTGTTACCTTTATTAATTAAAACGTAGTCATTTGAATCTTATTGCTCAGGCACATGACACACACACACACACACACACTCATTTAAATAGATTCTATGGACTGAGAGATACTAAGTTCTTTTGTTTAAATAGAATCTACTAAAAACCTTTTCAGCAGACAGGATTTAATTTCTCTCTTTCAAAAATATAGTGCATTCTTTCTTTTTTTCTGAAATAACATGGACATTCATTTACTAGAGGCTGTAAAAAGCATACAAGCACTTAATAACTACTGATTTTTTTCACTTTCAGTTTATGCAGTCCATACTACATATTCCTGAAAATAAATAACATATTTAAGACTCACTGTTATAATACCAATAAATAATAACCCTTTGTACTGATTTTTATTACTCTTCCAACTAAGCTAGATTGTTCTTCTTATGAAAATTACATATCTAGAACTTCATGAAATTATCCTAAAACAAACATTCAGAGTATGTTTTCTAAGAATGAACTTATTTGAAACCACTCATTCCGTGCTGAGTCTCTAGAACAAACATTTAATTTTATGACACTAATATTTGCAAAATTTTGAGAAAGAAATATTCTTAATATGGAATACAACACGATAGTAAAAGATTTTCTGTGTGATTTTCTTGATACTTAATTGCAAGCTTTCGTTATATCATTTTGGGATTAACACTTTAAAAAGTAAAATAACAAATTTATTTTTTCCCATTATTAGTATATTCCCCTTAAAGGGGTGTGTGTGTGAATGTGTGTGAGTGCACATACATACATACACACAGTGTGTTGCCATTGAGGATGGACTCTGGGACCAGACTGCTGGAGTTTGAATTCTAGTTCTATCATTTGTTACCTGGGTGGCCTTAGGCAAATTACTTGCCTATTTTGGCCTCATTTTCTTAATGAGGAAAATAAGGATAACAATACTACCCACTCTATAGAATTGTTGTAATGATTAATTGAACTAATGCATGAATAGTGCTTAGCATTTAGTAAGTGCCATCATATACATATATAAACTATAATTAGAGTATTGAGCTTAGCATAGAGGACCCATCCTCAAATAATTACCTTACTTCAAATTTCCCTGTAAACAGCAAAATAGAACACAAAACTATATGGTGAATCCTTTCTTTCTAGTAAAATTATTCAGTCTAATTATTTGCTGTTTCCAGCCAAAGGATTCAAGTTGTCCATCAAGAAACCTGGAATTATTCAAAATCCAAAGATCCTCTAGCACTGAATTGCTAAGTCACTACGACAGTGATATAAAAGAACAGAAACCAGAGCACAGAAAATCTTTAAGTGAGTATTTTCTTGGACTTGCTCATTTTAAGTTTGTCTAAATGCAGTGCTTATGAAATATAAATGCATTGAAATGAGATTTAAGCCAAACTCGTCATACTCATGGAAGATTCGTAGCCATTTCCTGGCCAGGGATTTGTGCACTGGAGGGCAGTCTGGGCACTTTGCTCACATCATTGTTGGTAATGCCTTTTGAGGAAATAATTGTTCCAAGGTCATGGTCTCTGCTTACAGCAAACCTCTGAATCTCTGAGTAATAGCCATGGTGTTCAGATCAGTGATTGATTTTGAGAGTGGGAAATGTCAAGCATCTCCAACCCTGGTATCCTGACTATTTTATTTGCATACATTAAAGGGTATGAGTGACCACCAGCGTGGTCTAACTTAAGCCAACAGGCTATGCCACTTTCCACACCTTCAGACCACCAGAAACATTTAGAAACGTGCTTTCCAGAGAGGCAGATAGAAAATATGAGATGTGAATTAGATGTTCTCCAAGGTCACACCTAGTTCTAATATTCTAAGAATTGTATTTAGAGTAAAAAGAATGGTCTCACTACTTACATAGTGATCTTGAGTATCTTTCTTAACCATCCCCCAGACTGCTTCTTCCTCAATGAAAAGGGGTTATTAAAATATGCAACACATATCTCACAGAGTTGGTTTGAGTCTCAACCTCCTGAAAGAAAAGGTAGACATCTGGCTGGGTGAGGTAGCTCACGCCTGTAATCCCAGCACTTTGGGAGTCCAAGGTGGGTGGATCACGAGGTCAGCAGCTCGAGACCGTCCTGGTCAACATGGTGAAACCCCATCTCTACTAAAACTACAAAAGTTAGCTGGGCGTGGTGGCACGTGCCTGTAATCCCAGCTACCCAGGAGGTTGAGGCAGGAGAATTGCTTGAACCAGGGAGTCAGAGGTTGCAGTGAGCTGAAATCACACCACAGCATTCCAGCCTGGTTGACAAGAAAGCAAGTCTCTGTCTCAGAAAAGGTAGACATCTTTGGAACCAGAGAAAACCTATTTCCCAAAGTCTTAAAAATTATAGTATTTTGTGGGAGGGCTTCTACCTGGCTGACCCCAATCTTCCAAATCATCATTTTTTTCCTGGTATTTCCCTCTGACCAAATATCAGTATACTGACATCCTAAACTTTTGAATTTAAGGAGAACTCAGTAAGTTGAGAAGAGCTACTAATGGAATATATGTGTACATATGTATATATATGTATATGTGTACATATATATGTATATGTATATATGTGTACATATATGTATATGGGTACATATATGTATATGTGTACATATATGTATATGTGTACATATGTATATGTATGTATATATGTATATGTGTACATATGTATATGTATGTATATATGTATATGTGTACATATGTATATATGTATATGTGTACATATATATGTATATATGTGTACGTATATGTATATGTGTACATATATGTATGTGTGTACATATATGTATGTGTGTGCATATATGTATGTGTGTGCATATATGTATGTGTGTGCATATATGTATGTGTGTACATTTATAGGTATATGTGTACATATATGTATATGTGTACATATATGTATATGTGTACATATATGTATGTGTGTGCATATATGTATGTGTGTGCATATATGTATGTGTGTACATGTATAGGTATATGTGTACATATATGTATAGGTATATGTGTACATATATATGTATAGGTATATGTGTACATATATATGTATAGGTATATGTCTACATATATGTATAGGTATATGTCTACATATACATATGTATACACACATACACACATACGTGTGCTAGATGATTATTTGTATGCGTACATATATGTATGCATTAAGAAAGATATGTATATACACATACATGCATGTAAACACTCATACACATATGATAGGGAAGAGAGAAGCTATTTATATGTGATAACATATTTGCCAAAGTTGAATTACTGAAGTCTACAAATCTAGAAATTGCATGAGAAGTTAAGAGTAGAAGCACCCTTTTGAAATTCTTTATGCAAAATCCCATGCCATAATTTTCAACAACTGCTAGATACATTTACTTAGCCAGTTATGCTAAGTTGGAGTTTAAGATTATCAATGTTAATGTCTAGAAAATGCATGGTGTATTTGTGGAGAGTTAATGCCATTTCAAAAGACTTTTCCATAATGGTACAGTTTAGAGTTATTTCATTTAAAGAATGTTTTCCTTTCATTCCTGATCATTGTCTTCTTTTACTTCTTATGGTTTGAGATGTAAGGTAAGATTTCAGAATTCGGATTCAGTTGGGAGTATATATTTAGTGTTAATCATATAGACATTTTGTAGTACATATAAAAGAATATGTGATGCAATGACTAGTAGGTCTGGAATCTTAGATATAACTGCTGGTTCGGAGGAGAACTTAAGATGTTTCTAAAACCTGAGCTATGGAGAAAATAAAGGTTTGCAAAAATATATTTGAGAAACATTGAGAATAATGAATTCTCTATTGAGTAACAGTCACTTTAAAAGTATTAAGATGCTGCTGAAAAAAAAATCTTACAGATAGAACACTCACTACTTCTCTTTAGAATCTATTTTTAATTGGAAAAGACAATTATTTTTCTACTTTGAGCTTAAACTCAATCCTGCTTAAAAACAAGGGAGGCCAGGGGTAGTGGCTCATGCCTGTAATCCAAGCACTTTGGGAGGCTGAGGTGGGTGGATCGCCTGAGGTCAGGAGTTCAAGACCAGCCTGGCCAACATGGTGAAACCCTGTCTCTACTAAAAATACAAAAATTAGCCAGGCGTGGTGGCGGGCACCTGTAATCCCAGCTACTCGGGAGGCTGAGGCACAAGAATTGCTTCAACCCGGGAGGCGGAGGTTGCAGTGAGCTAAGATTGCACCACTGCACTCCAGCCTGAGTGACAGAGCAAGACTCTGTCTCAAAAAAAAAAAAAAAAAAAGAAAACTGAGGCATGAAGAACTAAGGTAATTTGTACAAAGACAAGTTATGGAGACCTATTTCAAACCCAAGCAGTCTTATTTTAGAGCCTGTACTTTTAATCATTACCCTATAACAAAGTGAACAAGTAAAAGGTAAACTTAGTTTATATCAAACTTAGATTTGGATAGAAATATTATGTTAAAAATAAGATTCATAGAAATCAGTAAACTTGAATCAGGACCCAAAAACTTATTGGCAAAAATAATTAAAACTGGGTGTTTTCTTTCAATTTTGATTTCACTATTAAAATAATAATTTAATCTTTAACACTAGCTCTAATTTTAGAAAATGATTCTTTTCTGTATCTTGGTGAGTATGTATAGTTGTCAGCCTTTTTTTTAGGGCCAGTATGTTTTTTGCAATGTAGGACACAGTTAATGTCCATCTATTACTTTGAATTAAGTTCATTCAATATGTATGTATTCACTTTCATTTGAAAGGCATAATGATTGACCCACCCACACAATATCAAATTAGACCATGCATTTGAAATAGTGATTGACATATTTTATATTTGATGCTTTGTAAAATATATTTTTTCAAGTAGGAAATACCCTGTGTGAAACCCCTCTGATCTCAGTCCTAGATTTGAACACCCAAACTTAGGTTTCTTAAAACTTGCATTCGCTTTTATGTCACCCTTTGGAGATTAAATAATTATATAGAATCAGAGACTCAACAGTATCCTCTTCCTTATTAGTAGTCTAAGCACAAACTTTGTTGTCAGTTTTCTGCCTTTGGCTTCCTGTGCCCTTGATGTTCCCATAAGTTTTGCCGCCAAGATTGTAGACAGATAAAGCCAGAATTACTTTTTTAAAAGGCGTGTGAACATCATTAGCAGCTAACAGGTGGTCATTTCATTGTCCAGTTTGTCTATATAACATGGGAAAAATATGTTCTCTCAATGAGTGAATTCAGAAAGTTATGTTTACATATACTTTTCCTTTTAAAAGATAGGATTCTAACCTGCCAACACTATTAAGAACTAATCAGATATTTTAAGATATCAGTTGAGTCTAACAGACAAGAAGCCAGAAAATTTAATGCAAGGGCCAAATCACTGTGGGAAACTCAGGACACCAGCCTGGGATGAGAGTAGGAGAGCAGCTCTCCAGGGAGGGCTGTTATGGAAAGTGGAGAGTCAATCAAAGAAGATGTGAACATATTTCTCTGAGGAAAGAGAATTGTCTTCCGCTGACAGCAAAGAGGGGGAAGGCCCAAATATAATAAATCTTGCATCAGATAACCTTGGCGAGGTTTCTTAACTTTTCTGAGCTTTACTTTCCACATCTATAAAAATGGGTCTAATACTGTCCTTAAAGGATCGTGTGGGAATTTGAAATTAGATATGTAAATAGTTAGCTCACAGCAGGCACTCAGCAAGTAGGCGCTTTTATTATTATCCTCCATGTCCCCAAGCAGATAGCACTGAGACAGGGCTTGAGCCTGGTGGTGGTTGATGAAAGACTGGAACAGGGCATATAAGCTTGCCATCCTGCTCCCTGAGTGTATGAAAGGTAGAAAGAGGGTGCCAGAATTGGATATGCGAGTCATAGCTGCAAAAAATCTAAGTATGAGCAGCTGGTCTTTCCCCTGGCAACTCCCACGTGAAAGGAGCAGGTAGGGCGTTCTTGGGAGCAACACACCAGGAAACAGTAGAAAGGAGCCAAGAAACACTCTTGATTCTCCTAAACCCAGAAGAGCATGCCATTCAGAAGTTCAAGTTGATGGGAAGGATTCAGCATTAGCCATCTCGCTACTCCTTTACACAAAGCTCTAGTTTATTCATTCATACACACATTAATTCTTTTTCATGAAGAAATACAGCTAAGGGTATACAACTAAAATTCTTGATTTCACTCATCCGTGCTTTCAACTTTTAAAAAATAACTTTTGTATGTAGGTTATGCTTTAGTAGTAATATATCTCATACCTATCAATTGCTAAACTGTAAAATCCATGAGCGTGGAGACCTTGGATAACTTGAATATAAAACTGACACTTTAGTATTATAAATAAGCACCCTGAAATGAACATGAGTTACAAGACTAAAGTCAAAATGGGTTTTCCTTTAGCTGTCTCTTGATTAAGTTATCATAAAAAACAAATGTGTTCTGGGTGAAATCCTAAATGCATTTGGATGTGGATTTCCCAAATCTACATTCTCTTAATGGCGTGTGCAATAAGGGTGTATGTAATATGTTTCTAATAATTAGGGTATATGTATTTAAATGCACGTTTCCCAATTCCATATCCCCTTAATGATGTGTGCAATAAGACAACAGAAAGAAATAAAAAACTTGAATTGAGAGAGTTACACAATAAAAATTAAAATGCTACAGACTTTTACCTTGTCTTTGTTTAAAAAATTTGCCTGCAAAGTATCATGACCATGCCAAGTGATGCAAACAAGTTTGATAGAGAAAACAGTAATTTTTTATACTAATATAAATAATTATAATACTGGTCTTCTACAACTATAAGTAGGCTATGTTCTCAAAGTCCAGTTGTAAATTGGTTGCTTAGACCTGGTACATTTTCACAAGGAAACCATGTACCAAGCCACAAAAGCACACTTGGACCTTCTGCAGTCACTTAGAATGTTGTTTCTAGGGAACAACTCATTCTGAATTTGCTGCACCTCTGGTCCTGAGAGCTAAGACTTCCCAGTGGCATTGTTTTCGATCTAGTTTCTGGTCTAGATCCCCACTTCTGTACTGGCTTCACCAAAGCAATTAGGAGACTCAGAATGGCTTTTGCTAGGATTCTGGTGAGCGCTGAAAGTCCCCAGTAGTGGCAGGGAGGGAATTTAAAGCCTCCAAGCCAGAAGAAATCATAGAAAAAGGAGAGAATTGAGGACTGGCTAGGCAGTTTTTGTAGCATTAATGGGAAGTGAGTCCTTAGCAAGACAGATGTTCTTTGTAAAAAGTATGTGTAATGACAGATTAAGTCTGGAATTGTCCCAAATATAAACATTTGATGAATCTAGGTGGTGCATAGGCAAGTGATCATGATCCTATTGTTTCATTTTTTTTGTATGTTTGAAAAGTTCTCCAATTAAAAACTGAAGTAAACACACATACCCACACAAAATTAGGTATGTCCGTGTGCCTAATTCAGTAAAAGAATATACATATTTTCTAATTATGACTTGAACCTTTCAAAGAAAGATAAAATTTTCTGAATATAAGTTACATTAAGACCTCTTTACAGGAAACATTGATAACTGATTGTTTTCCTATTTTTCCTCCAAAACCAATATATTTTTTTCCTGTGACCATTGAGACCTTTCTGGGAACTATGTAATTAAGAAAACTTGTAAGATATTTATTATTATCCAAAATTAAAAAGTCACATGAGTTTCTTGGATAAATATGTAATTATCAATTGTTAAAACACATACTGTGAAGCCCGTTCTGGAGGCTCATATAAATACGTATTTTAAAGTTTTTTCTTATTAAGAATTTTGTATAAAACAGTCTAATCCTGCCAATGTATGAAAATAATAAGATGAACAAGCCATCTGCCAAGAAAATGAAAACAATATTAAAATTGCACGGATAAACCATATCTAGTTCCGAAGAAATGGAAGAGCTCTTTCCTGGAAACAACAAAAAAGTCACAATATTTGTGTAGAATATCATGGGTTATTATATTATCAAGAGGACAAAGTTTTCTGATTTGGGTGAGAGGGTCACTCACTTTTTAATTTTATTTAATTTTTTTCAAAATAACTAGTGCCACTGTGTTACCAGTTTTATTCAGAACCCTCTTGAGAAAAATAAACTATTGAGCTAAAGTGTGAAAACACATCACTTCATATTACTATACTTATAAGACAGACAATATCTAAAGAATAGTTGAGTGTCACTTATCTTTTCAGTTTTTCACAGGTTAAGAGAGTTACTTATTTCAAAATATTTCAGTTGGTAAAGAAAAAAATTGAAAAATTATAAATGAAATTTATGTTGTTAAAGCTGCAAGATGTAAACATCATGAAAGGAAAGGAGTAAAAATTAGACACACTTGATAGTCAAGCATCCACATTAATTTATCAGAATAGTATTATGCATGAAGGTCCCAGGCTTCACCATGGCCCTGTGTGACTCTAACCGTTGTTTTGACATATGTTCCCAAGCAGCAGTACCTACTTTTTCTGGGACCCATAGATTGCACTTTATTCAAAACATTCAATTTTCAATGAATCATTTGATAAGAGGACTTCGTTATGAGCTGAGCAAAGAATGTCCTGATTAATCTCTTCTTTCCCATCTAAGGGGCTGATCTCGCCCTCTGACCTGTGGACGTCCATTGTCATGTATCTCGTAGCATCAGCTACTCTGAAAGTCCATCTAACCCTCTCAGTGCTCAAGCACTAGATCACCCTATCTTCCTTCTGACCCTAGCAATAACACCATGACCATATTTCCCCTTAGATGAACTGCATTTAATCAATTTCTGATTTCATTAGGTCAAATGGCATCTTGCTTTCAATAATAGGGCAAATCCAGAGGGCTCTTTGCTCTAACTCTCAAGCAATATTTTCTTGGCATTAATACACTACTGTGATTGTAAACAAAAGAAAAAAAAAGGTCTTTGGTATCCTCACAAAGTGTCCTTTTGTTTATTCCATGACTTTAAAATGGGTGTATATTAATGTTTTCTTATAAAGTTAGGCATATAATCATCATTCATTGTTGTCACAGCAGATTTAAAGAATTTTTGCTAAAGATGACATTTAAGCATTTAAGGCGTTTGTACAGTGAATCCCTGTGCAGAGCAAAACATTATTTTGAATGCAAATGATCACCTCTTTCTGTATACAGGATTTATTTGGTCAATTCCTTTTTGTTTCTGAAGTATGGTAACTTATGCTACTTTCCTTCAAAATTCTAAAAAAGTAATTTGCTTTTTGATGGATTTATTTGGATGTCCCAAATAGGCCTAATAACATGCTTGGGGGAAAAAAAAACCCAAAAAACAAATAAAAAAACTCCATTGTTAACACATAGAATCTTTGAGATTTTCTTGTAAAATAAGTTTCTTATTACTCATAGTATAGCCCTCACTAATGTAAGCAAAATCAGGTATTGCTTTCACCCAAAAGTATTAGAGGGACCCAAAAATACCAGATGTTTTCGTCACACTTTAATAAAGTGAGATCTATAACATTAGGATTCTTACTTTCTTCAAGAAATGGCTCACGGATGACTTGGGAAACCTAAAGCAATCTGCCAGTTCATCTTTCTTTGGTTATTTAAGTAGTACCCGAAATCAGTTATTCCTGCTACCCAATTTGCCTAATGTAAATAAATATACCCTATTTGTATACAAAATTAATTGGCCTAAAAAGGTAGAGAACAAGATAGGAAATGCCATAACCAGGTAGAAAATATAGAACTGGGATTTTGCCATCAGATAAGGTCTTCTCCAAAATTGAAGTCAAAGATTAAGAACAATTACTTTTTTTTGAGAAGGAGTTTCACTCTGTCACACAGGCTGGAGTGCAATGGCGTGGTCTTGGCCCACTACAACCTCAGCCTCCCAAGTTCAAGCGATTCTCCTGCCTCAGCCTCCCGAGTAGCTAGGACTACAGGCGCGTGCCACACCACGCCTGGCTAATTTTTGTATTTTTTAGTAGAGACAGGATTTCACTATGTCGGCCAGGCTGGTACCAACCTCCTGACCTCATGATCCACCCGCCTCGGCCTTCCAAAGTGCTGGGATTACAGGCGTGAGCCACTGAGCCTGGCCAGATTAAGAACAATTTCTAATGACTGCATTGGAATTATTGCTCTTGGAATTAGAGTCTAAGTTTCTGTATAGAAAGCTCATTATGATCTGTGCCCCTTCTCCAGTTTTTTTTTCATCACTCCATGACCCATAATTTATGTTCCAGGTAAATAGTGCCTATAATACCTGATGCACACTGCTACATGCTGACTTTTACCTTGAAATCAGGGTTATCTCTTTACAAAGCTAACATCCTTTAGGACTCAGCCCAGATCATACTTCCCAATATTCCCATCGTCCATTCTAACACCCCATTTTATTTGAAAGAGTCACTGTGATTCATAGCTATTCTTGAGGCTCTTCTGTGGGCTCTGACTTGGAATTTTCAAGGTTCTACTGGAGGCAATAAAAGAAAAAGAAACTGTAATATGTAATAAATAATTACAGTAATTTTGATTATTTTTAGAAGACAGAATAGTGTCCGCTTATTTGTAAAAATCCAGTTTAACACAAAAGTTATAAAAGCGTTAGCCCTCAGAACCCTGTTCAAAAGATTGTATGAGACTGTGTAAGAAATTTGAGTCTGAGAATCAGAAAATTTGAGTACAGTTCTTAACTCCAAGATATACAGCCATATGACTTTGACAGGTTTAAGTTTCCTGAAATTGAGTTTCCAGATAAATATAATATATATTTTATATAATTATAAAATACTATAAATAGAAATTTTGATTATCTAAAAAGACAATATATGTATCTGATCTAGAGAAAATGTATATAGTGGATCTAAGCTATATCAAATAACTTTTAGATTATATATTATGATATAAAATGATTTCCAGCTGGCTAAATTCTGAGTAAAATAATCATGATTTTTGTTTGTTTGCTATAAATCTACCAATTTAGAAATATAGCAAGAATATACTTTTGCAACTGTTTAAACAGTTGCCAAACTGCAGAATAAACAAATGCACAATTTTTTGTGCGTTTCTTAATAAAGGCTTAATTGCTTAATATCTTCATTATTTTATTGACTCCGGTTAACACATATCCTTTTACCTTTTGTTTTCTGAAGGGATCCTCAGTGTCATGGGGAATAAATGCTCAGTTCTGCCGTTCCTGAGTGTGAGCCTGATATGATGGCAATCTCTAGAGATTAAAGTTTGTCAAGTGTCTGTTGCCATTTCCATTCTTATAGAAAATAGTAAAATAATACAAGAGTAGAATTTTGACAGAGAGTTATGTAAATTCACTTAAAAGCAAAGAAAGATTTTATTTAAATTTAATGTTTTGAATAATACATATTAGAATCAAGCCAGTGTCATGAAGCATCTGGTGATAAAAAGATGGCTTTTGTTGACTAAAGTATACATATTATACAAATCACATGGATATTGAGCCACTTATAAGGAGTAAACTGAAAACCACTGAAAGTCTGCTCTCACCAAACTATAGTGTATTGATCAGCTGGCAAGGGATGCCCACCATGTTCATTGTATCAAAAGGATTGTGATATTGTGATATCTGAGTTTTGGGGAGTAATCCTAGCTGACCAAGCTTCAGTCATTAGCTTAAACCAGGACCACTCTATTCCATTAGAGTGTAAGCGCCTGGAGGTATAAGCCAAGACCTTCTGCTAATTACCCCTCCCTATCCCCATCACTCAGAACAGAGTCTGAAACCTAGGGGTGTTCGGAATTATTAGCTTGGCTCAAAAGTAATTGCAGTTTTGCCATTTTTTAAACCTCGTTTACTTTTGCACCAACTAATAAATGTCTGAGTGGGTGAGGAAACAAGTGACCGAGAGCATGAGAGGGGAACCTTGAAGAAACCCTTACAAATTTTATGCATGAGGAATGAAGGGAAAGGCTTCACTGTGAGGCGCTGAACTGTGAGGCACTGTCCTGTTGATGGATGTTTCGGTTTGGGTTCCTGCAGAAGCAGTCCCTGAGACAAAGATTTGAGTGCAGGTAATATATTTGGAAGTGATCCCTGGACACACATAGGTAGGAGCTGGCAGAAGAGAGCCAGGGAAGAGAACATACCTATGAAGGAGAATAAAAGGTTTATGGAGTTTAATGCTGCTGTGGAACTCTAGCAGTTTTTCAGATGGAGAAACAAGGAATAACAGAGAAGAGCATGGATAGACTTTCGTACAGGAAGGAAAGAACAGTAGAGCATAAAATATTTGAAGAGCACAGTAGATTGGTGAGGCTGGAATGTGCAAAACATTGGGGCAACAACTGGAGATCAGGTTGGAAGTGAAGAGTGAACCACTGGCAAAGGGTCTCGCACGGAATGCTAAAAAATTAGGACTTTCCACTATAAATAATGGGAGCCTAGTGAAAGACTTCGAAGCAGGCAAGAGACATGAACAGATTTGATTTTTAGAGTAATAATTTTGGGGAGAATGTGGAGAATGGCAGAGATAGGTAGCACAGAGTGAGAGATCAGAGGTAAGGAGATGAATTCAGAGACTATTAGAGTAGACTAAGTACCATATGCTGCAGGCCCAAACTAGGCAGTAGGAATAGGTGAAGAAGAAAGATTCCAGAGATTTCTGACGTGATATTGATAGGTTTTCCTGACATATATTGTAAGTCTTGGCAGCTCCCAAATACCCATTGCCTCTGTGGTTTGGAAAACAACCATCAGGATGCCAAGGAGCTAAGCAGAATCTCATTCTTTCAAGAGCCTACTAGATTCTTGTTACTCTACACATAATCCATGGACCAACAATGACAATATCACCTAGGAGCTTGTTAGGAAATATGGCCTCTCCAGCCCAACCCCAAACCTACTGAACTGAATCTGCATTTTAACAGGTGATTCCTATGCACATTAAAGTTTGAAAAAAACATTACCATATGACATAAATAACTTCTTTAAAGAGGTTTTTCAAAGTCCAGAGCCAGAGGGTGGCCTTTGGGACTTTGACAAAAGACCTACTCATATAAAAGAGCTATCTTGTTGGCCTTTGTGTAAAATAACCCTGCATATGGTTATTATATTGGCCATGCTATGACAATGCATGATTTTGAATGGTGGCTATTTAATCTCATCAATCCCTTTCAACCCATGATTACGGACTAAAGGAGAAAGAACCAAGACTTACGCTGCCTTATAACTTTTGCCTGTGCCACACCTAAGTCAGAAACTCTGAACTCCCGTATCAAAAAGTCAACAGTCCCAGCCAAAGAACAGCAACAATATCAAAAAATGATTCTGAGCCTAAACTACCCTCACCAAAACAGACAGACAAGAAACCAAACCTCCAAGCAATTCCCTGGAAATTATCCATTAATTTCCTGGAGAGCTCAATGTGCAAAATCCATTTGAAATTCTACTTATCCCTTATCTTCCATTTGACTCTTCTTTTGGGAACATATAATCTCACATGTAGCCTCTTTTTGTTATTTCCCTTCTCCAAAGGCAAGAATAATAGTATTTGATTGCTTAAATTTCTTTATTTTTATGTTGTTCTTGAGTACTTGAATTCATTTCCCATTGGCCTTTCAGGTTAGATGTTAAAATTCTGGATGAGCAGCAACGTAGCTGTTTTACTCATAGACTAAGTTTATTTGCTGCACCTGCCAAAACAATCAAGGCCCACCAGGCTGCACTTCAGTCAAGCTGTTTTGAAAAATTACAAAGAAAACAAAAGTAGGTCCACAATTTAGTTATCAAAAAATAGAGGAAAGATTCAAAATAAAGTCTGATTAATCCTCTTAGTAGGGTGATACTTCACTTACTGGGAAGAACTGATAATGATTATTTGTGAAATAAAACCTCATTTTTTTTCATGTCTACCTTTTTTTAATTATAGGAAATGGAAACCAAAATGGGCAAATGATCATTCTTTTCTCAGTAAGAATCTTTCTCACAAATTTGCCCCTAAAATGTCCAGTCTTTTAAAAATGTGTTGGACAGTAATGAGACAGATCTGCAAGAGTTGCCTTAAAATTTTAGTAGTGCCTAGATTCACTTCACTTATTTAGCTTTCTTACTTTAAGACAGCTTACATAAGAATAATTAATCTTTTTTTTTCCTAGTAGGTACCTGGGTTTGTTACTGAGGTTTCATGCCTTTTTTTTTTTTAAATCGGGCATAACCATAACTGATTTCCACAGAAGGGTTTGGCTGAAGACCCATAGAATTTTTGCTTAACTCATTTTTATTGAACAAAATCCAGAATTTTAGTCAAGAAGCATTAGATATTAATCATATATGAGTGGGGCCATTAAAATTTCCTTTACCTTCCAGAACTGCAGGTCATTATGGAATCATAAGAAGCAGTGAGCTCACTTAATCTTTACAATTACATAAAAGTGATTATTTTCTTAAGTCTTACAAGAAGCTCTTAACTATTACTTGAAGAGCACGTTGAAATATTAGAACATCTGTGTTGTGTTATTATAGATGTGACTTGTGAATTAAAAAATTCTCTGACTCAAAACTCTTAGAAGTTACCCTTTCCAGCTTGAATAGTTTTAATTGTTCAACACAGTTTGGGAGTATATATTTTTTACCTGGCAAGTAGAGACCTTGTTGCTGAAATATAAATTCCAGTATCATTTCTTAATTATTATACTCTCAACTTTATAGAAAAATCAGAGGAACTTCACAGGTTCTAAAGATTAGGAAAAAAGAAGAAGAAAATTAGAGGAGAAATGCAATTTTTTTTACTGCAGTTAAGAATAACAGTTGGTGACAATTTAAGGTGAGTCAGTTTAGGGAAAAACTGAGACAAATTCATCCTCTAAATTATTGTTGCCTGTCTCCATCCTTTTCTTGTAACCACTTTTCATCTTTGACTTTGAAACCCAACAGTTTAAACTTGGTTCTTATTTCAGTGGGCTAATCCCCTTTCATAAATCTTGCTCAAGAGCTGAAATAATTTGCACATCATTTAAAGAGTATTTGCTTTGAAATATTCACCTCAAGCCCTTTTGTATATCCTCTCTCTCTAAAGATTTGTAGTATTTGTTTTGTTCTCTGAGGTATAAAAGACCTGGATAAACTTTATTCCTGTTGTTTCAAGATTAGTTAACGAAAATGCATATTAATTCAGCAGGGACGGAAACAAACCTCAGTAAAGATGATCGTACATTCGCCTCTCGGGGATAGCAAAGTACAAAATGTCAGTCTTCAAATCTCCTTGGACTTGCTCAAAAGAGCATTCGGGGATTTAAATTTCCAGAATATGTCTACAAATGTATTTTCTTTGTTGTGGAGAACAGAAGCTATACTGATTATTTTTCCCCAGAAAATTGATTCTAATTTGTGTTTGAACAAAAATTAAGCTATCTAGAAAGTAGCACTTCAAGAAGACAGAGGAAAACTGCCACTGAAAAGGTAAATTTAACATTAAAAATTATATTCCTGAAAAGCCACTAAATTTTTAATTTATTTGTCATCAGATCCCAAATCCCAAGATAGTTTCACAGAATATCCGTATTTTTTTCTATGAAAAAATTAGAATTGAAAGGACCTCAGAAAATCAAAAGTAGACATATTTAGATAGAGTTAAATGTTCTTTTGCATCTATAAGCTCAAATTTTAAAGTTTGCTGGTCAGCTCAGAAAAAAATGCCAATTTCTCTAGATAATATATTTGTTTCATATGTTAAGATGTACCCTGTGTTTTTCTTAAACTGAAAATGACCATAAACTTTTGGCACTTAAGTGCTTATCCGGAAATGACTAAGTGGATTCAGGAGTAATAAATCACTCATATGGATCCAGCCACCCACAGTCTTGTTCCACTTCTCTTCTTTACAAGTGTAGTAATAGACATTTCCACAGTCCTCAGGGTGCCAAACTTTGCACCATTAGGAAAATCTGCAAGTAGCTTGATTTATCTTCCTCACTCAGTTAGCTAAGACCCAACTAACTAAAAATCAGCAGGAATGAACTTGACTTGTTAAACTTTTTTAATAGGGAGATGCAGCAATTACAACTTTCCTCCTTTGCCACTTCAATTTACATTGGATGTGAAGCCCCTGGTGAAAAATATTCAGATGAGATCTCAAATTATAGGTGCATGGCTGGATGATGCTGACTCTAGGTTTTCATTATACACAGAGGATCGTCTGCTGTTTGCAATTAATCCAGACACCATCCTCTTGGTACTTTGGGAGGAATGCGGAAGAAATAGCCATTTTATAAGTTGTAAACTCCTAAATTACCCTAAATTAGAGACACTATTAATCGAACACTTAGATATAGATAGGATCTGCTTATTGTGTAGGCCCATCTTCCCCTGATGGAGAAATCAATTAAATATTTAGGATGTGGAATACCTTCCAGGTTGGATAATGCGTTTCATTTAAATTATGGCCCTCCAATCCGAAACATTAAAGGGGATCTTAACGGATGGAAGCACATTACTGTCTCTTGGATTGGGCGCATTAACACTTTAAAAATGAATGTGCTTCCCAGGATTTCCTATTTGTTCCACCAGCTGCCTGTCGATGTGCCAGATAAACAGTTTAAGGATAAGTATGTTAAAGATGCGTGTGTAACTTTCTGTGTGATGAGGTGCACCCTTGTAGCAAGAGTCCTCAACTGTGGCCCTTTAGGATTTCTTTTTTTTGTTTGTTTTTGTCTCAGTGCTGTAGCAATCTAAAATGATAGGCTCATCTGATCATGGGAGGGTTAGGAGGGAAAGCCAACAAAAGATGCAATTAGACTTCTCACAAAGGTTCTGTCTGTGTTTAATCTTTTATCATTTCTTCCTATAATTTATCCTAATAAGTAGTGATTATTACTAGAAAATATTGGGATGATACAGTAGAATTCAAAATAAGCATAAGCTTTCCCATTCTAAACATATTTGGCATAAAGGAAATTATTTAATTTTTACCCAAGGACAATTACTATGTCAAATTTGTGAACAGTATTGTAAGAACAGAGTTGTTATGTCTCCCATATCACGGAAGCATGGTATAGATATGGTAAATACTTTAGAGGGCTTACTAGGCTGTAGGCAGCACTCTAAGCACTTTAATGTACTCTCATTGAATCCTGTCAACCCTGTGCAGCTCAGTGACGTTATTATCATCCCCATTTTATCTATTAAGTGACTGAGGACTGAAAGGTTAATCAATTTACACAAAGTTACATAATTAAGAAGTAGCTGAGTTAGAATCTGAAACCAAGCAGTCTAACTTCACAGCCTGGAACCACAAACCACTGTGTAGCTTCCGGCTTCTGGAGTGAGGTTGATGGTTTCTGCAATTTACTAGCTCTACAGACTTTGAGCCAGTCACTTAACCTCACTAAGCTACTGTTTTATAATCTTAAAAATGTCAGTAATAATAGTACCTACCTCACAGAGTTGCTTGGAAGCATAAATTAGATTAAGTAATGTGACGTTTATAGCATTGTTTGGAAGAATGTAAGTACTCAATAAATGTTAATCATAACGTTAGTACAAGTATTTTCTTTTCCTTCCATAGTATTTTGAAAAGTTCTCCTAATTTGGTTAAGAAAGGTTATCTTAAAGATAAATGATTGAAATTCCTAGAGATTAATGTATTTTCCAAAATGTCTTTGGACTTATAGGGGAAAAAATAGTATATTGAGTGCCTTACAGAAGGCTATAAACTTCCGGAACCATGAGTCTGTTTTCATTCATTTTCCATTTATAAAAGTCTTGATTCACTATTAATATAATACATAACATAAGTATATCATATTAGCTTACTGAGTGAAAACAAATTTATCCAATCAGAAAAAAAAAAAAAAAAAAGGACGTTAAAGATAGGGGTTGATTTCTTTGTTTCCAGAGACAAGCTTTTCATACCAAATCTGAAAGAACACATGCCTCAGAAGGGAGCAGAAAACTCAGCTAACTGGTATAATTATGTAACTCAAATGGTCATATTGAGAGGGTTAAACTTTGGCAATAGAATGTGGAAATACAAAGTTCAATGAAGTTGTTGGAATTTAACTGAAAAGAAATTAGTTATCAGCATTTTGATGGGGAGTAAACAAAAGAAACAAATTGGTCCTTTCAAAGTTAGGTGGAAAGAATGTTCCAGAAGCCTTCCTTAGTAATCACTGTCATTGAGAGGCCCTGAGGACTCGTATTTGTAGTAATTGATACCTAGTCCTCATGCTCAAGTAGGAAGACAACTGGTATTTATGGGCTTGTCGAGAAAGGAATTCGTGGGAATTCCTCTTTTCTACTCCATCTTTCACTAGTCTTTATTGAGCCAAGTTTATTGTAAGTTAGGGGTGAATCATACAGATACCTTTGCTTTTTCAATATGTTAAGAAAACTATTGGGATGAAAAGAGAATCTGATATTTTAAACACCAAGCAATGTGTTTTATTTGGCTGGGAATAAAGTCTGATGGGCAATTACTGTATATTTATCTGTTTGCTTGTTTATTTGGAAGTCCTACCAGTGGAGTAAAGCTCCTCAATTATTGAGCTCTGCTCTTCTTCCACTGAACAGATAGAAACGAAAGGCCTTAGACAGAATTATAATAAAGGTGTATGAGGCAACTCAGGCTCAACCAGAAAGAAGAGCCAATCAACTCTGAAAACCAACAAAGATGCAAGTTGCACAGAGCAATACTCCTCCTAATATTTTTGTTATGTTCATAATGTGGGTGGATTAATAATTTTTCTCTGTTGTAATATATTCATAATACAAGCGGATTAACTCAGATTAAAATGCTCTATATCTGATGAATGAAGGAGGACAAAATAGGCTCTAAAAATTGGAATGCTTATTTAGGGAACAAACAAAGATGACGTAAACTCTAAAAAGCTGGAGTACTCAGAGCAAGAACTCAGTTCACACATTCACATCACAGACATTTGTTGGGGAGTTGCTTTGTGCATGCACTGTTTTAAGCAATGGAGTTAAAGAGACTCCAAATGTTATCAATTCCACATTAACAAAGAGAGTTTGTTCCTGGAAGGGGGTCCCAATCCAGACCCCAAGACAGGGTTCTTAGACCTCACGCAAGAAAGAATCTGAGGTGAGTCCATAGAGTAAAGCAAAAGCGAGATTATTAAGGAAGTAAAGGAATAAAAGAATAGCTACTCCATAGACAGAGCAGTTCTGAGAGCTGTGGGTTGGCTATTTTTATGGTTGTTTCTTGATTATATGCTAAACAAGATGTGGCTTATTCATTAGTTTTCGAGGAAAGAGGTGAGCAATTCCCGGAACTGAGGGTTCCTCCCCTTTTTAGACCGTGCTAAAAGACATACTAAAAGACATTTGGCATGCTGATGCATTATAGTTAGTGTCTAAGGAGCAGTAAGGAGGACCAAAGGTCACTTTCATTGCCATCTTGGTTTTGGTGGGATTTGGCTGGTTTCTTTACCACATCCTTTTATCAGCAAGGTCTTTGTGACCTGTACCTTGTACTGACCTCCTATCTCATCCTGTGACTATCTTAAACTCTTGGGAATGCAGCCCCAGAGGTTTTATCCTTATTTTACCCAGCCCCTATTCAAGACGGAGGTGCTCTGGTTCAAACACCTCTGACATTTATGGTCAAATTTTAAGTAGCTATTTCCCATTCTCTAACAAGTTGATTTAATTTAAAGATGAATCTACACATGATGAAATACTGTTAAAATATGCCTGCTTGATTTTATTAACAAAATGAGTATACTATTTTGATCTAATTTACATGTCTAGCTCATATTGAATTTTTTAGAAATTTTGCATTTACCTTAAGGCCAAACTCTCATCTATGGAGTATTAAGTGGCACCATGGACCATATAGTCCGCCAAAGTGTTTAAAAGGAAAAAAGTTTAATAAATCAAAATGCTACAAGCTTGAGTCCTGGTGTCCTTTTTTTTAAATCCCAAATGGTCTGGAGGCTGACATTATTTCCTGACTGGCCCTAGGAGGGAGGATCTGTCACTTGTTAGTAATAGACAGTGTTAAATGACATAGAGACCTGCCATTGGAAGCAAATACTACCCATTATTTAAGTCCAAAGGAGGGCAGCTCACCTGAGTATCCAGCTGCACTGTAATAATGACGAATCTGGGTGCTAGAGCCAGAAGCCTCAGCTTCAGTCCTGGCCCTGCCAGAACCTACATTTGGCTTGTGCAAAATTTCCTCAAAGACCGGCAGTGAGGGCTAAATAACTTAGCCCCTGAAAGTTCTCAGAATAGTGTCTGGAGTATAGTAAGTTTCCATTAAATGTTGGCTATTAACACTGAGACTTCTGTTAGACCAAATATAACAGTCCATACAACTTGCAGAGTATTAAAAACAAAATGGTAAACATATAAATGACAGAGGGCAACTTAATTGGAGGTTGTAGAGAAATATTTAGAATCATTAAAAATGAAATAGTTTTGAATTTTCTATTGTGTTATATACTAAAATTAACATTAGGAAACAATGTGAAGTAAAGATGTAAAGTGAAATGGCTAAACTTATTTTCATAAGGTGAAAGCATTTCCCTTCCAAAAAGAAAAAAATTGTAATCAATCTTTATATATTAGTATCAGTATGAATTAAAAAAATAAAATTTTGTATTCACCATGAGCTGTTCTAAGCATGTAGCATGTATTTTCTCATCTTCAAGACATGTTATATATTAATAATTTTATATTCATTTACAGAGGAGGAAACACAGATATTTAGTTTTGGAGTCTAGATTATAACTTCAGCAGTCTAAATCAGAACACATTCTATTATACCTTTCATAGGCTTTGTATAATTTTCCTTTTTTAACTTGCCTTTAAGTTTTGTTATTATATATAAGTATGTTATTAAATTGTGTACATGTGTTTTGAAAGACAGATTTCTGCGGATATAATGCATGTATGTCTATAGTATATAAAAATAAATTTTAAGGGGCATATTGACAGATGGAAAAAGCATAAATGTCAAAGAAAGTTGATTTAGAAATTAATATAAAATAAAAATTAAACTCTAGCATTTATTTAACAGATGGTGAGTTAAAAAGTAAAAACAAAATCTCAAATTGTAACTTGATTTTTACAATTAGTGTGATTATTTCACAAACTTATTCAAAAGTTTGCTATTTTCTTGTTCTATTTAAAAGAAAAAAAGCTCCCACCTCAAAGTTTCCACCAAATAATTTACTCCTTTCATTTAACAGATTCTGTTCAGAAATCTGCATGTGTACAAATAAGCATCAGAATATAAAATTTAATCATAGACCAACATCCAAAAAATTATAGTGGATGTAGGTGAGGCATGCTAGCTCATGCCTGTAACCCCAGTACTTTAGGAGATAGAGGCTGGAGGATCACTTGAGGCGAAAAGTTAAAGATCAGCCTCGCCAACATAGTAAGACCCAGTCTCCACAAAAAATAAAATACAAAAAAATTAGCTGGACATGGTAGCATGCACCTGTAGTCCCAGGAGGCTGAGGGAACTTACTTGAGCCCAGGAGTTGGAGGTTACAGTGATTGTGCCACTGCACTCCAGCCTGGGCAACACGGTGAAACCCTGTGTGTGTTTTTTTTTTTTTTTTTTAGTGTATGTGTGTGTGTGTGTGTGTGTATATATATATATATATATATATGATGTAAAAATATATTTTACATATTTATATTGTTGATTAATAAATATAATTTATACTATAAATAAAAATATTGGACATTGTTTTTAAATATCCCACACAGTATTTATTATTAACTATATACTAAATCCACAAAATTATACATGCAAAAATTATTTTAAAATGTGATCTGTGTAAGATATAATAAAAAATTGCTAACAAGTAATTAACAAAATACCCCAAGTACCTTATTAATTTAAAAATTTTCTGTCAATTGCTTTTGTCTTAAGGAGGAATCCAATATCAAATTTAATAGTATGCAACCAAAATAATATTCAGAGGCGAATGCATAGTATTAAATGTTTTTAATATTAAAAAAGTAAAACAATTACATACTTAACTCAATAAATATTTTAGGTTAACTAAATATAGCTAAAGAAATCTGAGGTTAGAAATGATAAAAATCAATCACATACAAAACAAAAAAATTATTATTGCACTAAAAGTTATTTGGAAAGTAATCTCTTAGGAATGAAATAAAAATAACTCTGAAAATCTGATTTTAAAGAACATAAACTAGAAGAACATAAGAAAAACTAGAATATTTGAACATCTTCAAAATCTGCCTCAAAAAGGTCCCAGGTCTAAAGATTTACTAGTGAATGATGCTAATCTTCTAACAAACAGGTAATTTTCACACAAATAATCAGTGAGTAAAATCTTCACATACTCAAGTAATGATCAAGGAACTGAAAAATAAAGCAACAGAAACATGCCAACACCGCTGTGTCTGTAGCTATAGTGAACAGCATCAGGATGGTCTGAGGGTACTTGAAATCTAAGTAGGACCAGAGCTTCAACCCTTATTTTCCAGGAAATTCCTTCAGGGAGACAGTTACTGAGACCTGCGCAATGACTCTGCGCACTACCTGCAGTGTGTTCAGAGACCATTTAAAGGGAAGGAGATTGCTGTTGAAGGGCCGGTGATCATGGGCCAGAGGAGAGAAAAATCTGAAAGTTCTTCATGTCCTTGACATTTGAAAATGGACTCTTCAAATGGGGAACTTGAGAACTCTGGCTCTTGTCAATTAAGGTCATTAAGATAGACATCATTTGGATGAATAGTCTAGTGAAGAGAAAATTTATTCCCTCCTTTATAATGTTTTCCTCTCCTTTGCTAATGAACCATTACATTTTGCTTTGAAGTTATGACTCGGCTGTTTTGACATTTTCATAGTAACCAAATATGCCAAAATAGAGCAATTTTTTTGGAAGAAAATATTTGCAATACTTGGATTGTGATCAGCTTGAGGTAATGTATGTAGAAAATGGTAAACTTGTCATAATGCTTAGGGTCACCTGACCTCTTAAATGTAGCTGTTTGGTACATGATGCTAATTTTTTTCCTTCTTAATTTAAGCAACTGACTAGAACTTCTTTAGTCTCAGTGAGGTCATGCTCTCAAAAGGCATATCGCCACCTGGTCTCAATGCTTGGAGGCATAATTGTATATTTTTATACAGCACCTTAAGAGTTTTTAAGGTTGCTAGTGGCTTCAATTAAAGACCACATTTAATAGACTTAACAAGGGATGCCAGATTAAGACTCGAAAACTTTTAGCAAGTCACAGTGAATTTAAGAAAGTTGCAGTGGGGTATAGGAAATAGAATGATTTGAGTACCTAATGAAAAAGGGTTGCAAAGATTTGTTTTTGCCAGCATCCAATCCAAATCGTAGGATCAAGTTACCACTATCTGATTAAAATGCCAAAATGGTGCATCTGGTTAAATGGGGGGTGGGGGGAAGGATGCTTTATTTGCCTTGTTTCCCATCCTTCTCAGTAACATTTCTAATTACAAAGATGATTAGCTCTATCATTTAAAAATAAAACTAAAGTAAGAAAGTGACATATTAATAGTTTTCATAAATCTTATCAACTACTTTATTTCACTGCATCATAATCATGTAGATATAAAAGTGTGTGTGTGCACACGCAGGGATATATATAAGTATTTTATCTGTATTGCATACCTATGCTTTCTGTATATGGTATTTGGAAATATACACTGAAAGCCTTAGAAATATGTGTACTCTTAAATTATTTTTAAAAAATTGTACTCTTCAAACGATTTCAGTTCTTAAAATCCATTCAAAGAAAACTAAAAGTCTGAATTGAAGTGGTTTTTGATCATAGTGAAAAATTTGAAATAATCTACCTGCCTAACAGTGGGTCTTTGTTTAAAAAATCATGGTGCATCCGTATGATGGTATATATGTAATCAAGAACATTTAAGTTTTCAAGGAAAATTGTGGAAGCATAATTCTAAGTATGAAGCACACTTAGAATGAACGTGCATAATGTGAAGTAGTGGGAGAGGGGTACAAAACTTGTTTGATATGAAGTATTAAAGCAGAGGCCTGGTCTGCTTGGCCAGAGATGCATCCCTGCATAAAGTAAGGGCTCATTAAATATCTGTTAAATAAGTGAATGAATATAGGATTTAAAAGAAAAATAGCAACAGCAACTCTAAGTAACACAATGATCATGGGTTTACTTTACTGTTTTCTTCTCTAGTCTCCCTCCTTGTGTCTTCTAAATTTTCCATAATAAATGTTTGTTTCCAATATCAGAAATATTATAAAATATAGCACAATTGTGATGGATGATGAGCAAGATTATTAGTGGAAATATATCTCACAAAGTGTGTACTATGTTTTGCCCGTGAATATTTGGCTCTTCTCTGCTCAAACTCTCAGGTTTGCTCACACGAATTATTTCCCCGTACTTCACCAGCCCTTGACATATGACTACAATATGTATTTTTTACTACTAGTTCTATTCATTTCATTTCATCCTCTGCGTTCTTGAAGGCATGAATGACGGACATCTGGAAAATATATATATCTAGACACTGAAAACATAATTTCTTATCAAACAGCTGGAATATAAAGATTTAGAAGACAAAGTATCTGAATAATGTTAAATTAGAATCTTTATACTAACCAGATCTCAAATATGAAGCACAAATTGTGGTTTATTGCTTGATAGTAATTGCATTAGGGTTATCATTCTTTTTAATATCATTTTTTCCCTCAGTTGGATTTTATCCATGAAGTGATATAATGTGCTAGGAAGACTTTACTTAAACTTTGATGCTTTTAAACAACATGTATGTGGGACTCCTCCTCTCTTTGATAAGAAGAAAATGGGAAAATGAAGAGAAAGCTGAAACATTACCATTTTAGGGGAAACTTAGGAAAGGAACCCAGAGTGGTCAGCTTCCAGGGGCAGTTTCACCATTCTTGTCAGAAGGGAACAGACACATAGAATGTAAATAACATACCCAATATGACTCCGGCAATAGAGGCCCCTTCTGCCTTCCTTTTATTTGAAGGAAAATGCCCCTTCCTCAGGCTTCAAATTGCTTAGAGCATCTAGAAGACTCGACCGGGCATGGTGGTGCACGCCTGTAATCCCAGCACTTTGAGAGGCCAAAGTGGGTGGATCGCCTCAGGTCAGGAGTTCGACACCAGCCTGGCCAACATGGTGAAACCCTGTCTCTACTAAAATTATAAAAATTAGCCGGGCACAGTGGCGCGCACCTGTAATCCCAGCTACTCGGGATGCTGAGGCAGGAGAATCGCTTGAATCCAGGAGACAGAAGTTGCAGTCGTACCACTGCATTCCAGCCTGGGCTACAGAATGAGACTCTGTCTCTCAAAAAAAAACTCAAGCCCACCTTTACATTAAAATCCTTAAACAGTTTCTTTAGATGTGGCGTATTCTATTAGACTACTCTTATACTTTGAACACAACTGTGGGGTAGTGAAGTTGTGATGTAGAATCTTTGTTTCCTTGAACTTAGTGCTAACTTTAGGGGGCACAGATATTAACATTTCTTCATTTGGGCTAAATGTTATAAGAACAATATAAATGCTAGAGGATTTTAGCTTCACCACCGTTAGAGAAAATTGATTTTATTCCCACCACTAAAAGGA
The DNA here is from genome assembly GCF_028878055.3 of Symphalangus syndactylus. NCBI lineage: Eukaryota > Metazoa > Chordata > Mammalia > Primates > Hylobatidae > Symphalangus > Symphalangus syndactylus. The sequence goes on from NC_072444.2 coordinate 68,223,617, forward strand.
AACAATCTAAAGTAAAGGAATCAATCTAAAGTAAAGGAATCTATATATAAGTGTTAGAACAACAGCAAATTTATCAGGAAAATGTTTAAACAGACAAAAAAATTAACCATTTTTCAGTGTCCATTTTCTTCATTATGACCAAGGATATCCTTGACTGTAAAGAAAAATTCAATTATTTGCCCAACCATAGGTGCTAATCCTGTTTCTGCAGTTGTCTGTAAATATAATTCCCCTTTGCAGTGCCGTTTTCTGCGTGGTACCTTAAACAAATAGGTCTTAACAGTAGTTCCAATAGGACTGGAGGTTCACCATTAAAAATAGACTTACTGGCCGGGTGCTGTGGCTCATGCCTGTAATCCCAGCACTTTGGGAGGCAGAGTAAGGCTGATCGCTTGAGCAGCCGGGGCAACATGGCAAAACCCCATCTCTACAAAAAATACAAAAATTAGCCAGGAATGGTGGTGCGCAGCTACTCGGAGTAGTCCCAGCTACTCGGGAGGCTGAGGTGGGAGGATGACTTGAGCCTGGGAGGTGGAGGTTACCGAGAGCCAAGGTCATGCCTCTGCACTCCAGCCTGGGCAAAAGAGCCAGAACCTGTCTCAATAAAATAAAATAGACTTATTACCAGGTGCACATGATAGGTAAAGTTGGTTGTGTAATGTTAATAATGTAAACTATAATTGACAGGCCATCTCCATTCTGCTGGGAATTGTTATGTTCACTTGTTTCTAAAATTTTATTTTTGTGGTGGAAGTTTGCCTCTACAGAAATGACAGCTTATAGTTTTAAACTTTTGGGGAAAAAAAAAAGAAAAACAGACTGCAAAGAAGAAATGATTCCTGACCATTAAGTCTTCTGCAATGCCATGATAGCAAAAAAAGGCACACAGTTTTACTGAAGGTTAGATACACCTCACATTCCCAGTAGATATTTACAGAATCTCATACATCTATTCATTCAATAAGTTAGACACTGTCCTATGCACTGGAGATATAATAATAAACAAAATAGATGAGCTTCCTTCTCCAAAAATGTCTCACATATGAGGGAGTGCTCACCTTAAAATCAAAGCCATGTGCATTGAGTGCGGAAAGGTAACCAAGGCTATACCTAACCAACCTACTTTTACTAAAGACTAAAATTTAGACCAGTCATTGTAGAATCACTCTGGGTTCAACAGAGAAGCAGTACTACTACTAGTAAGATGTAGTAAGATGTTGGATGGATGGATGGACGGACGGACGGACAGACGGACGGACGGACTGACAGACAGACAGACAAAAAGGTTTTTCCAGTTGCAGGAGCTTGCTATGCAAGTCTGAAGTTCATAAAGAAACAATTAGAAGGGGAAGACACAAAGTAGGCTGGAACTCAAGGCAGAGGCTATTTGGAGTCTCTGAGCTTAGGGAGTATCTAAAACAGGCTTGCTTGTCCAACCTGCAGCCCCCAGTCCTCCTGTGGCCCAGGATGGCTTTGAATGCAGCCCAACACAAATTCATAAACTTTCTTAAAACATGAGATATTTTTGTGATTATTTATTTTTAGCTTATCAACTATTGTTAGTGTATTTTATGTATGGCCCAAGACAATTATTCTTCTTCCAGTGTGGCCCAGGGAATCAAAATGCTGGAAAACTCTGATAAGCCCACTTCTAGATAGCTCACCTGGCCTAGACTGATCTATCCATAATAGATATATATATTATATGCTGGGTGCGGTGGCTCACACCTATAATCCCAGCACTTTGGGAGGCCAAGCTGGGTGGATGACCTGAGGGTCAGAAATTTGGGACTAGCCTGGCCAACATGGGGAAACCCTGTCTCTACTAAAAATAGAAAAATTAGCCAGGTGTAGTGGCGGGCACCTGTAATCCCGTCTACTCAGGAGGCTGAAGCACGAAAATCACTTTAACCCTGGAGGCAGAAGTTGTAGTGAGCCGAGATCATGCCATTGCATTCCAACCTGGTAATCAAGAGTGAAACTCCATCTTGGGAAAAAAAAATGTGTTATAGATAGGGGTGTCTGTAATAAATCAGAACAGGCCAGTTGCAACCTTTTTATCTAACCATCCATCCAGCTATCCTACATCTTACTAGTAGTGATACTGCTTCTCTGTTGAACCCAGGATGATTGTACAGTGCCTTTTTGGTCTAAAATTTTTTTTTTTTTTTTTTTTTTTTTTTTTTTTTTTTTTTTTTTTTTTGAGACGGAGTCTTGCTCTGTCGCCCAGGCTGGAGTGCAGTGGTGCAATCTCGGCTCACTGCAAGCTCCGCCTCCCGGGTTCATGCCATTCTCCTGCCTCAGCCTCTCCGAATCTTTTGTAAAATAATATACCTTCTGATTAACTTAAAGTCTGATTATTAGAGACTTTAATTTCCTCTAAAAATTTCTTCACAGCAGCACCTAAATTGGTGTGTGATTGAATGACTAGGCTGTATAGTTCAGCCTAGCTAGGTTGACATATTAAAAAGCCATTACAGGCACATTCACTTGCCCAGTGTCACACAGCTGTCAAGTGGCTGGAACTAAAACAGACTCACCTCCTCCCCAGATCATTCTGTGATGGGCATATCTATCCAACATTCACACCCTTCATTCTCCTGTTCTTGAAGACATCTCCATTCAACAGTAAAATGTTGCTTTCAACTACCTCTTACCCTCTTTCCAAAGAACAAGATTATAAAATGACCTGTAATTGTTGGCACATCTATAAATTTAATTACATTTTAGTCAAAACCACTCATTTAGCTTTGATTTGGTAAGGCTGATGACAACTAAAGCCAGTTTGGCTAGAACTTCTAGAGTCTTGGAAAAAATAGGCTATTTTTCTATAAGAAATAAGATAACCTATTTATTAAATTGATGGTAAGAGAATCAAGGTCAATAATTCTTTATTCCATTTTATTTATTTTAATAGTGACCTGGTAAGGTAGATATAATTTGATAGAAATAAATAGACTGAAAATGTAATTTTATGGAAAATAGATGTCTAGCCTTGGAGAAACAGAACAAATTACATTAGCGATTTAAGACATACAACAACATATCCTAAAAAGAATTCTTATTAACATGGCAAACATTGCCTTAAAAAGCATAAATAAATAAATAAACCCTCTGTATATTCATGTAAATTTGGAAAACTATGCTTAGTCTTGCCAGACAAGTTATTTATATTACTAAATATAAATGACAGAAATTTCTATGACAAATTCTAGTCAAGACAAACTTCTGTTGCAGTGAAAATGATGTAATCAAGCCCAGTTTTGCCTCTTTACTTGCCGATAGTCAAAACATCTCAAGAAGTTTGTGTTGGAGGATAATGACATTTGCAGAGATTTCTATTATGGGCTGTACCCTCATAATTTTTTTTTGTTCTAATTTTGTCTTTATCATAGGTAATCATGATATTAAAATTCTGTCACTATTCTTTGGATTCCTTAAAGCTTTTCATTGGAAAATTTTGCTTTATCTTACATAAAAATCCTTCTCATCTTATATAAGGCAGTTATGTCATTTTCACAATCAAATATTTATTATAACAAGTTTTATTTTTTAAACTTAAAAAACACCCTTCTTTTAAAATAATTCCTCACATGAATAAAATTGTTTCACTCTTTAAGTGTTGAGACTGAAAGCCTTTCTCCCATCAGTCTCTCAAAATATTTCTACTATCCCTCCCTTTTAACCCATTGCTATTTTCTTTCCTTCTTCCTTAGGTCTCCCCTCCTTAACCTCCTCCTGTTTTTTATTTTCTCTGGTTTTCCATTAACATTTCAAAATATACTTTAATGAGCTTTAGCCAAGGGCTCTAAGATGAACAAAAGCCTGGAGAAAAGAACCAAGAGAGGGAGGACAAGAAGGAAAAGAGGAATTGTGGGCACTGCTTGCAGTTTTAAACTAATTTCTGTGGCTGGCTCTCAATTTTATAGCTGGACCTGAATGCTACAGTACTTACTAAGGCCACTAAATCATAGCAAAGTAAGGGTCTTGCTATTAAGAATTGGACCGTCCTTGAATCAGGGATTATTACTGTAATCTTTATATTTAAATATTACATATATGGGCTTTTGAAAATATAGCAAATCTGGTCACTGAAGGCCTTTACTCTGTTGATGTCTACATTTTCAGGGTATAACTGGCAGTATTTTTAAATATCTGTCATATTTATTTTAGCATAAAGGTAATGCTTTGTATTTTTTTCCAGTTTAGGAATCCAAATGCTAATATATACATGCATATATTACATGAAAAAAGCATAAAATATTTGAAAACATAATTACCTTTTAGATGCTAATCAAGCAAGAAAAAATATAAGTTTTTTTTCTTTTCATCACTACTTTTTGACATCTCGGCCAATAAAAATCAACTAAAGTTTACCTTCTGTTGTATTAGCATCAGTGACTTTCTAATTTGCTTAACTTTCTCCATTTGTGCTTAGGTATGACACTTTTTGCAATCCCAAATTCGCATCACCTCTCTAGTTCCTCTCTTCCAAAAAGACAAAAAGTCCCTTGCATGGGTTGGATACTCTACATCTCTGTTTAGGGATTCATTTAACAGATACCCCAGCACTGCCAGTCAACCAACGGATGCCTTGCACGGTGATGGTTTAGAATGGAGACTGACTTCTTTATCTCCCTGCATTCCAAAATGGCTTTTTTTTTTTTTTCATTTTCTTTGTAGTTTGCCTTTGTCACATTGGCATGGGGGGTGAGCTTGGGTCCCAGCAAATATCCCCAGGATGGTAAAATTAGTCCAGAAGGGAAGTTTTATTTTGATTGGCTATTGTATTTTCAGTCTGTCATGGTTCCCTACTTCTATATAGGAGGACAAATTATTTGGGCCAAACAATACAACGTGGTTTGGAAACAACTGGCTTTTATGGGCACAATCTTATTCTTCCCATTTCCATTTTTTTAACAATTGTGAAAATGAAGCCAATTTTTTTCAGAACTATGCAATTTCCCAAGACTCATGGAAAAGACAGCTTGGGTTGAATTTTTTTCAGTTTCTGCTTATGGGGAAAAAGAGTTGGTTGTATAAATCAGCATATATATTTGTGCAAGCATTCATACATCGTGTTTGGAGTATTAGTGGAAAAGAGTATTTTACATGATGGGCTTTGTCTTCTGGTTTAGTTTTTCAGGTTCCCGACTCCTAGTCCGATACTCACAAATCAAGCATATTCAGGCACAAAGCAGGTAATTGAAAGGAGCTATTCTCTGGGTAATTCCATCCTCTTTTTTGTGCACACATTTGCAAATGTAAGTGGTTTTCATCTGTGCAGACACCCTTGAGGGGCTCGTCTATCCTCACATCATTTTTAGACATCCAAGAAGTTTCTTTGTAAAACTCTTATTCTGTGATGCCAGATGGTTGATGCCACCCTACAAGACCATATTTTGAGTAAAAAGGACCAGTTTAGCAGGTAGATGAAACAACACCCATTACAATTATTGTCACATCTCCTGATTCAGTAATGGCAAAATGTACTTCTCATCACATGTTCATTCCAAACACAAAAATGAGTAAAATTGATATGGTTTTCCTTTTACTCTAAGAATTGGGCACAGCTGCTCCCTTACAAGCATTAAAAAGAAAAAAATAAAGGAAAAACATCTTTAACTTCTCGTGTTTTTCAACATCTCTTCGAAAAATATCTTAGTGATACATGGCTCAACAGCCTGAAAATACCTACTCTTGCTATACTCTTAAGCATAGTTTTCCTTCATATTATAGTATGACAGAGGGAAGATTTCTAATATATAGACTGGGGATCTAAGAAGAGAAAATGAAAACTTGAAATAATGCTTAGTCATGCTATTCAATTACTCCATGGCTTTTTTTTTTTTTTTTTGCAGTCTTTTGTTTGATTCCTGATCTATGCAGTCTCTGAAATGAGTGTACAATTCATTTACCTAGTCTGAAAAAAGTTAAATTAATAGTTACATATGTGGCAAATATTGAGTAAAGATGAACATTTTAAGTACTTATTAGACTTTCAATTATTTGAGTTTTTTCCAGAAAATTAAAATGCATTGATCACAAATGTAACAGTACTTGGTTTGGGGTTGTATAATCTTCAGGAAATTACATGTGCAATAAATTAATGCATCAATATAACCAATAAGCATTTGTTACTGATTTAAAAAAATACTAAAATAAACCCAGGCACCCAAAACTATTGTCTCCTTCCATCATAAGGATTGACTAGAAACTTCCTGAAGAATATCTTTAGATCACAACATGGATATAATACACAATGCAAGTTATTAACTTTTCCATTTAGGCTTATAGATCTTATAGACACAACTATTTTAAAAGAAGAACAAGATTTTCTTGCAAAAATATGAATTATACAGTAGTTTTACTGAGTCTTTATTG